>NC_082727.1:33844584-34147614 GCF_030144855.1 Hypanus sabinus | reverse complement strand
AACAGAAAGCGATTTGCATTATACTGTATGTGCATTGTTTGTTCCCAGTGGTAGGACAGTCTTATTTTGGGGCTTTGCAAGTACAAACATTGAATGCAAGGGCAAGGAAGTCAACCTTTAGCCACTGCTGCAGCTTTGAGTGCTGGATATTGTGCTTTAGGAAAGGTGTGAAGGTTGCAGAGGAGATTTATGAGATTCCTGGATGAAGGGTTTTAATTATTTGAATAACCTCAAGAAGCTGATACTGTATGTTTTTCTCCCTCAGAATTGAGCAGTTTGTGGGGGATCTGTTGGAGTAAATTAAAATCACCAAGGATGTAAACAGAGTGCATGGAGAGAAATTGTTCTGGAGGGCAGAGGTGTCAAAAACCAGGGAACTTTGAAATGAATGTGATTTGTAAATGGGACAGGAGAGGGAAGGGAGAAAGAAAAAATAAAAGGGGAAGAGGGAAGGACATTTGTGTAATGAGTTGCTAGGTTCTGGAAGCTACTGCTAATGGCAGTTGAGTCGGTTTCAGCATTGAAAAGGTAGGCCCTTCTGGCTCTTTAGCCTTTTACATTGAATA
The DNA here is from genome assembly GCF_030144855.1 of Hypanus sabinus. Lineage (NCBI taxonomy): Eukaryota > Metazoa > Chordata > Chondrichthyes > Myliobatiformes > Dasyatidae > Hypanus > Hypanus sabinus. The sequence continues at coordinate 34,147,048 of NC_082727.1, read as the reverse complement.
TGACCATCAGGAGAAAGAAACTTTTTATTTGCTTCCTGAGAATCTCTTGCAGTTTAAAACATCTGTGTTCAGTTCTCCCTTGATCCACCCTGCTGTAAAGAGAGTAGTTTCTTCAGTCTTTTTGTTCTTATTATGAGTATGTTACTATTTTTATCCTAGACACTGTTGAAAACTTCAAACAGGTCTGAAGGGAACATTGGGAATGCAAATTTAAGACATTTCAGCACATTGTATGAAGTACCACTGGAATGTTCATGTTTGAGTGTCAGATCATTTAATTCAAAACTTTAAATCATCGGACTCCCTGCTGTAGACTGGTCTTTCATGGAATTGACTACTTGAGGAATGGTGTGCACATAATAGTGTAATTCGAATACATTTCGTTTGAAGAATATACGTAGCCAAGCCACAGAAATAGCTGCAGATTTGATGTTTTACTCTAATAAGGTTGTGCATGGATAAGTACTAACAACTCCGAAGTGTACAATCTATTTTTTTAGATGACAGGTTTGCACTCTGTTATCTATCAACCTTATAGTTTGGTAACAAACTGAGGCTTTTGAAGACTGTATATGAAGCAAAAGAGTATTTACAACTCAGCGAAAGGACATTCAATCTATTTGTTTCCTGATGCTGTTCAAACTTACCATGAGTTTCTTTCACTTACTTTATCTAACCCAATCTAAGCATTCTTTTGTTCTATTGTCCCTCATGAACTCGCCCTTCTGTGCTTCCTCTGCTACTCCCTCCTCAACGACTTCACGTCAGAATGGCAGGGTTCTGTCAGATGGATCGATGGAGCCATGCAGCATGTGGGAGTGTGTTCAGCACTCTGAGTGTTTTAAAATCCAGTATTGTGCACACCATACTAATCTAAGAAAAACAGAAGAGTGTTGGAGATTCATGGCGGCTCAGGCATTTTTTGTAGAAAGAAGGTCACCAGCATGAAATGCTGTACCCGTTTCTCTCCGCACAGATGCTGCCTGACCTGCTGAGGATTTCCAGCATTCTTTTGTTCTTATTTCAGACGTGAAAGCTGAAGCCTTGGGAATGAGGCCCATGTAGAGTCAGGTTGTGCTCGTGACAAAAAGCTTTGCTGCTGAGTGACTACCAGCTTTGTGTCTGTCGATTGGCACTAATGAGGCAGTGCTGATGCAAGGTGGAAATCTGATTTAAACAGAGCTATTATAATGAGGTACTAGGTGGAATTTTGCAACTATTACGATTTATAAAACTTTAATTGAAGTTATTCAGCTGTGGTCACTCCATTCATATAAAGTAGAGACAGTTAACAGGCCTGGGCACCTTCAGGTTAATTCTGCAGACAAAGCTGTTGTCACTTGTGGCAGAGACGGTCTGAAGTTAGTTTTTGGCATTGGACATTCATGTTCTAACATATGTAAGATTGTAAACAGAAGCAACTGTCTGCAGATGCTGGAAATCTGAAAGAAAAAAAAATAAATGCTGGAAGTGTTCAGCAGGCAGAGCAGGCCAGGGGCACAGTCTGCTTTCTTTGAAAGCTGTGTGAAACTGAAAGACGAAATGTTCAAAGGCTAACATCCTTGGCTTATGAGTCTGATTTTAAAATCCCTACACAGCAGCAGAAAGCAGAGGCAGGTCATTAGTGCATTGCTATTATTGAGAGCCTGCTGCGTTTCCTATTTTGAGACAGCGGCTAGTATTTCAATGTCTGTAAAACGTTGTGGGGTGCCCTGCCAGAGGCTTTTTCCCTGAGCATGATTGATCTCCCCACCTTCATACCACTCTTTGGGTCCCTTTCAGTTCTCAAATTATCTCACAAGCACGTTATTAGTTAGTGATTCTGTGCATAGAACACACAGAGAAGTTGTGCAAACATCGAAAATAAGAGTAAGAGTAGGTAATTTGACCCTGCTCCTCCATTCAATACAATCATGGATAATCATTCAAATTTAGTACTCTATTCCCATTTAAATGGATTCCCATTTAGAGGGATTTCAATCCCTCCTGTTCTGAAAATAATATCCAACTCCTAATTGAGTATATTTAATGATTTGGTCTTACCTGCTGTGGTGGAGAATTCCATAGGCTCACCAATGTCTGGGAATTTTATCCTTATTTCTTTCTTCTATGTCCTACATAGAGTGGACATGGAGAGGTTGTCTCCTAGGAGTGAACACTGGAGGGCAACACTAAGGGAGGGGCCAGCCCCCAATCCAGTGGCACACAGCCAGCTCTGGCGCCTCCTTCCAGTGGTCGCAACAGGTGACCACTGAAGCATGATCTGTGCCATCAACCCAGGCCACGCAGCTTCTCCACATTGGTCTCGCCAGTGAATTGGACTTGCAGTATCCTACATTACCAGTTTTTAGTAGGGTCTTGCAATCGCTATAAACTGCCGATAAATTCCACCGATTGATTGCCAGCACACCGCCTCTGCGCTCTGTCTCTGCTGCCTTCTTCTCAGGGTGGTTGAAGCTGGGCAACGCAGTGCGTAGCTTCACTGCTATGGGGCAACTTGGTAGTGGGGTGGACCTGCTATACCTGATGTTCTTCATGTCTAGCAGTGTCTTGTGATAGTAAAAAGGAAATAAAGGGCAAACAAGTTCAGCTTTGTTCCACCCAGAGAGGCTATTGCATCTGAGTGTGGCAGAAAGCATCTTATTGGAAGGATTCTGCAAGTCCTGGTCCTGGAGTCTTCCACCATTTGGAATATCTTTCTTGTATCTCATCTCGTCAGTCCTGTTAAAATTTTGTAGGTTTCTATGAGACACTCCCATTCTTCAAAACTTGAGCCAGTTTACATGTCATGGACTTGATCCCTTCATCGTTAGGTCGGCATGTGGCACAGCTGGTGAAGGTGCTGTCTCACCGCTTGGGTACTTTGTTCGTAATTGCCCTTGAATGCTGGGTCCAGGACAGGTCCTCTGAAATAATAACACTGAGGAATTTAAAGATGTTATCCCTCTCCATCTCTGATCTTCCAATGTGGACTGTTTCATGGACCTCTGGTCTCCTTCTCCTGAACTCAATAATCAGTTCCTGACATTGAGTAAGAGGTTGTTGCTGTGGCACCACTCAGCCAGATTTTCAGTCTCCTTCCTGTATGCTGACTCGTCACCACCTTTGATTCAGCCTATGCCAGCAGTGTCATCAGCAAGCTTAACTATGTCATTGGAGATGTGCTAAGCCACACAGTCATAAGTGTAAAGTAGAGCTGGGGGCCTAACACACAGTCTTGTGGTGCACCTGTATTGACGGAGATCGTGGAGGAGATGTTGTTGCCATTCCGAACTGACTGGGATCAGGCCTTAGAAGGTACTATAATTTATAAGATCAGAAGACATAGAAGCTCCTCTGACCCTCAACACAATGTGCGATTGTGGCGCCCAAATGGAAAGCTGTTTTCTCTAATGATGCTGTGCTCTCATGCTGAAAGGCTGATGAGCTTTTAAATGCGAGATCAGTTTCTTATAAAAATCTATTCATTGAATTCCAGCTGAAATATAAATGAAGATGGAACAATCATTTATATTATGATCAGTGATTTGTCAACAATATCATTTAGTTTCTGAACCTTATTTCGGAGAAATTGTTGAGTTAGTGATTTTCTTCTGATTGACATTTGTTTTGGGTCACACATTTTCCCTGGGGTGTCCTTCTGCATTTCTGTCAAGGGGCTTTTGTTTTTATGGACAGGAAAGTCTCATTAACGAACAAGTTAGATCATCGACTTTCCTGTCTCTCTGTCAGTATGACTGGGGTGTTTTGCTAATATATTTGAAGTATCGGATTGGGGTGTAGGAATTGATATTTTTCTTGTTTAACTTTTCTATGCGTGCCTGCAGTTTTATATTATCACATATATATGCTTGTAATTGTTCAGTGAATTCTCCAGTAAGTATGGTACAGTTGCTTCTGTACTTTTCTAGAAACTTCTTAGTTTTCAGTAGCAGGTGTCACCCCTGATGAATCTGGCTACTTTATAGGTTAATAATTGCCACTTTAATCTTTGTTAACTGTAGTCTGAGTATGAGACAGCCAGACTCTTTAATCTTGTCTTTTCTTTGTTGTCTTGATGGTTCTTGTTCTTTGCTCTTGTAACATTCAATAAAATGGCTGTAAGCAACAAGTTTTATGCTTCCTTGTTGACTTCTGAGAACCCTTGGATTGCAGAGCCTCAGGATCCAACAGAGGGAAACAAAACTGTGATACCCACTTACTTATTGAGCATTCTTTCAATTTGCAAGTATTTATACAAGTACTGATATTACACAGATTTGAAATGATGGTAGGCTGATAAAAAGAAAAGCACTTGAAGATGGATATTAACACTCCTTCCTATCCAATAGAGTAGGGAAAAGGTGAGTATATGACAACGGGATTATTATTGCCCCCTCCATCACCCTGACTCTCACAACAGTTTTATTTGCCTGATCTTAGGCAGAAGAAGGCAACTCAGTCCATCATAATGGGCCCACAATTTGGAAATTTATTGATACTCAAGGCCCAAGAACTTGGGAGCTTCTAAATTGGTCTTACTTAAGGAAAGCCTTCCTTTAATAGGCTGTGATGGTGAAGGCAAAGGATGTTAGCAGGTCTGGGACTACACCTGAATCCCTAGATTTGTTTGGGATAGAAGTCTGTGGATAGACAGGTGTTGTGGATTAGAAAGGAAGGCCAGGCAAGATGTGGTGTCTCGCCATGACAAGTGATGGGTTGTTGTGGGGGAAAGGCCTGGTGTAGAAACACCAATGCCCAAGAATGGAAAATCCTACAAAAAGTGATGGATACAGCCTAGCAATCCCCACCATTGAGCGTATCTACAGTGAGCGCTGCCACAAGAAAGTGACAATCATTATCAAGGACCCCCATCATCCATGTCAGGCTCTCTTCGCACCACTACCATTGTAAAGATCATAAGATACAGGAGCAGAATTAGGCTATTTGGCCCATCGAGTCTGTTCTGTCCTTTCATCATGGCCGAAGGAGATACAGGAGCCTTAGGTTCCACACCACTAGGTTTAGGAACAATTATTACTCTTCAACCATTAGGCTCCTGAACCAACTTCACTCACCACAACACTGAACTGATGACTGAACACAGCGTCTGTACTCAGTTTAAAGTACTCTACGGTTCATCCTCTCAGTATGTATGTATGTATTTATTCATTTATTTATTTAGAGTTTGCACAGTTTCTCTTGCACATTGGTTGCTTGTCAGCCTTTGTGGATAGTTTATAATTGATTTTCTTGTATTTCTTTGTTCTACTGTGAATGCCTGCAAGAAAATGAATTACAGGGTATATGGTGTATCTCAGGGTATTTATTTGATAATAAATTTACTTTGAACTTCGAACTTTGAAGGCCACAGCTATCAGCCAGGGTGTTGGTGTGGCGTGAGCAAGGAGAAGAGGGATCGGTGGATGAGGAGGTTCCGTTGTTATTGGGACATTGAAGTGGGGGCTGCTTATTGAAAATCAGGAGGTCAGTGGATGGCTGGGGTGGGGGAAATCAGTGTGATGTACTTGGTGGGTGGGTGACGTGGAGGATGTTGGTGGCGTTTATGACCATGGGAAGAAGGAGCAAAAGTGGGCCAATGAATTAGTGTTAGACCAGAGCTGGGTTTCCTCGCATTAGTCCTTCAGTGCCTTTAAGTTGCATGGAAGTGGACCTCACTAGAATGTTGCTTGCCTAGTTCTTCCAGCAGTGGCCTGTACAGACTGTGAAATGTAGCATCATGAAGGGGTGTGCAGACATTCATTGTGCACTGTAGGACATCTCCATGGGCTCTGTAATTCCAAATCTGAAGTATTGGGTTCTACAAGCAATGCCATAAATCCTCAGTTTTCATTCACGTTTTATTTCTCAGAGACTTTGGATCATTTAGTGCAACAAAATGTGGTCCGACGAGCTGCAGTTTCTGGTAATATAAGCCGAGGTGTAGGAAAAAGTTTAGCTGGTCAGCTGTGCAAATATAGTTAAAAATACTAATTAGGATCTCCAGGTTTGGAGGATTGATCTTTGGTTTCTATATGTTGGATGGAAACTTTTCTTTGGCAGTTTGGAAGAAAATCGCTGGTGAGTTGCTTTCCTACTGTGCCTGAGCATTGCCACATTAGAGTAGCAATGAGCTGGAGATCATCCGGCAAGCTACTCAGCTGCCAGACTCATCACCAAACATCGGGCAGAACACAAGTCTCTGCAGTGAGGAAGTGGATTCCCTTTACATCGCGCTTAGCTTTGCGTATGGTGTATTGATACAAGCAAATTCATTTGAATGGGGTTACCAGTCTGGATAGCAAAATTGTGAGGATGAATGCTCTGTTAGTTTTATTTAAATTACATATGCTGTACATAGTTTAAATGTAGTGCATTTTATTTAAATAATTTTCAAACAAGAGGTACTGCAGATATTGGAAATCTAGAGTAATACAATGTGCTGGAGGAGCTCAGCAGGTCAGGCAGCGTCTATGGATGGGAATAAACAGTCGACGATTCAGAATGAGACCTTTCATCAGGACTGGAAAGGAAAGGGGAAGAAGCCAGAACAAGAACTGTGGGGAGGGGAGGAAGAAGTAGAAGGTGGCATGTAGATGAAACTGGGAATGGGGGAGGGGTGACGTAAAGAGCCGGGAAGTGGATTGGTGGAAGAGATAAAAGGCTGGAGAAGAGAGAAATATATATTTTTAATTAATAAAATTTATTTCAAACAGTTTTAAGTGTCTGATTATCAGAAATGGTTAGAAACAGGTAAAAAGGCATTTGACAGAATAAGGTGTCTGAAGACCATCGGGTTCTGCTATCTGAGGCTCAGCCATTTCCAGGGGCGGCTTTACTTCATGCAGCTGCATTGGCTATGAATCGAAGGAGCTGAAGTTGGTAGTGCAGGTATGTTAGGTTGTGAGGAAAGCATGAAGAACACTTGCTTTCATCTTAAAAAATATTTGTCAGTTCACGGCTGGAATTCCATATGCAGTTCTTTTCATCGCACTGTGGGAAGAGTATGAATAAACTGAAGAACATATGGAGCAGATTCACCAGGATGGAGCATTTAATTAATGAGGAATTGGCTCGATATATCTACCTTAGCTAAAGGGGGGTCCTGTTACATACAAAATTATGAAGGGCAGAGATAGGATAGATAGGATAGATTGTACAAAATGTTTGTCTGGAGCAGAGATGTATAAAAGAAAAAGGCATAGATGATTACATACAAAATGCTGGAGGAACTCAGCAGATCAGGCAGCATCTGTGGAGAGGAATAAACAGCCAACATTTCTGGCTGAGATCCCTCATCTATGGAAAGGAATAAATAGTTGATGTTTCGGGCCAAGACCCTTCATCAGGGCATCCTGATGAGGGGTCTTAATCTGAAAGGTTGACTGTTTAGTCCTCTCCATAAATGCTGCCTGACCCGGTGAGTTCCTCCGGCATTTTGTATACGTAACTCTGGATTTCCAGCATCTGCAAGATCTCTTGTGTTTAGGGCATAGATTATAGAGGCATAAAGCACTACAGCACAGAAACAGGCTCTTTGGCCCGTCTAGTCTGTGTTGAACTATTATTCTGCTCAGCCCTGTAGACCTGCAACTGGACTGTGACCTTATCCCTCCCATCCATGCACCTATACGACCTTCTCTTAAATTTTGAAGTTGAACCCGCACCCACCGCTTCTATTGCCAGGTCGTTCCACACTCTCACCACCTTCTGTGTGAAGAAATTCCCACTCATGTTCCCCTTAATTATTTCACCTTTTACCCTTCACCCTTCATCCAGGACCATTATGGTAAAGTGCAGACGTTTTAGAGGGGTCCTGAGGATGTTTTTTTCCCCCTGAAAGGGTGTTTGGAATCTTGAATATGTTGCTTGAGAAGGTGGTGGGTGCAGTTACTCTCATACATTTGAGAAGCTGCCAGGTGATCACTTGAAACTGAAATTCATCAGAATCAGAAATCTGGTTTTATTATCATTGTGTTTTAGGACGTGGAATTTGTAGTTGGTTGCTGACGGTCAGCCTGGACTAGATGGGCTGAAGGACCTGTTTGATTCTAACATAGTGATGTCCTCTTCAACTTCTGATAAGGCTGTTGTTTTGACCTATTAACATTAATGTAACCCGTTAACCCAAGATCTTGAAACACTGGAGAAGTCAGCAGTGAATGATTGAGGATTCGGTCCTGTTGCATTTAAATTACAAAATATTCTGTAATGTGTGTGCTTGCTCTTTTGTCTCTATTTATCATTTAGACCTTTACCTAATCAGAGACTGTTCCATGGCTGACCTGCTCAGAGTCAGTTAATGGGCTGTTGTGTGTTATTTATTGAATTATTCATGGCATTTGACAGGAGTATTTGTCTGCTAAAACCAGATGGTATGGTGATGTAAGAAAGTAACTTGCTCATCACTCCACTAATTTTGTCTTGAGACTTTAATAAATGTTCCATACTTCATAAGTTAAATCAATTAAATAACTTTTATAAGCCAGTATTTCTCTTCCATGTGCAGTTTATATTTCAGAAGAGAGATGTCATGAATGAGGGAACCTGGCTGCAAATTAAAGGAGATAGTCATTTAAAACTGAGGAGCATAGAAGGAGCATAGAAATTCCTTTTCCTTCTCTCTAAGGAATGAGAATCTCTGGAATTCTCTACCATGGCCTGCCCACCCCAAGGGTCATGAAGGCCAAATCAGTAGCTATCTTTAGGGTGAAGATGGAGTCAGTAAATGTCGGAATGAGGAGAGAGTTGAGGGTAATGAGAAACTGGTACAAAAGACGAATTGAGGTTAGCATAGATCAGTCAAGGTCATATGAAGTGGCTGGGCCTTTGGAGCAGTTACTTGTCCAGCCCTGCTCCTGTTTTTTTTTTGTGTGTGTGTTCCTTCGCTCACAGATCAGCTTGGTAGTTAGATTAGTTATTAGGATGAGTTGCTGTTTGGTGTGGGCGCAAATCACTATAAATGTTTGTTGCTTTTGGTTCCTTTAGGCATTTAACCACCGAGCTAAATCAATGTAAATGTGATATACAAACAAGCTGGATGAACTCAGCAGGTTGGGCAGCATCCGTTGAAACGAGCAGTCAACATTTCGGGCCGAGACCCTTCGTCAGGACTGAAGAAGGAGGGGGCAGGGGCCCTATAAAGAAGGTGGGGGGAGGGTGGAAGGTGCAGGTGAAAAACCAATCAGAGGAAAGATCAAGGGGTGGGGGAGGGGAAGCGGGGAAGCTCCGTTCTCCACAACAGACAGGATCTCCCGGTTGCCACTCACTTCAACTCTGCTTCACATTCCCATTCGGGTATGACCATACACGGCCTCCTCTACTGCCATGATGAGGCCAAACTCAGGTTGGAGGAGCAACACCTCATCTACTGTCTGGGTAGTCTCCAGCCCCTTGGTATGAACATCGAATTCTCCAACTTCCGGTATTTCCCTCCCTCTCCCTTCCCCCATCCCACTTTCACTCTCAAGACGTACAAGAAAGCTGGATGAGCTCAGCAGGTCAGGCAGCATCCCTTAAAAGCTGCCCGACCTGCTGAGTTCATCCAGCTTGTTTGTACATCTTGATTTGACCACTGCATCTGCAGTGTACTTTGTGTTTACTCAATGTAAATGTGATTCTGGATTCCATAGGGTACATGAGTCTGATGCATTTCTGTATGCATTTGTATGATCTGATGCATTTCTGTCATATATAATAAGATAAGACCTGGATTTAACCATAAGGTGGAAATGATTTATATCAGCTACAGAATGATTTTCAGCTTCCAAGCCTATAAATTTTTAAGACCATCTTTTTGAAATACATTCTATATATTTATTAATTTATTTATTTCAGTACGTTTGTTGCTTCTGTTTCTTTCTATTCACCATTGGTAGTTTGTGGTTCATATAACTGAGGAATTTCTTATTGAAAAAAAAATGAAATTACGTTTTCTGCTGGAGAACTTTTCATATATTAGCACAACCAAGCACTCTTAGAATTGGGGATCTTTGGGGAAATTAACACAAAGTATGGACGCACAGAGGTATGTCAGATGTTAGGAAATAAAACAGAAAGGACTGGACACACTCAGCAGGCCAGACAGCATCCGTGGAGAGAACAAAAACAGGACCAATGTTTCAATAATCTTCCATCAAAACTCTTGAGAAATTAGAAAGGAAACAGGTTGTAAGCTGCAGAGCAGTGTGACACTTCTGGAAACTAACTGCCCTGTCAGGTTAAGCAGATCAAATCAGAATCGGGCTTAATAACACTGGCATAAGTTGTGAAATACGTTGTTTTTGCAACAAGAGTATAAAATTGAAGTACATAAGTAGTGTAAAAAGAAAGCAGAAAAATAGTGAGGTAGTGTACATGGGTTCATTGACCATTTCGAAATCTGATGGTGGTGGGGAAGAAGCTGTTCCTAAAACGTTGATTATGTGTCTTCAGGCTCCCGTTCAACGCACGTGCTGAGTGATGGGGGTCCTTAATGACAGATGCCGCCTTTTGAACATGTCCTCAATACTGAGGAGGCTAGTGCTCATTGATGGAGTTGATTGAGTTGCAACTTTTTCCAATCCTGTGCAACGGCCTCTCCATACCGGATGGTGATGCAACCAGGTAGAATGTTCTCCACGGTACAGCTATAGAAATTTGCTCAAAATCTCCTCAACGTCCTGATGTTGTGCCTTCTTTGTAATTGCATTAATATGTTGGACAAAGGATAAATCTTCAGAGATGTCGACAACCAGGATCTTGAAGCTGCTCAGCCTTCCCACTGCCGATCCCTCAATGAAGACTGGTGTGTGTTCCCTCGACTTACCCTTTCTGGTCTACAATCAATTTCCTGGCCTTTCTTACGTTGACATTGGATGAGCTCAGATTATGAAAGTATGATAGTAGATACTAGGCATTGTAGCTGCAGCGATCATCTGGTGTCAAAGTCACATGGCACAGCAACAGACTGTTGGACTTCTTCAGTCCCTGCTGACCGTTAAGCAAGCATTTTACACTAATACTCCACAGATCTCATTTTATTCTCCCCACAGTACTATCAACTCCTTGCAGATTCTGCCACTCATCTAAATACCCGGAGGGATTTATGGAGACCAATTAACTTACCAACCCAGCAGTCATTAGGATGTGGGATGCAATTGGAGCATGCAGAGGTAAACAGGAGAGTGTGCAACCTCCACACAGACAGCAGTGGACCTGGGTCTCTGGAGCTCTACTAGTTCTGCTACGATGTCAGAGGAGATAAGCCAGAGGATACTGGATACACTTACTAGGTTCCCAACTCCCCCCCCCCCCCCCTTGAACTGCCCTCAGTTTTTCCCTTTGATTTGTATCACAGGGGGCTGGTGAGCTTTGGAAGCTGCATTATCCACTGTAACCAACATTCTCGGACACATGCTGGTTGAACCAACCTGTTTTCATGCTAGACGCTGCTTTTAAAGTAAGGAAGGGAATGCACTGAGGCCAGGGAGAAAAGAAAAGAAGCTAGTTATTAAAATATTAAGTTATTAAGAGCAATCAATGCTGTTGACACATTTAATGGTCCCAGGTGGGCCCTTTAAGTGTTAGCACAAGCCAGGGAAAACATCTGGAATATCACACAGTAAATGCTGGAGGAAAATGCTCGGCATGATGGGCAGCTTCAATGGAGAGAAATAAACAGTTTACGTTTTGGGCTGAGACCCTTCATTGGGACGCTTGAAACGTCAATATTTGATTCCTCTCTGTAGATGCCACCTGACCTGCTGAGTTCCACCAGCATTTTGTGTTTGTGGCTCTGGATTTCCAGCACCTGTAGAATATCTTGTACTTATAACTGGATTATGTTCTTTTTTACATGTGCAAAATTGGGGTTAAACAAAATAGGGAACAAATTGTCAAAAATTTCAGATTGAAAGGATGGAGTTTAAAAGGAGGATCACAGTCGGGATACATGTATTGAAGAAGTCATGGAATACTCAAGCAGTACTACACTGCAGTATATTTGGAAAATAGAACAACATCTGGGACATCAAGGGAACACACCTGGTTCACTCAAATACGGTAAACAATTAGTGTGTTTAGAATACGAGAAACAATTGGTCATTAAAAATAGTGAATGCAAATGAGGCATTTAAAGGCAAAACCAAAACAAGACCATTTTTAAAGAAAATCAGTAAAAACATTAATTTTAAAATAAAGGACAACAAAAGTTATTGAAAACCTCAATTAATCTTTGTAAATTTTAATATGTGAAAGGGAATTTGGGAGAAGAAACGAGTACAAGAAATTCATTTACAATTAAGGCAACTGTTCAAGCCAGATTGGTGAAATGTAAGAACATTTCATCGTTATTAGAGGAGCTTCAAGTAATGCTTCTATTTTTGGAGTGAATTGAGGAGGGAATGAGAAACAAAGCACTTTAGGCAGCCTGAGCATTAGCAGGGGTTCGAATTTACATTGTTCTCCCTAGAGGTTCAGACTCAGAGCTTTCTGATTACTGAAACTCTCTGTCCTCATTTACTGAACTTAAATTATAAAAGAAGCTGTAAAATCTGCTAAAACCAGGTCAGCTGGTAACTTTGTGTAACTTTATTTCACACGTAAAAAGAGCACTACCAAAGATGGCCTAAATCTGGTTGATTTTACTGAGGTATAGTTTACTGGTTTAAATTGTACAAGATGATTTGTAAACCCTTCCATCTGGTGGAAACCCAAGAACATAGCAAGTAAAATTGCCCAGGTCACTAATCCACAGATGTCAACTCTCTTCCTGTATTCTTCCCTCGCAGGCTGGTCCAGAGTAAGTGGCAAAACCATTCATTCGAAACCAACATGATCTTTCCCTTAAGCGCACAGAGAAACAAAAGCAATGTCACCACTGGCACTGGAGTGCCATCTTAATTATTGGCCCCTGAAGGAACTGTTGATGCTTTAACACCAGGAAATCCTTATAGAAAAGTGGGTCAAAATCAGAACTCTTCTCAATATTTTTTAAACAATTCATTCTTTGTGATGCCAGAACAAAAATTCCCACACTAAAGATTTAGGTTTTCCCTGTTTGAAATCAACTTTTTCTCAATTCCCATTGTGAGAACCTCCTAAAATCGCTGCCTTAGAGACAGGCAAGTTTCGTCCTTCGAAGTAAGAGCTTTGGTTCTCCTAGCCATTGGTAGTTACCCTGAGTGGATGCTAGTCACAGGCCTCCAGTCCGAGAAACAATCTTCCACCCTCTGCTGCCTACCATCAAACCATTTGTACATCCTGTTAGCTAGCCCGCTTTAGATTCCATGCAATCAAATTTTCTGAACCTGCCTATCATATGAAGGAATTTTATGAAAGACCTTACTGAAGTCCATGTAAACCCATCTTACATCTTGTTCTCATCAACCTTCTTGGTGTCCATTTCAAAAAATTCAATCGCATGATTCCTAATTAAACATTAGTGGGCAAGTCAATCACAGGTTATCAAAATACCAAAGTGACCATCCTTCCTTTCAGAAGCAACAGCTGATGGTCAAGGTCTTCAGTGAGAAAATAACTTGAAGATTTAGGAACTTGAGAGAGTTAATGGGGATGTCTCAGGAAAAGTCTACATTATAGCAGAGGAGATGCTAGATGTCTTAAAAGTATGAAGGTAAATAAATCTCCAGGACTTAATTGGGTATATTGAAGAACAATGTGGGATTTAGAGAAGAAACTGTGGGAGCCCTACTGGAACACATCCATCATCATTAGCAACAGATGATGTGTCAAAAGACTGGAGGGTTGGCTAATGTTGTACTTTTACTTAGGAAAAGCTGCAAAGAAATACCTGAGAACCTAAGCCTAACATCTATGGTAGGTAAGTTAATGGAGGAAATTATGAATGATAAAATATATAAGCATTTGGGAAAACGAGTTGATCAGGGATCGTGTATCACAAATTTGATTGAGTTTGTTTTGAAGAAGACACTTAGAAGGTTGATGAAGGCAAGGCGTAGGTACATTGTATATGGACTTCGGTAAGCCCATTCATGAGATTCCTTCATGCAGTAGGCAGTTGTGGAAAGTTCATTTTCATGGAATCCAGGGAGAGTTAGCTAACTGGATAACAAATGGCTTGATGGTAGGAGTCAGAAGGTGATTGAGGAAAGTTGTTTCTCAGATTGGAGTCCTTGACTATTGGTATTCCCCAGGGTCAGAGCAAGGACCATTGCTATTTGAGATCTATATCAATAATTTGGATGGGAATATACAAGGCATGGTTAGTAAGTTTATGGATGACACTATGAGAGTGAAGATGGTTATCAGGAATTATAGAGAGATTTTGATCAACTGGGTAAGTAAGCCAAGGAATGACAAATGAACTATACTTGAGATGAGTATGAAGGTTTAGAATTTGGGAAGACAAATGAAGCTTTTTTTTAAAAGATATGTCACATTGCCAATCAAATGTCTCCATTCTGATGTTTGCCATCATTCTTGCATTACAACAATGACTGCAAATCAAAAAGTATTTCAATAGTTATGACTTGCTTTGCAGCATCATGGGGCTTTGAGAGATAATATACGACGGTGAAATTATTGCACTAAATATGCTTTTATATACAGAATGTCTCAAGATAATACAAAGCACCCCAAGATGTACAATACATCCAAATGTTTAATAATTCTTGTGCCTTTGAAGTGGCTTGGACTCAACTCACTTAAGTGATTCTAGTTCTTGTTGAACTGCCTGTGATGGCTGCTATGTGACTAATATCTTCCCCAGTGAATATCTTCTCATTCATTCTGAGCTTTGTCTCAAAAAGCTTGGTTATTGTTGTTCTCAGTAATTTCTCTTTGAATCATGTTATCTTCTTTTCTACCTTTACGTTTATTCAGTCCTTTGTTTTACTGGGTGCTTAGCTGATTTTTAAAGCTACATTGATTCCTATTGTTCAAAGACTCAAAGATTCAAAGAACATTTATTATCTAAGTATGTATACAGAATACAACTCTGAGATTTGTCCTCCCGCAGGCAGTCACCAAGAAACACCAAGAAACTCATTCAAAGAAACATCAAATGCCAAATCCGTGGAAAAAGAACAAATTGCTTAGATAGCAAAAAGCAAGTGAAAGCGTATAGTATCAAACTTCAAAACCGAGAGTATTCAGTTTAGATCAGTTCAGTGCCGCACCACCAGCAGATTGCAGGCCAAAGAACCAGACTTTGCCATGGTACCCAGTCCACGTTGAACTCCTTGTTCAAACTGCTCAAAAACAGTAAACAAAAAGAGTAACCAGAAACCAGAAGCACTTGCAACATGAGCCTCAAAGTCACTCCAAAACAGCCACAAGCCTCACTGATCAATCCTTCCAGCGTGGACACCAGGATACCTGCATTTTCATCCAACAGCAGCTAGTGCGAAGGGGAGGAAGACTGGTCAAATGTAGGAAGATCTCGCTGAACACCCAACCATCCTGTGGTGTCGTGTTCTTCGACTTCAACCTTGCTCGACACCTCAAGCAGAGAGAAGCAGTGGGGTTGATGATAGGCTCTTGTCCTGTGTCCAGGCTACCGCACTCCACTCCCAACCTAACCGGACTCCCTTGCAGACAGCAAAGTGCCAGATCGCTCAGTGGGCCTAAGAACACACTATTAACATGTAAACCACGGGTATCAATTGCATGCGGCACATTTGAAATAAGTAGCTTTGTAAACTGCAAGATGTTGCCGTTGGTTGGGTTGTTCGTGGGTGTCATCTTGGTAACGAGTGCTAATATTGCATTTGTTCTTCCTACTCATACTTCACTGTCTAAATTTGACCAGAATGAATTTCATTTGCATTCTCACCGATAAATATTTGCCCATTTTATAATTTAGATCCGTCTATGATCACTACACTATATTTAAATATGTTAATTCGTTTCGTCAGAAATTACTTATAGAAACATAGAAAACCTACAGCACAATACAGGCCCTTCGGCCCACAAAGCTGCGCCTAACATGTCCCGACCTTAGAACTACCTCGGCTTTACCCATAGCCCTCTATTTTTCTAAGCTCCATGTAGCCATCCAGGAGTCTCTTAAAAGACCCTATTGTTTCCGTCTCCACCACTGCCACCAGCAGCCCATTCCATGCACTCTCCACTCTCTGCATAAAAAACTTACCCCTGACATCTCCTCCATACCTACTTCCAAGCACCTTAAAACTATGCCCTCTCATGCTAGCCATTTCAGCCCTGGGGAGAAGCCGCTAACTATCCACACAATCAATGCCTCTCATTATCTCGTGCACCTCTATCAAGTCACCTTTCATCCTCTGTCGCTCCAAGGAGAAAAGGCTGAGTTCACTCATTCTCATAAGGCACTTTCCCCAATCCAGGCAACATCCTTGTAAATTTCCTCTGCACCCTTTCTATGGTTTCCACATCTTTCCTATATTGAGGCGACCAGAACTGAGCACAGTACTCCAAATGGGGTCTGACCAGGGTCCTATATAGCTGCAACATTACCTCTCGGCTCTTAAACTCAATCCCACGAATGGCGAAGGCCAATACACGTTATGCCTTCTTAACCACAGAGTCAACCTGTGCAGCAACTTTGAGTGTCTTATGGACTCTGATCCTCCACACTACCAAGAGTCTTACCATTAATACTATATTCTGCTATCTGACCTACCAAAATGAACCACTTCAGACTTGATCTGAGTTGAACTCCGTCTGCCTCTTCTCAGTCCAGT
This sequence comes from Hypanus sabinus, assembly GCF_030144855.1. Taxonomy (NCBI): domain Eukaryota; kingdom Metazoa; phylum Chordata; class Chondrichthyes; order Myliobatiformes; family Dasyatidae; genus Hypanus; species Hypanus sabinus. The sequence continues at coordinate 34,130,384 of NC_082727.1, read as the reverse complement.
TTTGCATCCTATCAATGTCTCATTGTAACTTCTGACAGCCCTCCACACTATCCACAACACCCCCAACCTTTGTGTCATCAGCAAATTTGCTAATCCGTCCCTCCACTTCTTCATTGAGATCATTTATAAAAATCACAAAGTAGGGGTCCCAGAACAGATCCCTGAGGCACACCACTGGTCACCTGCCTCCATGCAGAATATGACCCGTCTACAGCCACTCTTTTCTTCTGTGAGCAAGCCAGTTCTGGTTCCACAAAGCAACGTCCCTTTTGATCTCATGCCTCCTTACTTTCTAAATATGCCTTGCATGGGGTACCTTATCAAATGCCTTGCCGAAATCCATATACACTACATCTATGGCTCTACCTTCATCAATGTGTTTAGTCACATCCTCAAAATATTCAATCAGGCTCGTAAGGCATGACCTGCCTTTGACAATGCCATGCTGACTATTCCTAATCATATTATGCCTTTAACATTTATCATATAAATGTTCATAAATCCTGCCTCTCAGGATCTTCTCCATCAACTTACCAACCACTGAAGTAAGACTCACTGGCCTATAATTTCTTGGGTTATCCCTACTCCCTTTCTTGAATAAAGGAACAACATCCACAACCCTCCAATCCTCCGGAACCTCTCCTGCCCTCATTGAAGATGCAAAGATCTTTGCTAGAGGCTCAGCAGTCTCCTCCGGTGCTTCCCACAGTAGTCTGGGGTACATCCCTTCTGGTCCTGGGTGACTTATCCAACTTGATGCTTTCCAAAAGCTCCAGCATGTCCTCTTCCTTAATATCTACACGCTCAAGCTTTTCAGTCTGCTGCAAGTCATCCCTACAATTGCCAGGATTATTTTCTTTTATACTTTTCTGAAGCAAAGTATTCATTAAGTACTTACGCTATTTCATCTGGTTCCATACACACTTTTCCACTGTCACACTTGATTGGTCCTATTCTCTCACATCCTATCCTCTTGTTCTTCATATACCTGTAGAATGCCTTGGGGATTTCCTTAATCCTGTCTGCCAAGGCCTTCTCATGCCCCCTTCTGGCTCTCCTAATTTCATTGTTAAGCACCTTCCTGCTAACCTTATAATCTTCTAGATCCTATCAGTACCTAGTTTTTTGAACCTTTCATAAGCTCTTCTTCTTGACTAGATTTACAACAGCCTTTGTACACCACGGATCTTGTATCCTACCATCCTTTCCATGTCTCATTGGAATGTACCTACTCAGAACCCCATGTAAATATCCCCTGAATATTTGCCACATTTCTTCCATACGTTTCCCTGAGAACATGTTTCCAATTTATGCTTCCACGTTCCTGCCTGATAGCCTTGTATTTCCCCTTACTCCAGTTAAATGTTTCCCTAACTTCTCTGATCCTTTCCCTCTCCAATGCTATGGTAAAGGAGATAGAATTATGATTACTATCTCCAAAATGCTTTCACACTGAGAGACCTGACACCTGACCAGGTTCATTTCCCAATAACAGATCAAGTACAGCCTCTCCTCTTGTAGGCTTATCTACTTATTGTGCCAAGAAACCTTCCTGAACACACCTGACAAACTCTACCACATCTAAACCCCTCGATTTAGGGAGATGCCAATCAATATTTGGGAAATCAAAATTTCCCACCACAACAACCCTGTTATTATTACACCTTTGCAGAATCTGTCTCCCTATCTGCTCCTTGATATCCCTGTTACTACTGGGAGGTCTATAAAAAAAACACCCAGTGGAGTTATTGACCCCTCCCTATTCCGAACTTCCACCCACCTTTAAACTCAGCAAATTTTAGCGACTCTTAAATGTAACTTCAGTTCAGACATGCTTTGTTCACTGAAATTTCTCTCTGTGAATGTTATTGACCACCCCTCAGTTATTAGATAAGATTAAATAAGTAAAACTTTGGCCTTATGCAAGGTAACAATTGTGTGCTAGCGTTACAAGTACTCTTCTGTCATTTTCGCAGGTCAGTATTTGGGTAATTGAAACCTGCTATGATTGATGTTCTGGCTTTTTTATTTTATCAAAAACGCTCTCTAATCTATAAACTAAACCTTTATTTATATGCCTAACCATCATGTTGAAGATCTGTGACATTAATAACTATCTTTACCTTCCTAACTGTCCTTGACATCAATTCACAGATATCATTTTCATAAATCCACACCATCTTGTCTTCATAAATCCACTACACCTGTTTCATCTGCGTAAAGGCTTGTCACTTGCTTTTCTGTGGATGTCTATCACCACCACATACCTTGTTATTCCTATTCCACTCAGTAATATCATGGCTGATAAGATGGTAACCTCAACTGTAACCTCAATTCTACATTCTTGTCATCCCACATTGATGTTTCACCAACTTATTTTTATCAATAATCTGTCTGCCTTGGTCGTTAAAGTATCCAGACTCTGCTTCCACTGCCCTTTGAAGATGAGTACTCACAACCCTCTGAAAGAGAAAAAAATCCTCCTCACTTCTGTCTTAAATAGTGAACTCCATTTTAAAATCATAATCACCTACTGGATTCTTCCACCAGAGGAAACATTTTCTCCACATCCAATATCTCAATATATTGTATGCTTCAATTAAGCCAGCTCTCACCTTTCAAAGCACTGGCTGATACAACCCTTTCCTATTTTTTGTCATGAGATAATTTGACCTACATTTCCTCATATGATAATATGTCCTCTCCTGGTAGCAGGCTAGTAAACCTGAAGTTAGTAAAAGAGTACTCCAGATCTGATCTCACAAAAATCTTATATAACTGAAACAAAACCTCCCTACTTTGTATTCAATTCTACTTACAACAATAATAACATTCTGATGATTTTCCTAATTATTTCCAGAACTGCATACTAGTCTTTAACAAATTGTACATGAGGAAACTCTGATCCTTCTGCATTTTGCTACTTAGATAAATTTATTTTTAATTTTTTTTCTGATAAAATGGATAATTTCACATTTCCAACTTTATACTTCATCTGTGCTTGTTCATTTAAATTATTTCTATATGCTTTTCTACTCTTGTTACGTCCTCTTCACAACTTACATTCCTGTTTATCTTTGTATAAAGGGCAAACTTAGCAAAAAGTAATTTTTAATAACATCATACAAGTCATGTGTCTGCATTTTTAAAATCTGAAATCGCAGCATCGATCCCTCTGACACTCCACTTCTTACATTTGCCAATCTGAAGAAAAAAATTATTTAATTTACCCCTATATACTCCTATCTTTAACTGGATTTCCAGCATTTGAAGAATCTCTTGTGTTTGTTTATCTTATTCTCTGTTTGCTGTTATGCAAACAAAATGTTACCTCCTACATCAAGGATCCTAGACAAGCTGGTTAATTGGATCCAGGATTAGCTTGGTGATAGAAGACAGGTGGAAGTGGTGGAAAGATGCTTTCTGGTGAGGACTCTGACCAGTAGTGTACAACAAGAACTGGTGTTGGGTCTCTTGTCATTTATGATATAGAGTATATTAATGGTATGGATGTGAGTGTAGATGGTATAAGTTGCAAGTTGTGTAGTCTATAGTGAGAATGGTCATCTAAAGTTGTAGAAGATTATCAAATCAGTTGAATCGTTAGGTGGAGCATTGGCAAATGGAATTTAATCCTGACAAATGGGAGATGTTGCATTTTGGGAAATCAAGAGCAACACACACACAAAATGCTGTGGTAACTTAGCAGGTTAGACAGCATCTATGGGGAGGAATAAATAGTCGTTTCAGGCTGAGGCCCTTCATCAGGATTGGAAAGGAAGAGGAAAGGATCCAGAATAAGAAGGTGGGTGGGAAGTGAAGGAGTACATGCAGGCAGGTGACAGGTGAGGCCAGCTGAGGGAGGAGGTAGGTTGGTGGGGGAGGGGGAATGAAGTAAGAAGTTGGGAGGTGATTGGTAGAAAAGGTAAGGCAATGAAGAGAAGGAATCTGATAGGAGAGGAGAATGGACTGTGGGAGAAAGGGAAAGAAGTGGGGCACCAGAGGGAGATGACAGAGAGGTGAGGAGAAGAGAATGGGTAAGAGGGGGCCAGAATGTGGAATGGATAAAGAGAGAAGGGGGGAGTCAAATAGGGGTAGGAATATACAGTAAATGGGAGATTGTTAAGGAATCAGAATGAACAAAGGGACCTTGGGTTTAAATCCATATTTCCCTTGAAAGTGTTAACACAGGTAGATAGGGTAGTGATGAAGGCACATGACAGACTTGTCTTCATTAGTCAGAGCACAGTAAAGTTGGGATGTTGCAGGTAGACTGCACTTGCAGTGTTATTTGCAGTTCTGGTCACTGAACTGTAGGAAAGATCTGGTTGTACAAGAGAGAATGCAGGTTCAACAGGATGTCCTGCCTGGACTTGAGTTATGGGGTGAACTTTGAAAGGATAGGTTTGTTTGCCCTGGAGTAATGGAAGCTGAGGATGTTATTTTGAGAGGCATAGATAGGGTAGATGTATTTGAGCTTTTATCCCCAGGTCATTTTTATTTATTAAGTATTCCAAGGCAAGATTTTAAATTTTCTCCTTACTGTTCCTGTGGGCAACCACCTCTGTAGATATCTTCTGCTGTGTGAGAAATCAGGTTAACTACATGATGCCCTTGGTTGGTTTATGTTTTTACTTAAATATGTTGCTAGGTAACGGCATTTCTGACTTGGGAACTTTTTTAGAAAGAACTTCTCAGGAACAGAACACTGTCGTAATCTGAGGAGGATTTGTGTAGGACAGACTGGGTAAAGATAGCAAATTTCTTCTTTAAAAGACATTAACGAATGGGCTGTTTTTAGTCAGGACATTCAGTTGAGTGGCTTTCATTAATTGTGAATAAGTTTGTCTTTCAAAAACAAGTTATTAACTTGAATGTAAATTCCATAGCTGTCATTGTAGGGCTCTGAACTTTTATCTCTGAATTATCAGTCCAGTTCCTCACCACCAACTCCTTTTCTGTGATTTCAGGTGAAATTACAGCTTCAGCTCCGTAAAAGGTATATGTTGTTTGTGGGCTCTGCCAAGTCCAATTTGTATGATTTTATTTATTTATTTAGAGGTATAGCATAGTACCAGGCCCTTTTGGCCCAACAGGTCCATGCTACCCAGTGACAATAATGTGACCAATTAATGTGATAATCAGTACATCTTTGGAATGTGAGGGAAAAGCAGAGCACCCAGAGAAAACCCACACTGTCTTGGGGGTTCCCTTCACTCCTTAACACTCACTCATATCAGACAGCATAGGACGGAGGTACAAGAGGTTAGAGTGAATATAAAGAAGGTGGTTTTGCTCCCTGAGTGTGCTTGGAATCTGGAATGCATTACCTGAGTGGATGATGGAGAGAGGAAACTTAAAACATTTAAGATATATCTGGTTGAGCACTTGAAATAGCAAGGCATAAAAGCTATAGACTGAATGTTGGTAAATGTGATTAATGTAGCTGGGTAATTTGTGATTGATGTGACAGAGTGGTGTGAGGGTCCTATTTCTTTAGGTAAGGCAGCTTGTGTTTTACTATGTTATTTTCTATAATGTTGGAAAAAAGAAATAAAATAAAGCACAGATTTAATGTTAAATAAATGATACCTGTGAATAATGTGGGGCGTAAATGCATTGTGAAAAATAGACCAAGATACTGACTTACCTTGCCCTCAGAGATACTCACAAGTGTTGTTGTCAGGGTGAAGGCATTTTTGGGAAGACAGACTGTTATTTCTCATGCCTTCATTTACAGGAGGATAATGGTGAGCTGCCTTCTGAACTGCTGAAATCCATATTAACAGGCTCTCATATTCCCCACATTTTTATTTTAAATCTGAAATATTTCTTCCTACAGACTTTTAGCCCAGCCAATGAAATATCAAAGCAAACTACGAACAAGAAACAGGTTTTAGATGCAGAAAGTAGATTAATGAGAATGAAATCCTACAATTAAGAAAATAATTTGCAGTGCAAGTGATTCCAAAGCCAGAGTGGTCCAACACCAATCTGAAAAACTCAATGCTACACTGCAGACTATATTTCTTTTTTTTCTTTCTTGTACCGATTTCGTTAGAACATAGAACATGGAATGTAGAACAGTACATGACAGTATAGCCCACGATGATGTGCTGACATTTTAACCTATTCTAAGATGAATATAACACTTACCTTTTTAGTTTTCCAATTTTCTATCATCCATTTGCCTACCTAAGAGTGTCTTAAATGCCCTAATGTATCTGCCTCTACCACCGCCTCTGGTAACATGGTCCATGCATGCACGACTCTCTCTGAAAAAATTTACCCCCGACCTCCCTCATATTCATTCCTCCAATCACCTGTTCTTTCTTCTCCTTTTCCTGATGACTCACTTTACTGGGATTTGCATCTATGGTGCTCAATGAATAGCCACTTCAGAGGTGCAATGACAGTCAGGTTTGTTCTCTTGCTGGGAGTTGTTGAGTTACCCTGTTTTTCTTTCTTGTCCATGTATGTTTACTGTCACTAAACCCTGTTAAACACCAAGTGGATTGTATTGTTTCAGTGATATTCACTTCAGTTACTTCTTGGTAGGAACACAGATCATAAAACAATACAGCACCATACAGGCCCTTCAGGGTACAGTGTTGTGCCAACCTTTTAACCTACTTTAAGATCAATCTAACCCTTCTCTCCACATAGCCCTCCAGTTTACTATCACCTAAGTGCCTAAGAGTTTCTTAAATCTTCCTAGAGCAGGGTTTCCCAACCAGTTTTATGTCATTAACTGAGGGGTCTATGGGCCCCAGGATGTGAATCCCTGCCCTGATGTATCTGACCTTTCAAGAATCCCTGGCAGAGCATTCTGCAAACTCACCAGTCTGACATTCCCTCTATACTGCCCTCCAATCACCTTAAAATGATACCCCTCATATTAGCCATTTCCGGCCTTGGAAAAAGTTCCTGACTATCCACTTGATCTTTGACTCATATCACCTTGTGCACTTCTATCAAAGTTGCCTCTCGCTATGTTTATTTTATTTGTAGTGCAAGTTGTGTATGATCTATGTTAATTTGAGTTCATGTTAATTTATGTTGATCACGTTTGAAATGTGCTGTGCTGCCAGTTTTTATGGCACTTATGCTCTGCTGATGTCACTAAAGTTGAACTTGAACTTGCAAGGAAGCACAACAAGAAACATCCATTCTATCTGCTGGAGTCATTTGCAGAGACTTAGAGTTAAGCAGGAAAAGACAAACAAGTAGATTCCGGGTGACTGGAATAGTAAATCCACTTGCACTTGCTCAGACTTGCCCAGTGGGGTCTCATTTTGGTACCTGCGTGGGAGTTTGATTTGACGTTCTGTGACAGTCATGTCAGTGAGCATTTACCCAAGGTAATCAAAAGGCCAAAGGAGTTAATGTAGAAAATAGCTGAAATAAATTGGCTTTTATAACATCTACCATTATATAAGCACATGGCAAAGAAATTTATTATAGCTGCAATTAGGGAGTATTGTGTAACAAATACATCCAATTTAGCACACAATAGAAAGTGGACATGCTTTGCAGCTGAGAATACTTGAGCTGTCAAACAGGCAAAAGAAATTGATGTCTCTTGAGCAGATAGACTTACAAAACTGTGGATGATAAAATAAGTGGTGAAGAACTTGCTTCAGAGAGTTGATAGTGATGCTGTTCGAGGACACATTAAATTGAAGAGTGCATATTTTTGAGCAGTCTCCATATACAATAGAGTTGTCTCTGCAGTTTCCTTCAATGTCCTGGAGGTACTAAGCTCAGTGTGACTCTGCTCTCTGTCAGTGCAGTAGAGAAAAAACACACACTCCGAGCCCATTCACTTCAAATATTTCAGCCAATAACACAGAGAGCTATTTCCAGTTACACATTAAGAACATGCTGTGCACTATTTTTTGGATATCTTGGGGATTTTGTTTTTGCATTCCCCATTGAGTATTAAAGAATCAAATAAATACTGATATCGATCTGTAGTCACCATTACTGAATCATGTTTGTTTTTACTTACTTATATTAACTGAATTTAAAATCTTTTAACCTAATTTAAGTTGCAAGGCTGCCATGATGAACTCATGCCTTTTGATTGATGGCCCTATCCTCTGGAGAATCAGGCCAGAAATTTGAACCAGTCAAAGTCTTATAATTGGTCTAGGCTCAACTACAGCACTCTCTCCTGTGAATCATGATTTTGGACGGAATCTAGGATACCTGTCTTGCCATTTTCCAATCATGACCTTCCTGATTTGCAGAAAGGATGACCTCTTGGTAATACTTAACAACTAAAACATCCTTACAATTTTAAGTTCTTGGGACAACTTGGTAATTCCTTTATCTGACTGTATGGCATCCTCATGGGAGATCTCCAAATTAATCTGAGCTCTGAAATTATGGCAGGATATTGCTTGCCACAATCAAACTTTGATGGAAAGTTTATATCCCACTAGACATCTTCAGTTCTGGTTTGAATTTTGGCTGGATCACCAACAATACAAATGAAAATGCTGGAAACACTCTGTAGGTTAGGCTGTATTTGTGGAGGGAGAAACTGAGTCGAGTTTACGTTGAAACGTTGACCATTTCTTTCTCCACAGATGCTGCCTGACCTGTTGAATATTTGCACTATTTTCTTACCTTCCACCACCTGTACTTTTTGCCTTTCGATCAGCAACACAGTGGATGTCTACAGTAGCAAGTTTTAGGAAAAAGACAAATGATTAAACCCACATTCTCAAATTTCGCCTTGGCTTGATGCAGCTGGTTCTTATCAAGAAGATACATAACCCTCCTATCATTTGGCCACTCAAGATCTTGTAAGGTTAGCAGTGTGCTGTTGTGTGTTTGACATTTAGTTTCATATTGATTGAGCATCTCCAAAATGATTTCCGCATGCTTTCATGACAACTTGGAAAAGTTGCCTCAAAACAACAGAAAATATAAACAAAAGCTAACCCAGACATTTATTTCATGTGCATATGCTTTGCTGAAAGGGGAGATATTTCGCATCAAATTCTATTCCACATTTTATTCCACATTATTTTTAAAAAAGTCTGAATTGGCGGAGGGGGGAAAAGAGTTAGCTGAACATTGACCCCGTTAAGAATAATTGATCACCTACAGCTTCATATGACATTCAGCAATTCATTTGTAAAACTTCCAATGAGCATGAGTGATGGATTTTCTATTGGCCTCATCAATTTAAAGGTTATTTTGATTGGTTTCTGAGTCTTGTACTGCTTGTACTTGGCAGACAAATGTGGACAGGAAATCAAAGGATGAGGTGGTTGCTCAAATCAAAGTGAGAACATAAATTTCACTACTATATGGAGTGTTTGAGGTAAATGCCATGGATGCATTGAAGTCCAACCTGGATCAGCACATGAATGGAAATTATGCTGTTTGTTAGTAGTGTAGAGTAACATTAGGGAGATGATGGATCCTGGCATAGACATCTATGTACAAGAAATTATGCAGATACTGGATATCCAAAGCAATACACCCAAAATACTGGAGGAACTCAGCAGATCAGGCAGCATCCATGGAAATGAACCAACAGTCGACGTTTCGGGCTGAGACCCTTCTTCAGGACTGGAAAGGAAGAGGAAAGAAGCCAGAATAAAAAAGGAGGAGGGGACAAAGAAGAAAAGCTACAAGGTGATAGATGATGACAGGTGCGTAGGGAAGGTAAAGGGCTAGAGAGGAAGGAATCCGATAGGAGAAGAGAGTGGACAATAGGAGAACAGGAAAGAGCAATGGACCCTAGGGAGATGATAGGCAGGTGAGAAGGTGTAAGAGGCCAGAGTGGGGAATAGAAAAAGATGGGAGGGGAGGGAATTCTTTTTTTTTACAGGAAGGAGACATCTATATTCACGCCATCAGGTTGGAGGCTACCCAGATGGAAAGTAAGGTGTTGCTCTGGCTTCATACTGGCACAAGAGGAGGCAATGGAACGACATGTTGGAACTGGAATGCGAATCGGAATTAAAATGTTTGGCTGTTGGCGGATGGAGCAGAAAGCGGTCTCCCTCATTTATATCAGGTCTCACCAGTGCAGGGGAGGCTGCATCGGGAACAGTGGACACAAATAGAGGTGAAGTTTTACCTCATCTGGATGGACTGTTTGGGGCTCTGAATGGAGGTGAACGGGCGGGTGGAGCATTTTGGCTGCATGCAGGGATAAGTCCCAGGTGAGAGATTAGTGGGGAGGGATGAACGGACAAAGGAATTCAGGAGGGAGCGATCGGTGCAGAAAGCGGAGGTAAAGATGTGGGAGTTGCGGAGAATGAATTGTTGGTTGTGAAGGTTCATGGAATGGTAGATAAGGACAAGAGGAAAACATCTACGTTGGACTTTTCAACTTGGAACTCCCTGTTTAACCTTCTGTTGAAATTTTAAAGGGCTTAAATTTATCTAGTTTCTTTCACAATCTCAATGTGTTGCAAAACATTTTACAGCAAGTGAACTACTTCTGAAGCGAGCTATTTTAATCTTGTTAAATGTGGCGGCCAGTTTGTTCACTTAGAAAATAAAGTGACAATGTGATGGATAGATAGTGGACCAGGGGAACTCCATTGTCATTTGTCTGAGAGGAGAAATCAGGCCTTAGGTAAGTGTCACCTGAAAAGCAGAAGTGATGATGGAGCGTTGCTCCAGAGAAAATTAGATTGGCTTCAGAAGAAGGACTGTGAATCAGGACTAACGTTCACAATATGCTGGAGGAACTCAGCAGGCCAGGCAGCATCGATGGAGAAAAGTACAGTCAACATTTCAGGCCGAAATACACTTTTTTCCATAGATGCTGCCTGGCCTGCTGAGTTCCTCCATTATTTTGTATATGTTGTTCGGATTTCCAGCACCTGCAGATCTTCTTCTTGTTTGTGAATCAGGATTGATATTTTGAATGTGATTGTGGGTTGAGGGATTGGGCAGCTGGTTGGTGGGAAGGGGATAATACTGTGGCATTTTTAAGAGTTGTAGTTGGGTATTGAATTCAGAGTTGAGTGGATCAGACCGGTGATTATGGATGGTGTGAGGACTGACAGGAGGTGAGAGGAGAGAGTCCCAAAGATGAAGGCAATTCATTCACTTATCAGCTGGATGTTCCAGGATGACTCATGGCTGGTTCTCTAGGGCAGTACAATCCTAATAAACCTACTGCATTCAAAAGGAGCATTACACAAGGAATCACCTTGCTTTCCAGTGAAGACACAAGAATGTCTCGTCAATGTGACGTCAAAGGCTCTAAAAATGGTTGTTACTGCATTTCACTCTGGGGAAGACAGCCAGTGTTGTTCAATTGAATTTTTTGGGTAGTATTATTTGGATTAGATGGGGAACAAGGTGTTTTAATTATATTTATCTAATTGAGATGGATTGTACACTATGAAGGTGACAGGTTTATTTAATTTGATGGAGAATCAAAGTTCATTTTTCAGCTTAAAATTGGTGATAAGAAATGGAGAGAAGTTTTTTTGGGCACAGCTGGAGCCGACATTGCTTTGTTGTGCCGAATGTTTGAGGCAGGAACTATCTATGTTATCTATGTTTTTAAACATAGATAAATATTTGAAGTGAGGGGACCTGACAGGTGTGCAGATATCTGTGCTTAATTATTTGTAAGCCATTACTGAGCTAACAGTCTGCTCATATCATTAAAACTGCACCTGACAAAATCAGAATCCAAGCACTTAGAATCTTTTCTTAAAATTAACCCTTCTAATCATATAAACCTCCATCATTTTACTGATTGGACGATTGTCTGGTCATTCATTCTCATTGAACACTTGTGTGTCAGTAAGGTATCAAAACCAGGGCAGATAGTTGGAGGAGAAGGGTTGGGCTTTATTTCTGAAATATTGGGATGGCACAGTCTGGACTAAACTTGACATACAGAATTAGGTGATGGGCAGCCAAGGAGATAGGTCATGCTGAAGGGTCTCAGCCCAAAATGTTGACTATTTGCTTTTCCATAGATGCTGCCTGGCTTGCTGAGTTCCTCCGTCATTTTGTGTGTGTTGCTTGGATTTCCAGCATCTGCCGATTCTCTCTTCTATATGCAGTCAGATCCCATCAGATTAGACTGGGCTGTGAACTCTGCGGTAGGAAGGATGACCATTGTCACAAGGAATGCCAATTTTTAAATTTCAGCATCCATTTGGTGCAGCTGGCAATGCAATGTCGATAACGTTGTTCAGTGTTCGGGCAGGAAATGTGGAAAAGCGGACAGAGAAGCTGATGTCATTGCTGGTGCATTGTTCGCTTGCTGCATATAGTGTGCTAACTCTTGATTAAATGTCTTGCAAATATTCTTGAAATTGATTGTAAAAATGTTGAAGACAGCGCCACAGCAAGTTACAGCCAGAACTGAGGTGCTGAAATGGCAGTTGTATGGAACACTCCCAGTTGCCGGAATCACAGGAAGAGTGGCAGACTTCAAAGGATCTCTCCCTTTTCTGGCAGCCAGAGAACAGATGCCTGAAACGTGGCACTGAAGCAAATGCCACACAAGCTTGTCTTGCACGCTGTTCACACAGATCAAGTCTACGCAGTGTGCTGAGGTAGTACAAGGTGAAAATAAAACTGGATACACAGTAAAGTGCAATAGCCACAGAGAAAATACACTGCAGGTAGACACTGAGGTGCAGTATCTTATGGTGAGGTCAAAGAGTGCGTCTTTTTGTACCACAGGACCAGTCTATAGTCATAACAGTTGAATAGAAGCCTTCCTTGAATTGGTGTTATGGGCTTTCAGGGTTTTGGATCTTCTGCCTGATCAGACAGGGAAGGGGAGAAACTGTTTGGTGTGGGAAGGGTCTTTGATTATGCTGATATTGTGAGAAGTACTGACAGTCCATATAAGGGAAGCTGGTTTCTGTGAAATGCTGAACTGTGTCCGTACTCTGAACTTTGGGGCAGAGGCAGAGCAATTGCTATATCAAGGCATTATGCATTCTGTGCTGCATCGATTTAAGTTGGTCAGGGTTGACAGGGACATACCAAGTTCCATTAGCCTCCTGGAGAAATGGAGGAATTCTTTGACATAATGCCGACTTGGATAGACCAGGTGATGGTCACTCTTAGGAACTTGAACCTCTCCTCTCTTTCAACCTCAACACCATTGATGGAGATGGGGCATCTGCACTGCCCCTCTTCCCGAAGTCAATGACCAGTGGATGAAGATCGACACATCGGTGGAGCAGCCATTGATGTATGTTCCCATATGTTTGACATTGAAAACTGATGCTGGCCTTTGCTGTGTACAAGACATCAATGTCAGAATGGAGATACTTTAATTGATGTCTCTTGGCAATCTCAGTGTTGTAGGCTTCTAGTTTATTTATGAGCAGTTAACAATGGTCATAGGTTGCACCCAAAAGCTCCAATTGATGCTAGTAATATGCCTAACTGCTGAGACCAGGAAGTGCATGACTGATGCTGGGAAAATAATTAGATGTGCTAAGTAAATTTCATTCAGGTTTGTTTGAAAAATATTCACATAAATAATTGCAAGCATGAACCAATCCAGTTTATACCCATTAATACATCAGAAATGGTGCCAATGGGTTCAATTTTTAGTGTAACATTATTCAAAAAGGAACCATCAGACTTACCAATTAAACCATAAGCACAAGTTATTCTGCAGATGCTGGAGATCCAGATTAACACACACAGTATCCTTGGGGAACTGGGCATCTAAGGAGGGGAAAAAGCAATCAATGTTTTGGCCTGAATTGTTGATGACTGTTTATTCCCCTCCATAGATGCTCCCTTATCTGCTGAGTTCCTCCAGCATTTTGTGAATCATCAATTACTCATTTGCATGGGTCAGCATATTCCCTGCCATGAAAGATAATCGCAATAAAACTGTGAGCATTTGCCATTATACGCTCAAACTGCAAGATTTTCTGTGACTGTTTTTCCCTGAGGGTTCTGCACCAGATGTTAAAAGATTTCAGGGATATACTCCCCTTTATATAAATAGAAGCGAACAGCTTCAAGGGCCTTGGCTGAGAGTTTGGTGGTTTCAGAAGACTTTTTGAAAAATACTTATTTAAGCATATTCCTTTAAAGCCCCTTTAAGAGAGTGTTGTGTCTAAACCCAGTGACAGTGCTTAATCCATTGTCCATTACCTTTTAATTACTGTGTCGGTGACGCTTGTTTTGGAAGTCCCTGTGATTTCCGCTCATGATTGGAGTGGTGTTCTGTTGAATAAGATATTGCCACAGGGAGTCCTTTCAGTAGTTTCCACAAGTTACCACTGTGAGGACGGCCCAAAATAATTCATAGTTTTTATGGTGGTCAGCAGGAAGCTGATACTTCTGGCCAGTGACTGCAGGATTTACCGTTTCGTGTACTGTGCGCTGTCTTCCTATGCTGACCATTGATTCTCTCTGCCTCAACTCACATTGTTTAATCTTGAAATTTATTTGCACAATCCAAATTTGTACAGTAATGTAATAGGGAAACGGTAAGGCAAAGTTTAATTTGTCTGCAGTTTCCTTCAAGTCCCTTATCTCATTTACTTGAGTTATTAATCATACAAAATGTTGTAATATTATGATGAAGTGGGACCACTAGTGATAAAATAATATATCAAATAACATATACAGAATTCACAGATCATATTAAGTTCAGACCCATTTAACCCATATGATTGTAATATAGCTGATGAAATTGCATTGCAATTATCAAAGTGCTGTTTCTCAGGTATGCCATTCGGAAACTTTGCATCTGAACATGGTCCTTTATTGATACGGTACTACTAGCTTATTAAAATTATTGTCAATTTAGAGGTTGTACCACAATGACTGGGATTTTTAGTATGGGTTAGTGTGTAGGGATGTCGGGTTACACTGGAGAATGGTGGGACATGGAGGGAGGAAACATTCATCTGGCAACAACGTCCCCACAGGGTTGTTGTAGAGCTGGGAGCAGGGCATCTTTTCTTCCCATCACAGTGTCAAGATATTTATGAATGAAACACGAGGCTGTGTTGTATTTGCCATTGCAAACACTTGGGAGGAAAAGATCCAAACAGTGCCCCAGCTATGTTAGGAGTTCCTGGTGGGAAAATAAAACAGCTCCCTTTACAGAGCATGGGTCGACTGAGAAGTTGGCCATCCCAATTTAGGTTAATTTCAGGAGCAGAAGAGAGCCCGGGGGTACTTTTTTGTTCTTCTTGTGCTTGGACAGTGGATGTAACAGTTTATTCCTCAGGGACAGAATGCACATTTCTCACTTGTTACATTCTGTGCAAAGGAGACATCCTGTGCAAATAATGGGCAGACTTGAAGTTCCATGATACCCTTGCAGATGCCTGATGAAGGTCACACAATGGAAAACAAAATTCAAATATCCCGGAGGTACGGAATGAGCTGGAGTAAACTGAATGGAAAGAAAATAAATGAGTGTTGTGACTGCAACGCATGCAAAATGCTGGAGGAACTCAGCAGACCAAGCAGCATCTATGGAAAAGAGTACAGCCGACGTTTCGGGCTGAGACCCATCATCGGGACTGGAGAAAAAAATGCTGAGGAGTAGATTTAAAAGGTGGGGTGGGGGGAGAGAGAAACTCAAGGTGATGGGTGAAACTGGGAGGGGGGAGGGGTGAAATAAATAGCCAGGAAGTTGACTGGTGAAAGAGATACAGACTGGAGAAGGGGAAATCTTATAGGTGAGGACAGAAGGCCATGGAAGTAAGAAAAGGTGGAGAGCACCAGAGGGAGGTGATGGGCAGGCAAGGAGATAAGGTGAGAGAGGGAAAAGGGGATGGGAATGGTGAAGGGGTGGGAAGTTTGAGAAACTGATGTTCATGCCGTCAGGTTGGAGGTTACTCAGGTGGAATATATGCTGCTGTTCCTCCATCCTGAGTGTAGCCTCATCGCAACAGTAGGGGAGGCCATGGATAGACATATTGGAATGGGAATGGAAAGTGCAATTAAAATGGGTGGCCACTGGGAGATTCTGCATTTTCTGGTGGATGGAGCATGGGTGCTCGGTAAAGCTGTTTCCCAATCTACATTGGGGTAGCATCCAACTTGATTGTGTGAACATCGACTTCTTGAACTTCCAGTAATGCCTATCTCTTCTCCTTCACTATTCCCCATCTCCTTTTCCCCTCTCTCACTTTATCTCCTTGCTCCCTCTGGTGCTCCTCTCCCCTTTTCTTTCTTCCATGGCTTTCTGTCCTCTCGTGTTAGATTCCTCCAACTTCCCAGCTCTATACTTCACCTTTCCCCTCTCTGGGTTTCACCTATCACCTTGAGTTCCTCTCTCCCCTTCCCCTGCCTTTTAACTCTACTCCTCTTTTTTTCTCCCATCCTGCTGAAGGGTCTCAGCCTGAAACATCGACTGTGCTCTTTTCCATAGATGCTGACTGACCTACTGTGTTCCTCCAGCATTTTGTGTATATGGCTTGGATTTCCAGTGTCTGCAGATTTTTTTCTTGTTTGAGAGTGTTGTGACTGATCTACTACAGCCCCCTATGTTTCTATTACCTGCTGTTTTGTTGCTGTGTATGATGTTTGAGATCAAGATCAAGGTCATTAGACTTCTCAATCTGGAGGGAATCCAAAAATATGGCAATAGCACAAGAAGATGATGAGTTGCAATATCAGCCATGATTTTCAATGGTGGAGCAGGCTGACAAGCCAGACAGCCTACTCCTGCTTTCATTTGTACGTGCTATCCATGAGAATTTAGTAAAAAGAAACAGATGAGCTGTGGAGTTTGGTGTTGGGGAACCTCCTCAGCTAATGGCACTGGAATTTAAGAAAGTAGTCCACCAGTCAGCTGTGTTTTGGGCCCCCACTTTTCCCCTGACTAGCACTCAAATCTCATTCTCAAAATAATCTCATCCCAACCCCGCCAACCAACCCATTTTGGCCCCAACCCCATTCCTCAGTAAAAGATCACAATCCCTCTTCTCCTCCACTGCCCCGCACTGACACTTATTTCAGCAAATCTCTCCCATTTTCTCAGCTATTTTCCTCCTTGTTAACATCCCCTCATTCCTTATGGTGGATATGAATTTCTTTTCCACCTTGTTAACCTCCCCTCAGTACCTGTGGTCAACATTAATGTGTTTGAAAGGAAGTACTTTGATCAACAAAGGAGTGAAAATTTAACCTTCATGAGCAATAGAGTATGTGGCCCTCAGGACAGAACTGAGTTAACATGTCTTTGTTGTTGGCTAACACATTACTGACTAATATATATTCCTGTTATTTACTGTAGTCTAATATGTTACTTTTTGATCCGTTAATATCCAGCCTATGTTGGAATATGTTCGGTACAACTTTGTGGGCCGAAGGGCCTGTAGTGTGCTGTAGGTTTTCTATGTTTCTATTACTATATCTATTACCATTTTACCTATTCCCATCTTTTTGTCATACATCACCAAATATGACTTTACCTCCATTGTTTGATGAATATTATGTATTTTGCTCAGCTGAGGCCTCTGTTGGTCAGAGTTAATCATGGATATTATGTCCTAGCTGTCGAGATACGCAAGCCAGGGCAGTACAATACGGAGAGCAAGCTGTTGCCCATGTCGCAAGCTTCTCCCTCTCCACGCGACTGATGAACCCAAAGGAACGGCAGAGACCAATACAGTTTGGTACCAGCAGCTTTGCAGGAATTGCCAGTTGGTACTCCAGCTGTGGATTTTCCCTTTGGGATTTATTCTCCATGAGTGGGTATAGCTGCAAGACAGCGGAGGTTTGAGATCAGAGTTTTCCTTCTCCGAGATGAGCTGCCAACCACGGCTGACAAGCCTCATCTGCCCGAAGCGACTGGTGTTAAGGTGCTAGTAACCTGCCTTTGCCCCTTCTCCTGTCAGTAGAAATGGTTCCACCGGGCTTAGTAGCTAAGCCTCACATGAAGGCTAGGAGCTGGACTTGGTTGTCAGAAGCTAGTTGAGGCACACACCATTGGGAGCATTTAATAGGTAGTGGGAGCTGTCCCCATGACCACACCTGGCTATAACAACCTTAAGGAACCTATGTATGCTAATACCTTGCTAACTAGATTATCTGTTTAATACACAATTTCCTAGCTCTCAGGTGTGATGACTGACTTATTTTTCTTTGCTAAGCAAATGAGGTCTATATTCAATGAAGCGGATGAGCTTAGAGCGTGGATCAGTACTTGGAGATATGATGTAGCGGCCATTTCAGAGACTTGGATGGCTCAGGGACAGGAATGGTTATTTCAAGTATCGGGTTTTAGATGTTTCAGAAAGGACTGGGAGGGAGGCAAAAGAGGTGGGGGTGTGGCACTGTTAATCAGGGATAGTGTCACGGCTGCAGAAAAGGTGGACACCATGGTGGGATTGTCTACGGAGTCTCTGTGAGTGGAGGTTAGGAACAGGAAGCGGTCAATAACTTTACTGGGTGTTTTTTATAGGCCGCCCAATAGTACCAGGGATATCGAGGAGCAGATGGGGAAACTGATCCTGGAAAGGTATAATAATAAAAGTGTTGTCATGATGGGAGATTTTAATTTCCCAAGTATCGATTGGCATCTCCCTAGAGCAAGGGGTTTGGGTGGGGTGGAGTTTGTTAAGTGTGTTCAGGAAGGTTTATTGACACAATATGTAGATAAGCCTATAAGAGGAGAGGCTGCACTTGATCTTGTATTGGGAAATGAACCTGGTCAGATGTCAGGTCTCTGGGGGAGCATTTTGGAGATAGTGATCACAATTCTATCTCCTTTACAATAGCATTGGAGAGAGATAGGAATAGACTAGTTAAAGAAGCATTCAATTGGAGTAAGGGGAATTATGAGGTAATCAGGCAGGAAATTGGAAGCTTAAATTGGAAACAAATGTTCCCAGGGAAAAGTACAGAAGAAATGTGGCAAAACTTCAGAGAATGTTTGTGCGGAGTTCTGCATAGGTACGTTCCAATGAGACGGAAGTTATGGTAAGAACCGTAGTGTACAAAGGCTGTAATAAATCTAGTTAAGAAGAAAAGAAAAGCTTACAAAAGGTTCAGAGAACTAGGTAATGTTAGAGATCTAGAAGAGTATAAGGCTAACAGGAAGGAGCTTAAAAATGAAATTAGGAGAGCCAGAAGGGGCCATGAGAAGGCCTTGGCGGACAGTATTAAGGAAAACCCCAAGGCATTCTACAAGTATGTGTGGAGCAGGAGGGTAAGACGTGAAAGAATAGGACCTATCAAGTGTGACAGTGGCAAAGTCTGTATGGAACCGGAGGAAATAGCAGAGGTACTTAATGAATAATTTACTTCAGTATTCACAATGGAAAAGGATCTTGGTAATAGTAGTGATGACTTGCAGCAGACTGAAAAGCTTGAGCATGTAGATATTAAGAAAGAAGATGTGTTGGAGCTTTTGGAAAGCATCAAGTTGGATAAGTCGCAGGGACCAGGCTATTGTGGGAGGTGAGGGAAGAGATTGCTGAGCCTCTGGCGATGATCTTTGCATCATCAATGAGGATTGGGGGGTTGGGGATGTTGTTCCTTTATTCAAGAAAGGGAGTAGAGGTAGCCCATGAAATTATAGACCAGTGAGTCTTACCTCAGTGGTTGGTAAGTTGATGGAGAAGATCCTGAGAGGCAGGACTTATTTGGAGAGGTATAACATGATTAGGAATAGTGAACATGGCTTTGTCAAGGGTAGGTCGTGCCTTATGAACCTGATTGAATTTTTTGAGGATGTGAATAACACATTGATGAAGGAAGAGCAGTTAGATATCCTGTATGTGGATTTCAGCAAGGCATTCAATAAGGTACCCCATGCAAGGCTTATTGAGAAAGTAAGGAAGCATAGGATCCAAGGGGACATTGCTCTGTGGATCCAGAACGGGCTTGCCCACAGAGGGCAAAGAGTGGTTGTAGACGGGTCATATTCTGCATGGAAGTCGGTCACCAGGGGAGTGCCTCAGGGATCTGTTCTGGGACCCTTACTCTTGGTGATTTTTATAAATGACCTGGATCAGGAAGTGGAAGGATGGGTTAGTATATTTGCTGATGACATAAAGGTTGGGGGTGTTGTGGATAGTGTGGAGGACTGTCAGTGGTTACAGCAGGACATCAATAGGATGCAAAACTGGTCTGAAGTGGCAGATGGAGTTCAACCCAGATATGTGTGAAGTGATTCATTTTGGTAGGTCATATATGATAGCAGAATATAGTATTAATGGTAAGACTCTTGGCTGTGTGGAGGATCAGAGGGATCTTGGGGTTCGAGTCCATAGGATGCTCAAAGCAGCTGCGCAGGTTGACTCTGTGGTTAAGAAGGCATATGGTGTATTGGCCTTCATCAATCGTGGAATTGAATTTAGGAGCTGAGAGCTAATGTTGCAGCTATATAGGACCCTGGTCAGACCCCACTTGGAGTACTGTGTTCAGTTCTGGTCGCCTCACTACAGGAAGGATGTGGAAACTATAGAAAGGGTACAGAGGTGATTTACAAGGATGTTTCCTGGATTGGGGAGCATACCATATGAGAATAGGTTGAGTGAACTCAGCCTTTTCTCCTTGGAGCGACAGAGGATGATAAGTGACCTGATAGAGGTTTATAAGATGATGAGAGGCATTGATCATGTGGATAGTCAGAAGCTTTTTCCTAGGGCTGAAATGGTTCCCATGAGAGGACACAGGTTTAAGCGCTTGGGAATAGGTACAGAGGAGATGTCGGGTAAGTTTTTTATGCAGAGAATGGTGAGTGCGTGGAATGGGCTGCCGGCAACGGTGGTGGAGGTGGATACGATTGGGTCTTTTAAGAGATTTTTGGATAGGTACATGGAGCTTAGAAAAACAGAGGGCTCTGGATAAACCTAGTAATTTCTAAGGTAGGGACATGTTCAGCACAACTTTGTGGGCCGAAGGGCCTGTATTATGCTGTAGGGTTTCTATGTATTTCAAGGGATTAGAGAGTTGTATTGTATAGTGTATTCACAATATGGTGAGTGTGATGGCTTTTCCAAAGAGAAATCCATTTGCTTCATTGCCATATATTTCTCTTCCCTTTTCATGTAGAAATCCTGTTCCCATTTAAAAGTGGCGACTGAACCTATTTCTGCCATTCTTTTACAGTGTACTCTGAAATATAATAAATTGCCAGGGAAAAAAATCTCTTTGCATTTCTCCCCGGTTCCTTTCTGACTTACTGTATGTGGTGTTAACCATTCCTGCCCCAAAAAACATTTTCTCCTCATTTGCACCATCATGCCTTTTTAGCTCTGCATTGTGGAGTGAAAATATTAGAAGCTACTTTTACAGACTGCAAGTGATATTTCATTCTCTTTGAAAAAGAAATGCTTTTATGCAAGAAATGAAGTGCAAACATCCGTGTGCTCAGAACAGCTTTCCTGATAAATAGCTCAGCACCATTTCTTCAAAGGTGGGAATTTTGCAGTACAGGCAATGGTAGCAATGAACAGGGACACAGGGTAGTGGTGAACTCGTGATCCAATTGACCAGTCTCCTCTGTCATTCTATCAAATTATGCCTAATCTGATTGTAGCCTCAACTCTGCATTCCCTCCTACCCCCAGTATTTTTCATCCCTCCCCTTTTTATCAAAAAGATACCTTTCCCTGCTTTATAAATTTACCAAGTCACTGCTCCCACCACCATTTGCAAAATAGATTTCCAAAGACTAATGATCATCTGAGGAAAAATTCTCAGGTCTGTCTTAAAGGGGTGACCACATATTATAAAATCAAGACCCTTCTTTCAGATTCCCACATATGTGTCACAGAGTCCAACAGCAAAGAGGCTGGCCCTTTGGCTCACTGTGCCAAATATCAGACACTCACTTTATACCTGTTAGGGTCCGGTCCGGAGCTCGCCATCCGGGTCTTGCTCCGGTCCGCGGACTCCGGGCCTTGCAGCCAGTCCTCCTGTCACACGGAGCCATTGGATCATCTTGGCTTAAGGAGGTACACCTGTTGCCTATTAGGGGGCAGGTGTTTATAAGGGGCTCGGGGACTGACCCTAGTTGTGGGGTTGTCCTGCTCCGAAGCCGGTTTAACCCGCTCTGTACCTGGACCGCCGGCCCTGAATCCTGTCTGTGTCCTGTTCTACCCTGGTTGCCGCCCTGCTTGGAATCCTGCTCTGCCCTGGTTGCTGGCCTGTCCTGCATATGCTCTACCCGGTTGGTCTTGTTTCCCTGCTTCTCTCCTGTGCGCTGGTCCCGCTGTTCCGCCTTATTTTCCTTGCCCGCGCTGCCACGCTGTCAGTTGCCTTTCCCAAATTACCGGTGTATCACGGTAGTCCTGCTGTTCACCCTGGACCCAGCTTCCTTCTGATCCCTTGCCTCCGTTGGGCAGGTCCGGCTGGACTGCCGCTGCCCAGTGGGGGTTCTGCCCTTTCCACCTATTGCTCCCTAAGGGTTGTGCCCCGCACCTGCCCAGGTGTCCGCGACTGCCCAGGCCTCTGTGTTTACGCCTGGGAGGCGGCCCTGCCCGGGATCCTTGCAGCCCGCCATGAGGGATCCACCTGCCCTGCCTGAACTCTGGGATCCTCCTGCCCGCCTCGTCTGAACACTGGGATCCTCCTGCCCGCCTCGTCTGAACTCTGGGATCCTCCTGCCCGCCTCGTCTCAACTCTGGGATCCTCCTGCCCGCCTCGTCTGAACTCTGGGATCCTCCTGCCCGCCTCGTCTGAACTCTGGGATCCTCCTGCCCGCCTCGTCTGAACTCTGGGATCCTCCTGCCCGCCTCGTCTGAACTCTGGGATCCTCCTGCCCGCCTCGTCTAAACTCTGGGATCCTCCTGCCCGCCTCGTCTGAACTCTGGGATCCTCCTGCCCGCCTCGTCTGAACTCTGGGATCCTCCTGCAGGCCCCGTCTGAACTCTGGGATCCTCCTGCCCGTCTCGTCTGAACTCTGGGATCCTCCTGCCCGCCTCGTCTGAACTCTGGGATCCTCCTGCGGGCCTCGTCTGAACACTGGGATCCTCCTGCGGGCCCCGTCTGAACTCTGGGATCCTCCTGCCCGCCTCGTCTGAACACTGGGATCCTCCTGCCCACCTCGTCTGAACTCTGGGATCCTCCTGCCCGTCTTGTCTGAACTCTGGGATCCTCCTGCCCGCCTCGTCTGAACTCTGGGATCCTCCTGCCCGCCTCGTCTGAACTCTGGGATCCTCCTGCGGGCCTCGTCTGAACTCTGGGATCCTCCTGCGGGCCCCGTCTGAACTCTGAGCTCCTCCTGCGGGCCCCGTCTGAACTCTGGGATCCTCCTGCGGGCCTCGTCTGATCTCTGGGATCCTCCTGCGGGCCTCGTCTGAACTCTGGGATCCTCCTGCGGGCCTCGTCTGAACTCTGGGATCCTCCTGCGGGCCTCGTCTGAACTCTGGGATCCTCCTGCGGGCCCCGTCTGAACTCTGGGATCCTCCTGCCTTACCCCTCACATGCCATGTCATCCCCATCCTGTCCTACCCCTAGTACTTCAGTGTCTGCGTCCTGCTTTTGGGTCCAATCCTGTCCTCGTTCCTGACAATACCAGACATTTACTGATGTTATTCACACCATGTTCCTATTAACTCACCTTGATTTTGCCACCGATACTATATCCACCTATCCACTGGGACAATTTACAGTGGTCAAATAAGCTGCAATCCCACATGGCTTTGAGATGTGGCTGGAAACACATGGGGCCACAGGGGAAATGTGCGGAACGCCATACTCAGCATCGGTATGTGATTGATGCTGAATCACCAGAGCTGTGAAGCTCTGCCACCAGCTACTGCGTTCTACCGCTTGACAAGGAGCGTATGGTGGCTAACGGTGCAGGTTTCCCCCCCGCTATCCGAAGGTAGGGCGTTCCTAAAAAAAACGTTTGTAAGCTGAAATGTCGTAAAGCGAAGAAGCAGTTACCATTAATTTATATGGGAAAATTTTTTGAGCGTTCCCAGACCCAAAAAATTAACCTACCAAATCATACCAAATAACACATAAAACCTAAAATAACACGAACATGTAGTAAAAGCAGGAATGATATGATAAATATACAAACACAGCCTATATAAATTAGAAATATTGTATGCACTGTGTAGTTTCACTTTTCAAAATCGGGAAGACAGCGAGCTGAGATTGATTTGGAGAAAAATAATCAGCACGTACACACATGTGCACATACACGCCTACACACGTACATGCATGCACACACAATTGCATGCACAAGGCTTTATGTTCATGGTAGTTTTTCTCAGGGTGAACATACGTATAAAGCATGCGTCTTCTTTTTCATAAAAGCGAAACTCCTCTTTGGTTAGCGAAATCAGGTACGAATGTAGGTCTTTCGTAACAGCAAACTGTCGTAGAGTGAACATTCGAAAAATGGGGTCACCTGTATTGACATTTGGGAAGAACTAAGAAGGGTGTCTTGCTGCTTCTCTTTGTGGGAGTGCTAGACCTTGTTACGTATTCCAGTTTTGTTTTGTGTCCGCGGCCTTCAGCTACCTGTCCTCTAGTATCTAGACTTAATCTTTCCTACCCCCTCCCAATAAATTGCATTAATCTATTTTTCTCCTTTAAAGTAAACCTTTGGTAGTTTCTAATATCCCTTCATCTGACTTCTTGTCAAATTCCCTTTATGTCTCTATGAAGAGCTTTGAGACAGATTTCTGAGCTGCAAGTGATTCATACTGTACGTGCAACTCGGTGTGGTACTGAATGTCCTGCTCTGCACTTGACGTAGGTCCTTATTTGCATACTCTCCTGTCCAGCAAATACGCTGAGTTCCAGCTCCAATGATCTGAGAGCAGGTTAACACATCGGCACAACAGTGCCGGTCAAAGGACCTGCCTGCACTGTCCTACAATGTTCTATGTTCTGTCCATAGTTTGAAGCTATTACTCAGATTCTCTGTATAGTCACCAACTGATCTGTTGAGTACTTCTAGCTTTTCTCAATAGGTACATTTAATGTCAGAGATATGTATACAATATATATCCTGAAATTATTTTTCTTTGCAAACAGAGAATGAATGACAGTTAAATGTTAGAACCCCAGAACCACCCCCCCAGCTCCCCCCTCCCTCACACAAACGGCAGCAAGGCAACGACCCCCCCACCCCCACCGGCAAAAAGGCATCAGCGCCCTCCACCGAGCACTCAGCCTTTATTTTAGATGTTTTGAGCCTGCTCTTTGCTTTTTGCTTATTATCCTGATTCTAGGATTTGAATTTGGTGGCAGAAGTATCTCCTTTTTTCAGGGAATGTCCCACCCAGCCTGAAAATAAATCCCATTCAACTCCTTTCATAAAATACAATGTCGCTGTTAGCTTTTAGATTCCAAAAAAAAACAGATATACATTTGTGCCTGGAGCTAAACCGGAATATAGCTGATGACAGCAGAAGTAATAAATTAAGTCTCTGTCATGTCTAGCAGTGTAATTAACGGGAACATAACAATCAGTATAATGTTGTTTTGCAGATGTATGCTATACTCAGATAAAAGAAGTGTTGAAATACTATTATATTTGGGACGTAAACACATCAGCACAGCTTATCTCGGCCTCACTGTCCTAGAGGATGAAATTGAGTGGATCAACATTGTTATCACTGATCTTGATTACATCTGCCCTTATTACACTTCTTCTGATGTTGTTATTCCAATTCGATAGAAGCACTCGGAGAGTTGGAAGTACCAGTTGACACTACCAAAGAAGCAATAAACTGAAATTATCTGATTTAACAGTTGTGATAAAACCGTTATTATCCATGTTTACGCTCCCAGTTCTGGCAACTCACGACCTTGGCAAGTCTGACTCTACATTCAACATCTGTTCATACTAATGGTTGACTTGCCAATTTTCCCAGTATGGACGTTATGTTTTCTCAATGTTAGTAGCAAATATATGTCAGAATAAGCCATGCTGTCTTCTCACTACTACTATTGGTTAGGAGCTACAGGAGCCTTAGGTCCCACACCACCAGATTCAGGAACAATTATTACCCTACAGCCATCAGGCTCCTGGAGCAGCGTGGATAACTTCACTCACCTCAACAGTGAACTGACTCCACAATCTATGGATTCACTTTCAAAGGCTCTACTATACAACGTTCTCAGTTTTAATTATCTATTATTATTATGCTTTTGCATTTGCACACTTGTCCTTTGCACATGGGTTGTTTGTTATTCTCTCTATGTAGTTTTTCATTGATTTATTGTACTCGTTTGTCCTACTGCAAATGCCCCCAAGAAAATGAATTTCAGGGTAGTATATGGTAAAATATATGTACTTTGATAATAAATCTCCTTTGAACTTTGAATATAGTAGGCCATCTTGCACAATGCTTTATGAGTTGGGTTGTATTATTCATCTTTCAATTCCAATTATTTTTGCAACTCACGTTTCTGAAATGCTGATGATAATGACCTGGCAAAGGCTGCCCTGACAATGATAGAGCAACCTAATACCTTTATGAACATTGGCATTTTAAGACAGAGAAAGAAATAGAGCATTTGACAGAGAAAGAAACTGGGTGAATTAGGGTGAAGGGAAGCACAGTCTGCTTGCATTTAGTGTACTCACTGTAAAGAGACCATCAGAGTATTTTGAAAACAATTAAATCTGAGAGTAATCAGTATTAGTTACTATGGAAAGACAAGGCAATGGACATCATTGTAATTGAGAAAACCATCATTTTAAAAATGTGTGCCAGTTCTTAGTTTCCCCTGGCATTGGGCTGGTAGGTGTAAGCTAACGATAGTCATCAGGCATCTATTCATAATCAATCATTGTCTCATGACCCATAGATGCCAATTGGGCAGAAACACCACTTGGAAACGTAATGAAAATTCCTTGTATCATGGAACCACTAGCATCAAGGAAATCTTTTGAATCTTTCAGAATTTAGTTCTACTCTGAAATTTATGCATCCCTACAATCACTTTCTTCTCCGGTATGGATGGGTTTGGAGAGGGTACAGAATGGAGTTTGATGTATGGATGAAGTAACCAGCTCTAACTGCCATTGGATGGTTTCTGTGGAATGTTTGATTGGTAGGGATGAGGAGCTAGAGGTGAATCGAGGCACAGGATCATTTGGTGGTTGAGAGGAGATCAGATAAACTGGTAGATTGGTGGATGCGGGGGAGAGGCTGACATCACGGGTGTGTTACTTGATGGGAATCTTCCTGAGGTGGATTCTGGGAATGCCCATTCCGAGCACAACAAAGCACAGACCATGAAGGCTGGATTTCACACGAATAATCTCTGACAGGAATGTCTTTTTGCAGCTTTCCCCTTCCTCCACTCTACCCGCCCCTCCACCTACCTTTGTATCATTCACAAACTTGGCCACAAAGCCATCAATTCCGTCATCTAAGTCATTGATGTAGGACATAAGAAGCGGTCCCAACACCGAACCCTGCGGAGCAGCACTCGTCACTGGCAGCTAATCACAAAAGGCTCCCTTTGTTCCTACTCTTTCCTCCTGCCAGTCAGCCAATGCTCCATCCATGTTAGTATTTTCACTGTAATACTATGGACTCTTATGTTGTTAAGCAGCATCATGTGCAGCACCTTGTCAAAGGCCTTCTGAAAATCCTAGTAAACAACATCCACTGATTCTCCTTTATTTATTCTGCTTGCTCACTTAGATAATGTCCAGGTTCCTCCACACATTTGCAAGTCAGAAGTATGGTAGAGTCTAAAGGAAAATAGTGGATGTGCATCTAACTAGAATTGTGCATTGAATCTTTTGTAATATATAATCATTTTACATGTCTGCTCTGTATTGCTGCTGCAAACAACAAATTTCACGTCATATAAGTCAATGATAAGGAATCTTCTGATTCTGAATTTGATGCTCAAAATGTGATGTGAATACATTATAGTTCCTAAGTGCCAAGAATATAAAAATTCAGGTATAATGGTAAATTTATGTGAATCTTGATAAAGGTCAATGCTGGAGTATGACATACAGCTTTAGATACCATGTGATGGTTTTTACATTGATACGTTAGAAAGGAGACAGCATTAATTCACCGAGCTACTGCCCGGTATAAACAGAACATAAAATATAACTGTACAGTACAGGCCTATTGGCCCATGATGAAATTTTTAACCTACTCTCAGATCGCTAAACCCATCCTCCGATACATTGCCCTCCTTTTCTTTACCAATGGCTCCGATATATCTGTCTTCACTACTACCCCTGGAAGCCTGTTCCATGCACTCACTACTTTCTGCGTAAGGAAGTTTACTCTGCCATCCACCCCATGCTTTCCTTCAGTCATCTTAAAGTTATGCCCCTCCCTCTCTTTTTATCCGTTTCCGTTCTGAGCAAAAATCTCTGGCTATCCATTCAGTCTTATCATTTTGAATACCACCATCAAGTGACCTTTCAACCTTCACTCTCAAGAGAAAAACCCTTGTTCACTCAGCCTATCCTCGTAAGACAAGTGGTATGAGAATAAAAGAAGCTGCTTTTAGCAGAATTAAGGAGATTATGGGGGTCAGTTAGGAAGAGATGAAAGGAAATGCATCAAAACTAAATTTTTCCTGTGACTGAGTGGTTAGAATGTTGGGATGTGAATATAAAATAAATATACTTTAGAGCAAATGGCCTAGACTGAAGGAAGAGAATTAAAGGATAAAGGACTAAAGCATTAATAATGGAGCAGAATTCCATGGGCAGTCCCTCTGGATTGAGGCTAGCTTCTGTTGCAGTTTTGTAGTTTTGGAGATGCTTACCGAATCCACCAGTCTCTTCAGTCCCTTTCACTGACGGGGCAGGCAAGTGGCTGATGGAGAAGGTGAGTGGTTGCTTTGTGAGGTGTGGCAATTGGTCACTTCCCTACGAGCATCCCAAACCCACCTCCTCCTCTTGTCAGCGGTGATAGGGCATTTCTTCACTATTACTAAACTGATGGGCAATACTAACAAAGACCAGTGGGGCTAATTGATCCGTGGACTTTGGTAGCTTCTATGGGTTTCATGTTACTCCACAGTAATATCCTCAACCTGTTAGCAATGTCAAGTATCTGTTTAACCTCTTGATTATCTGGCATAAACATGATATGGGAAGTCAGTTAAAATATTATTTTAAATAGTAATATTCTCTGTACAGCTCAGTCCTTCTATCGGTTATTAATTAAAATATCTTTGGTTAAATATTTGGTGAGAAACTTGGTAAAAGTTCTCAGCACAATGGACCTGATTGCCATCGCCCTTCAATTGTTGACACTTCGAAGTTTAACCGGTTTGCTAAACTAGCTTGTTGTTTTGTCCATACTGTCAAATCAGCAGTGAATGCAAGGAGCCCTGGTGTTCTTGTCCCCTGGAGGTAGTTAAGCATATTAAACAGTTCTGAAGATGTAAGAATGCCCCAAAAAGACAGTGTTAATGGTCATAAGTTCTCCCTGAAACTATAATCTACATGAGATTACATGGGTTTCTGGGAAATGGTAGGGCAAATTTACCCTTTTCATGACAGTTTAGAAAGAAGCAATACATATCTAAATACACTAAGAGTACAGAAATGGCCTGCCTTTGTTTAATTCTCCACAGCAATATCTGGAGTCCCGTTAGCAGATGATATTTAAAGTAAGGGGGTGTTAAAGTCAAAGTTATGTTTATTGTCGTATGCGCAGGTACATGTATGCATGGGTGCAATGAAGCACATACTCACAGCAGCAGCACAAGCACGTAGCTTCAGGTAAACAGCATTCAAGATCCAAGATTGTTCAGTGTCATTTCCAGTGCACAAGTGTAAAGTGGAACAAGGTCCGGTTCTGACGTAAGATAAAAAACGCAATGATAGAAGAGACAATAAATAAAGACACATAAGATAGCTGAGATTGATAGTATGTACATAAAGTGACGCTTGGTACAGGAGTGCCTGTACATAGGTGACTCTTGAGAGGAAATGATAAAGTCGTAGTGATGGGGCGGGTTAGTGGATGGAGGCGTTGATTCACAATAACAACATAAATTAAACACAATCTTCACAGAAAGAACACAATTAGAGCAAAAGAAAAGGGGTGAAATTGATTGCAGTGCAAAGTGATCAAAGGTTATTGTGTTGCTATGAATAGAGTGATGATTAGGGCTGTGCAGGTTCCAGAGTCAAATGTTTGTAGGACAGCAGATATTCTGGAACCGGATGTTGTAGAACTTCAGGCTTTTGTATTGGGAGATGCATGATTTCTTACTAATTTGCATTTTAGGTCCTCTGTTATGACTGCAGTCAAGTATGCAGTACACTGGTTAACTTTGTTCTCTCTGGAATCTGTTATCTTGATGATTCGTATTGCACTTATCTCAAACCACGCAAATTTCTGGCTATTTTGGAGCTCTGTAGTCCAGACAACATTCCCTCTTTACCTCATGCAGTCAATACTGATTTCAGCACCAAGAATTGCAACCATAGGCATTGGTAACTAAAAGGATATCTGTTACTTGTTGATAAATTGACGGTTGACTTCTGCTGGCTGTTGCAATGATTCTGTAAGCGTTTGGTCCTTCCTGAAGTTGTGGGAGTGCTGTGGTAGGTGATGAAGGAGTATATATGTAAGCGTTAAGGCTTCCGTTGCCTTGAGGCCATACCAATCCATGGGAGAGGCTTCAGGAGTTAACCCCGAGGAAGAAATCCGGAGCCGGGGTTCCTAAGGCAGTTTGATGTTGTTTACAGCTTCACTCTGGCAACCTCTGCGATGACATTGGTGCCAGGCTGCATGCCCTTTCCTTGGACTCCATCAGTGACATAGAGGGGGGAGCCCGCTGCGTGGGCCACAGCCAGTTCTTCAGATCTTCCCGCCAATGCTTGGAGAGGGCACGGTCCACCAGAGGTGCAAGCCCATGATCTGGGATCGAAGGCTACCTACTGTATAAGCCTTCTATACCAACCAAGTGCTCCAAAAGCAGTTTTGCTTATATAGTTGCATTTTGAATACGTCACAGCAACTGCATCATCACCTTCTGAAACCCTTTAGTTCACTCACATTCAAAAGGTACCAATATCTGGCACGCTTCTTTAGTGTATCAGCAAGCCTTACATACACATTGTATGCACTGGTGAAGCTCAGCAGGTACTTGCTGGTGGCAAATAAAGCAAATAAAGTAACTAAATACCTTATTATTCACCTTATTATTCCTGGTAAGCAATTACTGCAGACAGCAGCCTGTAACTTCCCTGTCGAAGTCGAGCTCTTGAACGGCTTCTACAACCTGGCATGTTTCTACAATCAGTAGCTGAACCTTTAGGTGCTGCCCTTGTGCTTGAAGGTCACTGTACAGGCCCTTTTTACTGGAACATTCTCTCCAGTATAGCTTGTTACTTTAACTTCACCAGGAAAATTTTGGTCCTTACTTTGAAAGTCTTGTAATGATCCGTGGAGAACAGATTGACCTGGGCTCTGGTGTCAATCTTGAATGGAATTACTGTCTCATTCACCATCATTGGAATAGTCCACTCTGTTTTACCAGCACCCGCAGTCTGTAGAGAATCCACATAAACTTCCTCCATTTCCTCAGCAACAGTGTGCACCTTTCTCTCGGTAGATCCAGCTGTGCAGCACTTTGCAAAATGATTCTTCTTCCCACAATTATTGCAGGACTTTCCATAAGCAGGACCCATCTTTGGGGTGTGCCTACCTCCACATTTGCTGCCTGAGCCTACCTCTTTGCTATGCCATTGCTTTGGGAAAAGTGCTCTGCCCCTTTGTTTTCTCAGCATGCACCGTTGCTTCTGCCCTGTGCAGGTCGTTAGCTTGTGATCGTGTGGTCTCTGCTGCTGACACATATCCACAGTCTTTTTCACGGAGCAATCTTTCTCTGGGGGCATTATTTGAAGTTTCGCAAATTACTTTGAGTGACTCTCTCAAATCTCCAAACTCACAGGACTTGCTCAGTATGTGACGCTCAGCAAAGTATTGGTCGAAGCCAACACCTTGTTTCTGGCCACAGGAAAAGAACTTATATCTTTCAAATGTGATGTTTTTACTTGGGACAAAATACTCCTCAAATTTTGTCATTAGTGTCCAATGTCAAGGCTGTCTCAGCAATTTGAAAGCTATTATAGACATCCAGAGCATCTTCACTAACTACACGTAGAAAAATAGACCCCTTTAATTTTTCATCCACCCCTCTGTCTCTATTCGATCTTAAATATATATTGAATTGCTGTTTGAATCATTTCCAGTTATCAGTTCAATTGCTGGTGAACTTGGAAAGATGTGGGAGGACTTAGCATATCCATGATGGGCAATTACCTGGGTTTCCCTTGGAAAATCTGGTGAACTTCTAGACACAATGTGCTCTGTTGATATGCTGGCTGCCAACCTCACCTGCTTCTAGTGCAATCTTTTTATTCCTCATTGGAACGAGCATCTCTTTCTTAGTAGTGTATTTACGTTCGGTGTTTAGACCTCATTCCAACTTCTGACACCATGTTATATTTGTTCTGCATGGGTAAAACTCACTCGGTTTATTTACAGAAAATTGCTTCAGCTCGACACAAATACATGTGACCAGCTTACCAGCGTCACCTCCGGTTCCGGGTGAACTGGCAGCATTGCACATTGGGAAATGAAGTTCTTTATTATGTAAGAACCTCTGGGTTCACTAGCTGAGGTTTAGTCACTGCACACATCTTGCAGACAACCTTGGCATCTCAGAGCCACAAGACGTAAGTGTGGCCGTTGATAAAGGGTGGGGATGTGGACAGGCAGCAGCATGGAATGGTTGTAGTTTGGTCTTAAAATGCTCTTTCTGTGGCAATTTATTAAAAGCTTGTTCTTTTGCTGAAGACTGTAATGATGACTGTCCAACTTTTACTTCAAGTTTTTGATAACTTTATCTCAATTATTCTGATGTGTATGTTCTGTTCTTATATTAGGTTTGGATGGCAGATGGAATTAAGGGAGATGATTAATTAGTGAGTCGTGTCTTTCCCAGCAAGGTTTTTTAAAATCTAAATATTTCAGCAGTTATAAACCTTCTTCAAGTAATACGATATATATACAAGTCTGGTTTTAAAGTTGAATATATACAATCTCTTGAATTAAAAGGGCTGGAATCTTCTATCTGTCATACTTTGTACTTGTTATTCCCCATTGTTTGGCAATAGCTACACTGCACCTGGGCAGAAGGAATGTGGAATAGCAGAGAAATATATGTGCTTGATTTGTGTGCGTCAACTTTGTCATCACAGGGATAACTCTAGACAATATTGGAGTAAATCAACACTTTGCTACTTGCTGCAGTGTTCCTTTTCTTCATGTGCTGAAGTTTCTTCACACTTCACGATGTTGGGTTTTTGTCAGTGTTTGCCTGTGTTCCAATCTCTGGTCTCCCATGCACTGCCCTCCTACTCTTCCTGTCGTATTTATTTGTCAGTCTGAATTGTGACCATCAGTGAAAAGAAAAAAACAAGAAGTATTAAAAGGCGCTGGTGTATGATAATTCCATATGTTAGCATAGCTGGGTTTGTAATACCGAGAGATCAGATCAAAAGCTTAGGAAATTTTATGATTGAACGCTACAAAAGTAGATTGGAGGAATAAAATGCAAAGCAAGTTGAGGTAAAGAAAGATTAAAAACAGAATTTTTATGAAATACCAGTCATTTTCATAGATTGCTACAGGAGCTAGGTTCCCTGTAAATTTGTAATCTCTTTTATATTAAGCTAAGCTTCTATAATCCTTCTCTGTTGCTGTATTTAAAGCATCCTTTAAATTAAAGCAAAGCCTTATACAAAGCATTGTGCTATATTTCTGTTTTTCTCGTTTCTGCACAGCTTCCTTTTAAAATGATAACTGTCGATAACCTTGGCTTTATCCAGCAGCATGCAATCAGTTGGGTGCTCACTTGGAAATGTAATGGTTTTGTGGACAAAATGTTGGAACAACGACACTTGACAGCATAGATTTAACTATTCTCACTCCAACATCAATAAAAAATTTTAAAGATAACAAACAGCATTTGTGCCTTCTGTGACTCATAGTATCGCTAAATAATTAGTACTTTTGAAAGGAAAGTTTTGCTGTAAAAACTCGTTTATTCTACATGGGATGATTCTGTTGATACAGTTCAAGGGATAAATAATAGTTTCTGTGTTTGCTTGAGAGGGCAGATGGAAGCTTGTCATCACACTGAGAATAGCTTCTTGATCCTTCAAAACTGTACAGAGGTTCTAGATGAAGTTTTAAATTCAGGGTTAAATTTTCTGACACCAAGGGAAAGATGCTGCCAACTGAATCAAACTTGAACAATGTTGTACAAGATGATTTTCTGTTGTTTGCATTGGCATCTGGTAGCATGCACCATAGCAAATAACCTTCCAAGCTCACAATTTAGATGGAAGTGAAGAGGACCATCAGCTTTTCCTATCATTTAAAACTACCAGCATCTTTAGAGTCATATAGATATAGCAAGAGGACAAAAGTTGAGGGCTTTTGTTTATTAATCTTTAAAATATGATTACGGAAATGTTTATGCATTTCTGCTTTGTGAAGACCCATCTACTTGAATATGTTTTTTTCTTAGTGGTACCTCAGCTTCAGAGTGGTTCTGATTGGGCAGTTTTATTTAAGACCAAAACCAAGTTGTTAATGTAAATTTA
This sequence comes from Hypanus sabinus, assembly GCF_030144855.1. Taxonomy (NCBI): domain Eukaryota; kingdom Metazoa; phylum Chordata; class Chondrichthyes; order Myliobatiformes; family Dasyatidae; genus Hypanus; species Hypanus sabinus. The sequence goes on along the minus strand of NC_082727.1, from coordinate 34,095,845 downwards.
GAAATTGTTTTGTTGTGGTAACATTGTGGCATAGCGGTTAGCATAAGACTGTGCAGTGCCTGTGCCTTGGTTTGATCCCACCATTGTCTGTAAGAATTGGCATGTCCCCCTCGTGCTGTTATGGGTTAGTGGGTTAATTGGTTACATGAGTATGATTGGGTGGTGTGGACTTGTGGGCCAGAAGGGCCTGTCACCATGTTGTATCTCTAAATAAATTCAAAATCCATCATCAGTAAGCTCAACTCATTTCCTCGGCAAACCAGACTTCTAGTCCTTCAGCTAATTTCTCTGCTCCACAGCTCAACTGACAACAACAAATGCCTCTGCTTTAGTGATCACAGTGTTCCTCAGTTCTTGTCTGCAGGCTCACACTGAAAATATCACTTCTGTTCTTTATCAGTTGCATTGTGAGCCACTTATCTTTCTTGTCAGAGGCACTGGAGCACTGTATGGTTTTCCAGTTGTCTGTGGTGGTCAGAAAACATTCTGCAATGGCTCTTGAAACTCAACTTTAAAATATCTGCCTGCATGCATATGGTCTGTATTTTCCTATTCCCTTGCTGACCGTCTTGTATGTCTTAAGTTCATTTTAAACATTGCAATTGTTTCTGCTTCGACCATATCCCCTGGTAGTGCATCCCAGGCACTATCAGTCTGTGTGAAAAAAAAAACTTGCCCAAAATCTCCTTTAAACTTCCAAAGTTTCAAAGTAAGTATGTAGTATACAACCTTGAGATCTATCTTCCCCACAGACAGCCATGAAACAAAGAAAACCATGGAATCCATTAAAAAAAACCGAACTCCCCCATGTGCAAAAAAACCACATCGCTCAAATGGCAACAAAAAAGAAGAATGGAAAATACAGAATATAAAACACAAAATCGAAAGAGTCCAGTGTTCAGTTCAGTGTTCATTATTTGCAGGCTGCCCTGATTCAAAATTGCCCACAATAGTAACAAGGAAAGGAGTAACCATAACCAAGAGACCTATCATAATTGATGCACCATCAATAACTCACACTGAGACGTAGGCGAGATATCGGCTTTTATTGACTGGAAGAAGGAACCAGGAGTGAGTGTCTATCATACAAGGTCCTGGAGACTGAGGCCGATCTTCAGGCCGCAGGTCTCCTTTATACAGGGGCCTGTGGGAGGAGCCACAGGAGCAGTCAGCAGGGGCGTGTCCCGACAGGCACATAGTTCACCACATTCACCCCCCCTTCGTTTGAAAAAGTCCTCATGTAGCGAAGGTTCTTACAAGTCAAGCCGATCAGGCGGTCGAATCTGTCGCTGCGATCTACGTAGCACCGGCTGTGACCGCATAGGTGCCGGCAACATTGGCGATTGCACAGGGGACGGGGGTTGCGCGTGTTCTTGCCCACTAGGCGCCGGTGATCCCTCATGCATGTGCGAGGCGCCTGGTATAAATGCGTACGAAACGCCCGGTATACAAGTGTCGTGAGGAGTCTGTGTAGGGCCTGGTGAGTACGGTGTCACCTCTGGTGCAGGGTTCACAGTTACCGGAGAGCCTTCAGGGTAGTGGTCTGCTGCACCTGCGGGTGCCAGGTCGCGGATGGAGACCGTGTCCTCCCGCCCATCAGGCAAGACCACGTAAGCATACTGGGGGTTCGCATGGAGAAGGTGAACCCTCTCCACCAGCGGGGAGTATTTATTGCTCCTCACATGTTTCCGGAGCAGCACTGGCCCCGGGGACGTCAGCCAAACTGGTAGGGTGGTCCCAGTGACAGACTTCCTGGGAAAAGAGAATAGGCGTTCGTGAGGGGTGGCATTGGTGGACGTACATAACAGAGAGCGGATAGAGTGCAGTGCCTCAGGGAGGACCTCCTGCCATCGAGAGACCGGCAACCCTTTGGACTTAAGGGCTAAAAGTGTGGCCTTCCACACTGTGGCATTCTCCCGCTCTACCTGGCCATTACCCCGGGGATTATAACTCGTGGTCCGACTGGTAGCAATGCCCCTAGCTAGCAAGTACTGGCGCAGCTCCTCACTCATAAAGGAGGACCCTCTATCACTGTGGATATAGCAGGGATACCCGAACAGAGTGAAGAGCTGGCGCAGGGCTTTTATGACGGACGTGGCAGTGGTGTCGGGGCAGGGGATGGCAAAGGGGAACCGTGAGAACTCGTCAATAACACTGAGAAAATAGACATTGCGGTCAGTGGAGGGAAGGGGGCCCTTAAAGTCAACACTCAGGCGTTCAAAAGGGCGGGTGGCCTTGACAAGTTGTGCCGTGTCAGGACAGTAGAAGTGCGGTTTGCACTCGGCACAAATTTGGCAGTCCCTGGTCATCGTCCTGATGTCCTCCAGGGAGTACGGCAGGTTCCGAGCTTTCACAAAATGGTAAAATCGGGTGACCCCCGGATGGCAAAGTTGTGCATGAAGGGCGTACAGCTGGTCGAGCTGTGTGCTAGCACATGTTCCCCGGGATAGGGCATCAGGGGGCTCATTGAGTCTGCCAGGCCGGTACAGGATATCATAGGTGTAGGTGGAGAGTTCTATCCTCCACCGCAAAATCTTATCATTTTTGATCTTGCCCCGCTGTTGGTTGCTGAACAGGAACGCAACCGAGCGCTGGTCGGTCAGCACAGTGAATCTTTTGCCAGCAAGATAGTGCCTCCAGTGCCTAACAGCCTCCACTATGGCCTGGGCTTCTTTCTCCACCGCGGAGTGCCGAATTTCAGAGCCTTGGAGGGTGCGAGAAAAGAATGCTACTGGTCTGCCTTCCTGATTAAGGGTAGCAGCCAGAGCGAAATCGGAGGCATCACACTCCACTTGGAAGGGAGCGGTCTCGTCCACTGCATGCATCGTAGCTTTGGCAATGTCCGCTTTAATGCAGTTGAAGGCCGCGCAGGCCTCAGCAGAGAGGGGAAACGAGGTAGACTTGACCAGGGGGCGAGCCTTGTCTGCGTAATGGGGGACCCATTGGGCGTAATAGGAAAAAAACCCCAGGCACCGTCTGAGGGCCTTGAGAGTGGTGGGAAGAGGGAGCTCTAACAGGGGGCGCATACGTTCGGGATCAGGCCCAATAACCCCGTTTTCCACGACATACCCAAGTATAGCAAGGCGGGTGGTACCAAAAACACACTTGTCCCTGTTATAAGTAAGGTTCAGAGCTGCGGCCACTTGGAGAAACCGTTGGAGGTTGGCGTCGTGATCTGGCCTGTCATGACCACAGATGGTGATGTTATCCAGATAGGGAAATGTGGCCTGCAGTTGGTACTGGTCCACCATCCGGTCCATTTCCCTCTGGAAGACAGAGACACCATTCGTGACACCGAAAGGGACGCGCAGGAAGTGATAGAGCCGGCCGCCCGCCTCGAAGGCGGTGTAGGGGCGGTCCTCTGGGCAGATGGGGAGCTGGTGATAAGCGGATTTCAGATCTATTGTCGAGTACACCTTATACTGAGCAATCTGGTTGACCATATCCGCGATGCGGGGTAGGGGGTATGCGTCAAGCTGCGTAAACCTATTGATGGTTTGACTATAGTCCACCACCATCCTATTTTTCTGCCCAGTCCGAACAACAACCACCTGGGCCCTCCAAGGGCTTGTGCTCGGCTCAATGATCCCCTCCCTGAGCAGCCGCTGCACCTCCGACTGAATGAAGGCCCGGTCCCCCGCGCTGTACCTCCTGCTTTTGGTTGCCACAGGTTTACAGTCGGGGGTCAGGTTGGCGAACAGCGGTGGGGGAGGGATCTTGAGAGTGGAGAGGCTGCAAGTGTCGGTAGCGCAGCTGTTGGCCTGGTTCTGGATGGGATGTGTGTGTCCGTGTGTGTGTGTGGTCAGTAGCGGGGTATGTGAAGAAGTCCCACAAAACTGAGGATTCTTGACAGTGAGTGGTGGGAGGGGCCCGTCGTATACCATAGTCACACTTTCGAGATGGCTCTGGAAGTCCAGCCCCAATAGCACAGGTGCACACAGATTAGGCATGACCAGCAGTTCAAAGTCCCGATATACTGTGCCTTGCACCACCAAAGTCGCTACACAACCCGCCCGGATGTCTGCGGACTGCGACCCAGAGGCCAAATGGAACCTCCGACTGACCGGCCGCGTTGCAAGTCCGCAGCGTTGCACTGTGTCCGGGTGAATAAAACTCCCAGTGCTGCCCGTGTCAAACAGGCATCCAGTCCAATGCCCCTCCACCTGGATGTCCATCATGGATCTTGCAAGCTGGTGTGGGGCGCTTTGGTCGAGAGTCACAGTGGCCAGAGTTGGATCGCCGTCGGGGTACCCGGTCAGCATCGGAGGGTCGGGGGCGGGGCATGCTGACGTTGACAAAGATGGCCGCCCACATCCGGGGTACCCGGTAAGCATCGGAGGGTCGGGGGCGGGGCATGCTGACGCCGACAAAGATGGCCGCTCACATCCGGGGTACCCAGTCAGCATCCGAGGATCGGGGGCGGGGCGTGCTGACGTCGACAAAGATGGCCGCCCACATCCCGGCATGCAAGATGGCGGTCCCCACGTTTCACCCGCAGCGCTGCACTCCGCTCGAGGTTGAGACTTACAGACCTTGGCGAAGTGGCCCCGCTTTCCGCAGCTGGAGCAGGTCGCTTCTCGCGCTGGACAGCGTTGTCGAGGATGTTTCTTTTGGCCACAGAAATAACAAAGCACGAGTTTCTTGGTCTGGGTCGGGGAGCTCGTGGAATCGCGACTGGCGGCGGCGTTGGCGAATTCGCTCCCGGGAGCCGGCGGTGGCGGGGTCTGAGGTGTCCACGGAACCGGCGGGGAATCGCGCGACTGGACAGCGTCGGCGTTATGCCGCGCAGCTTCTAGAGCGTTGGCCTTCTCTATCGCCGAGCTTAAGGTAAGATCCGAGTTCTCCAGCAGTCGCTGGCGCATGTACACTGACCTCAGTCCCGTCACAAAGGCGTCTCGCACCAGCAGCTCCGCATGCTGTTCTGCCATGAGCGTCTTGCAGTCACAAGCTCGGACGAGTGTCTGTAGTGCTCGGAGAAACTCAGCGCACGATTCGCCAGGCCGCTGTTGCCGGGTAGCTAAGCAATGTCTTGCGTAGACGGTGTTCACCGGCCGCAGGTACTGTCGTTTGAGGGCGTCCAGTGCCCCTTCGTAGGTCGGCAGGTCCCGGATAAAGGAGTAAACTTTGGAGGAGACCCTCGAGAGTAGGATTCTGTGCATAACGGCGGGTTCAGTCGCACGAAGCTCCGCCAAGTACGATTGGAAGCATGCAAGCCAGTGTTCAAAAGCGAGAGCTGCGTCAGGGTCTTGAGGGTCCAAATCCAACCGGTCCGGACGCAAAACGGGTTCCATGTTTTAAAACTTCCAGTCAATAAAATTGATGCACCATCAATAACTCACACTGAGACGTAGGCGAGATATCGGCTTTTATTGACTGGAAGAAGGAACCAGGAGTGAGTGTCTATCATACAAGGTCCTGGAGACTGAGGCCGATCTTCAGGCCGCAGGTCTCCTTTATACAGGGGCCTGTGGGAGGAGCCACAGGAGCAGTCAGCAGGGGCGTGTCCCGACAGGCACATAGTTCACCACAATAATGTGAACTACGGAATCCAATTCATAAATCACGTCAATTAAACCTCGCCCAGGACCCAGAACACCATCACCATCCTCCGACAGCATCAAGGGAGAGAGAGAGAGAGATTTGAAAGAGAGAGGAGTTTGATGTTTTAGTTGCAGATTTTTTGTGTGGGTGATCTGTTAGTTTTTTTGTGGGTGGTGGGGGAAGTTTGGGGTTTGCAAATTTTGTTTCCTTTTTATGTGGGGAGGGTTTCATGTCTTTTCTATCAATGACTCCCATGGTTTTTCTGTATTTCCTGGCTATCTGGAGAAGATGAGGATCAGAATAGGATTGTACATGCATACGTTGACATTTGAGCCTTTGACCATTCGAACGCAGAGACCCTCCTTCAGGGGTGGGGAGGAGGGGGACAGAGAGACCGTCACGTGCAGATACCTTTCTCTGGCAGCTGCGAGCGAAAGGCTGTTAGGCGGCACGGGACACCCGCTCACCTTCTTCACTTGCTTGATGATTTCACTCTCCCTCAGCACTTCAGCTGGCGAGATCTGCGAGAAATGGAGTCAATCATGGGCTCGCACCCGTCTCCAGACTTCCCGGCCTCACGGCTGCACACTTCGCTCAAAGTCTCCTGGAATACCTGCGCTTCTGTCAAATAAGGTTGAAGTAAAAGTAGATATCTCTATTTTTAAGAGCAAGGTGTTTTTTCAAACATCTATCTAGTTCCACCTGTTACCGACTAGTCACTGTTCCAATCTCCTCTCTCACCTGTTTTCATCTGCCGAGCATCCCCTCTCCATCTAGTTCCACCTATCATCTACCTGCCTCTGTCCTAATCTCCTCCTCACCTGGTTCCATCTGCACGTTGTCCTCTCTCCGCCGGTTCCACCTATCATCTACCAGCCATAATCCAGCTCCCCCTTGTACTGTGAGATATTTGCAGTCTTTCCTCTTCTTTCTCAGTCCTGATGCACAGTCTCTTTCCGAAATGGTGACTGAAGAAGGTTAGCCTTATTTGTCACATGGTGGCGCAGTGACGTCAGCTCCAGACTCCGGAATGGAGGTTCCCAGGTTCAAATCCAATTGTGCCGTTCCTGGGTACGCTTCCCATCCTTGCTGGGTTGGGTGTTGAGCTTGCAACTTGATCTCGTAAAATAAAGAAAAATACTGCGAAATGTCTGTGTGAGGAGTGGTGGGCCACACAGTCTTTCGTTCTGCGTATTGTAAGGCACGAAAATGCCCGACGCTGGCCTCTTGGGCCTGAGTCGACGTCGTCGTCATCATCAGTCACGTGTACATCGAAACATATGGTGAAATGCATTGTTTGCTTCAAATCAAGTTAGCGAGGATTGGGCTGAACAACCTGAAAGTGTCACCACACTTCCAGTGTCTACGCAGCTTGCCCACGACTCATTAGCCCGAGCTTAGGGGTGCGAACGGAAACAGGAGCACCTGGAAGAAACTGACAGAGAATGTAGGAATTCCTTATTGACAGCGGTGGAAGTCAATCTCCACCTTATCAATCCCCCATCTTACAGCTGGCGCTATAAAGTGAATGCGCAAACTCCAGTGCTATCATGCTACCCTTAAGTATTTGCCTCTGCAGAATTCTACCAGCATTCTGTTTATTGATCCAGATTCTAGCACCTGCAATGCCTTTTGTCATCAGAGTGCATTCAATTTACTGTTAAGAAATTTGATCGAAGTAAATCATAGACACAAGAGATTCTGCAGATGCAGGGTTTCATGAGCAACACCCACGAAGTGCTGGAGGAACTCAGCAGGTCAGGCAGCATCTGTGGAGGGAAATAAACAGTCAATATTTAAGGCCAAGTGCTGTGAAGTATCTCAACCTGAAATCACTCACTGCCCATGACACCATTGATGTTTCGGGCAGCAATGAAGATCCTGTATCTCTGGCAGTGTTCAGGGCTTCCTTCATCATGTTAGCAGCTTTCTCTCGGTTTTCACTACTGTCAATCATGCAAGTCCTGGGTGGAGACTCAGGAATACTGTCGCACTCAGATGTAGAAGGATTCTTCATTGCTGTTTCCATACCAATTTTCTTTTTACTAGCCCCAAACTTGGAGGACTGTTGATAATCTGGCGTCTACCCTTTGACCTGTTTGGCATGGGTGGCCCTACCCAGAGCCAAAGCACGAGTCCCTGACTCCAACCAACATAGCTCTCCACATCATTGAGACATGCAGGCCTCCAAACACAGCAGCAAGGTTGTGGTCCTCTTGGAAGTTTGACCCAAAACATCGACTGTTAATTCTTCTCCATAGAGGCTGCCTGATCTGTTGAGTTCTTCTAGCACTTTGTGTGTGTTGATCAGAGTAAAACCCTTCTCAGTGAGTACAGAGGTGTGTGGTTACGTGGGACCAAGCATGAAGCACTTCTGGGCATGTGGTGTTCGCCATGTGAGTGTTTTGTACTCTATCTCATTGAAGTTGCTCCCTGTCTGTCAATCCATATTTTCTCACTTAGAGCAGTATCAGGAGGTGATAAGTACTCCAGCGTGAGGGCTGACAGATCTAGCAGTCAAAACTGATGAGAAAGACTAACTGCTGTGTCATTCATCCCTTACATAATACTTTATGCAGTCACACCGATTGTCTATTCCTAGAGACATGTTGGGAGCAGAAATTGCATATTTAAGTGCCAGCTTCCCCTTCCTGATGGACATTAATGAAGTAGTTGCTTCAATTTCATGCTTCACTGTGAAGAGGTTTGACCACAGAACATCAATTGTTCATCCAGTACCATAAACACTATGCTGCTTTGCTTTTTTTGTCTTTTTTCCTAGATATCACTCATGTACAGAACACTGAATTTCATTATGGGATGATTTCTCCCAATCTTCCAGTCAGCCCCGTGTGAATAGAGTTCTGTGAGTCAGCTCCTGTCACGTCTATGAGCATAGCTGATGGGGAACTCACTTTGAACTGCAGAGTACATGGTAGCGAAGCGGTTTGTATGTTCTCCTTCTCACCCTTTGGACTTCCTCCACGTGCTCTGGATTCCACCCACATTCCAAAGACATACGGTTAGGGTTAGTAAGTTGTGGGCATGCTATGTTGGCGCCAGGAGCGTGTGACATTTATTTACAGGCTGCCCAGCACAATCCTCACTGATTGAATTTGACATGAGGCATTTCGTTGCGTGTTTTGATGTATACGTGTCAAATAAAGCCAGTCAAGTTTTCAAATTAAGTTCCACGGCCGTTCAAAGGTTCGAAGTTTCAGAAGTTCATTTTATTTTCTAATTATGTGTGTAATATACAATTCTGATATTTGTCTACTCTAGATAGCCATTAAATACAGAAAGACCAAAGGTGTTTGATGAAAGAAAACATCTCAACTCCCCCCAGCCAGCATGAAAAATAAAAGAAACAAAACGTGCTGACCCCAAAATCCCTCCTTGCCCACAAAAAAACAGCCACAGTAACAATCAACAACCTCCTACACATAACAGTCCCGGACCCCCCACTCACAGAAAAGAATGGCAACATTAGCACCAAATCCCCTCTCAACGAGCAAAAAATTAACAGATCGCCCACCCGCCAATTGACGCAAGAAAGTTAACACCAAAAAGCTGAAGCAGTCCAATGAATGAATGAATGATCTTTATTGTCATTATAATGAAACTTTGTTTGGCTTTCCTTCAGGCAATTAAATAAAGCGGTAGATAAAAACAAGACAGTGATAGAAGAACAGTATTAAATAGATAAGTAGCAGAAAATAAGTTGCAGCAGCAAATATAAAGAACATTGCAATAATCACATAACTCTCAAAATATGGGAAACGTCTTTTCATTGCGTGTGAGGGGAGCAGTCGCACAAACTCAACTGTTTCATAAAGAGTGACTGCCGACCTGGGTCCTAACGCCACCACTCCAGGGCTGAATGCCGACCCGGGGCCAAACATATCGATCTGGCTGCTGACCATCTCTGTTGGGAGCCATCGCTGACCCCTCCGCACTCACCTCGATGCTTCAATCTTCCTCGCCGCTTCGAGATGGAGTGTTCATAACCCCATTCACGTGAGCTTAGGACTGTAACGTGTGTTTACTTAAATAAAAGCATTCTGTGTTGAATTATTATTAATTTAATGTGAACAATTAATATCCCACTACTAGAGGAAATGAATAAAGAAGTTCCAGTGTCAGAACTAAGAGTGTATAGCTGTCAGGAAAAGTTTAAGCAGACTGGTTCTCTGCTCCAGGAAGAAGGTTCAGAAGTGGACTGATATGATTCTTTAAAATCATGAGTTGGATGAGTTAGCATAGAGACTGAGGTGCTTTGATTCATGGGAGTGTTGATTCGAAGACTATGTAAATATAACGTGGTCATTAAGGTCCAATAAAAGAAATCGAGAAATTTCTTTAAAAAGGGTGATGAGAATTTGGATGTTGTTGCCATATGGAATGGTTGAGATGCTTAACATTAGCTTATTTAATAAAACGATAGATAAAAGACAACGGGGGAAAATGATTGTAGGGGGATCTCAGTATGATAATGTAAATAAACTTTGAGGAGGCATGTAGAGCAGGAACCTGTTACTCTGCTTCTTTGGACAATATTTGCAAATATGGCAATGTTCAGTTTAAAAGGCAAACATGAGGAAATCTGCAGATGCTGGAAATTCAAGCAACACAAACAAAATGCTGGTGGAACGCAGTAGGTCAGGCAGCATCTATAGGGAGAAGCGCTGTCGATGTTTCGGGCCAAGACTCGGCCCAAAACGTCGACAGCGCTTCTCACTATAGATGCTGCCAGACCTGCTGTGTTCCACCAGCATTTTGTTGATGTTCAGTTTAACAACATTTCATTCCTTCGAAAAGGCAGTAAGATGGTCTATGTCTGCATTTACAGATACTTTGTGTTTATGGTATTTGAGGGACAAATCATTTTACGTTGTGTAAACAACTCTGTAAATGACCATTCTGAAAACAACTTAATATGAATCTATTAAACGTAGAACATTATAGTGCATATTAGGCTCTTCAACCCACAATGTTGTGTCAATCTTCTAATGTATCTAAGATCAATATAACCCTTCTTTCCCACATTGCCCACCATTTTTCTGTCATCCTTGTGCCAATCTTAAGAGTTTCGTAAATACCCCTAATGTACCTGCCTGTTCCAACACCCTGGCAGGGTGTTCACCTGTCTGTGTAAATAACTTAACTTTGACATTCTCCCTACACTTTTCTCCAACCATCCTGTATTAGCCATTTCCATCCTGGGAAAAGTCCCATTCTCATTTAAAAAAAATTACTTGCCCTTTTTGGTTAAAAATCTCTCCTCCCCTTTTCCTGATGACTTGTTGTGCTGGGATTTATATCCATGCCGTTTGGTTATTGGAAACTTGATGAAATGCTACTTCAGAGGTTCAAGGGCGTTTAATGACAACCAGGTCTGTTCTGTTGCTAGGAGCTGTTGCTTTATCCTGTTTTTGTGTTTTGTCAATTTATCGCAAAACTCCTATAAATACCAGTTGGATTGTACAAGGACGGATACTGTTCCCTCTTTACATGATGGTCAGCCTACAATAAATTCAGTAATTTAATTTGTAATGGTATTAGCTGCATTTTGACTATTATATTTAGGCCAAGTTTAAACACAATGGTGAGAATCAGGTGTAGACTCACAGCAAATCAAACTCTGTTGGCCATCTCTTCCTGTTCTGCATTTCACAATTCCTGCATTCTTTTGTCTCTGTTCTTTTATCTATTGTATGTTACCCTCTCTAGTTGCCTCCAGTTGCAATGGGAATTGAACCGCAGTCTTCCAATCACTGGCACTATAAAATGTCACACCAGTTTCAACGCTACCTTGCCACACATTCTGACAGATCCTGCCATTTTGCTTGATCATCTACACATTGAAGGATTCCACAGCAAATGAAATAACTTCCCTGGACATGTACAGTACTGTGCAAAAATCTTAGGCGAGGGTGCCCAAGATGTTTACATAGTATTGTATTTGTCAATGTGAAATGGAGAACAAGTTTGTAAATCTGGCAGAGGATGTTGGGAACGGCGAGGGTGGAGTGTCGCAGAAGAGGTTTAGGACAGGTGGCAAAAAGAGAGTTCAGGGGTGGGGGTGATGTGGGTGCAGATGCAACCAGCTCTGAGACACAAGGCTAGGTCATTTGATTTCAAACAATTAGTTTATTGATCATTACAGAGTGCTTCCCTCTCCCACCTCTCTTCTTTTTCCAACCATGATTCCCCTTCCCACTCTCAGTCACAATAGAGACCCATATCAGAATCAGGTTTATTATCACTCACATATATCATGAAATTTGTGGTTTTTTTGTGACAGCAGTACAGTGCAATACATAAAATGTTTACAGTACTATGTGAAAGTCTGACAGACGGACATACTTTATTGATCCTGAGGGAAATTGGGTTTTGTTACAGTCACACCAACCAAGAATAGTGTAGAAATATAGTGATATAAAACCATAAATAATTAAATAATAATAAATAAATAATGCCAAGTGGAAATTAGTCCAGGACCAGCCTATTGGCTCAGGGTGTCTGACCCTCCGAGGGAGGAGTTGTAAAGTTTGATGGCCACAGGCAGGAATGACTTCCTATGCCGCTCAGTGTTGCATCTCGGTGGAATGAGTCTCTGGCTGAACGTACTCCTGTGCCTAACCAGTACATTATGGAGTGGATGGGAGACATTGTCCAAGATGGCATGCAACTTGGACAGCATCCTCTTTTCAGACACTACCGTCAGAGAGTCCAGTTCCACCCCAACAACATCACTGGCCTTACGAATGAGTTTGTTGATTCTGTTGGTGTCTGCTACCCTCAGCCTGCTGCCCCAGCACACAACAGCAAACATGATAGCACTGGCCACCACAGACTCGTAGAACATCCTCAGCATTGTCCAGCAGATGTTAAAGGACCTCAGTCTCCTCAGGAAATAGAGACGGCTCTGACCCTTCTTGTAGACAACCTCAGTGTTCTTTGACCAGTCCAGTTTATTGTCAATTCATATCCCCAGGTATTTGTCATCCTCCACCATGTCCACACTGACCCTTTGGATGGAAACAGGGGTCACCGGTGCCTTAGCCCTCCTCAGGTTCACCATCAGCTCCTTAGTCTTTAGTCTTAGCTCCTTAGTCTGTATATGTGTCTAAGACTTTTGCATAGTACTGCAATACAAACCGGGAGGAGTTAGAAACATTGGTCGAGTTGCTGAGGCTCATAGAAAATTTGTAGTCTTGATGATAAGGACAGCCACTTGATTCATCCAGTGCTGTTGCTATTTATTATAAACCTACAATATTTCAGCATCAAACATCGCAAGAATTCCTGACCAAAATTTCCCAGTCAGAAAGTAAATTGGTATCTGTTGCATAATGGCTCTTGAGTTCTAAAATATTAATCTGGAGGAAGATACGTGTATTCCCACTTCATGGGTAACTGTTTTGAAAACTGTTGTGGATTATGATTGTACTGAGAAATGAATCAACCTCTGCTAATTTCCTCCCCTGTTTTTGAATTACATGATGGAACAGCTTTGAAAAGTTTAATTTTCAGTTTGTAATGCAGTTGCAAATTATGCACGGACCTGTTGTCAAGTTCTTAACTGCAAGAATTAAAACTGGATGGAAGAACAGTGTTAATATCTTTTAGAATTCTCTCTGAATGCAATTTATTTTTTGTTGTGAGGGCTTGTTTGCCATTCCAATAAATACCAGTTTGCAGATCTTTCACTGGGGAATATCATAATAGGAATTGAAGAATGTTTACATCAAGCAGAGAGTGGGGGGGGGGGGGGGGTCACAATTTTATGTTCAGTATCGGAAATATAGCACGCAAGAGGATACCTGTGCACATAAAATGATCAACAACAGTACTGATCATTGTATTTTGGATTTATAGTACATGGATGGTAAAAGGTGAAATGTGAAGCCAGATTTCTTAATCGTTTGAATCCAAGCAAGGTAAGGTGGAAGCAAAGGTTGAAAAGTGCAATTGCAACAAGTCAAAGAGAGCAGGACTTCAAAGAGGAGGTACTCCATGTGCCGTCTACTTTCATTCCTGCGAGAGTAATGGGGAGGAAAGGCAAAACACAAGTTCCTGGATGATATAAGTGATAGAAAATAGAATGACATGTGCGAGCAGTAATTCAAGAGAGAGCTAAGATGCAACGCTTCCCTAGGATTTTTCATTTCACCCTCATCTCTGAGGTAAAGTGCAAAAAATGAATGAGCAAAGAATTTGACAATAGAATGACAATCAACGTAATAGGGAATCTAGAAATTTTCCATAAATCACCCCCTAGTGTAGATGGTTTTGGCAAAATGAACAGGATGGAGTTGATGTAAGAGAGAATAGGTTATAGGGAATTGAGAAGAGTAATGGGATTGAAGGGGATGTTTTGAGAGCCACATACATTTAATTAGCTGAATGGGCCTCTTATTATGCTATAAAGAAATACATGATTGCAAAAAGGCTTGCCATAATGTTCTGATCCTCCTTGGTTGTTCAGGAAATTCCAGGGTACTGCACAATTGCAAAGGGCTCAAGGGTATGTTAGACACATCGACAGCAGTCAGTTTAACCCCAGTCATTTTAACCTCAGTGGTAAGAAAACTCTTGCAAGCAATAATCAAGGAAAAACAACAATAGATGCTTGGAGGTATTTGAATTATTAAAGGAGAGATAGCTTGGACTTGTTAAGTCATATTCAACAAATTATTGATTTTTTTGGTGATGCGAAAGAAATGTTTGATGACTGGAAAACAGTAAATATTTTATATATTTGACAATTTCCATATAAAAGAGGTGAGGAGGGTTGTTTAGGAGGATTGCAGTGCTGCAAGCTGTCAGATATTCTAAAACAGAATCCCGTATAGTAGTGGTAGAATGCACGAGAAGGGAGAAGGTTGTGATAACTGCTTGCTTCCCATACTGGGGAATATCAGACAATGGTGTTCACCAGGAATCTTTGCTATAAATACAATTTTATACCATTGACTTGTGCAAGATCAAATTTCAAAACTGCAGATGTCAGAAATCTTGGAGACACAGCGAACCTTGAGGAGGATCATAATAGATTTAAGAGGAGACTGAATAGACTGCCAAAATGAATAGACCAGGGATAAATTACTTCTTCAGAGTGGAAACTTATAAATCTTGGCCCAAAGAACAAGGAGAAACAAAATATGCTAAATGGCACAGTTCTAAAAGCTGTGCAGGAACAGAGGACCTTGATGTGTATGTATATAAATCTTTGAAAGTGGCAGGCCATATTAAGACTGCACTTAGTAAAATATGTATGATTTTAGACTTCATGAGGAAAGGCTGATGTTGAAACTTGAATCACCAGCTACAGAATAAAACCCACTTGTGTTCATCTCACTTTCAGAAGGAGTGGATGGCCCTCGATAGGATGCAAAGGAAATTTAGCAAAATAGTTTCAGGAATGAGGGATTTCAGCTGCAACTTTAGGCTGAAGAAACTGGTTCTTTTCAGAGCAAAGAATCTTGAGAGGAACCTCAGTAGATGTGTACAAGGTCATGCCTGGTTTAGACATAGTGTAGGTATCTCATTTAACTTACCTAGTTCAAGGACCCAAATGATGGGCAAATCATGATTGCGGCGGTGGGGGGAGGGGGGGGAGTGACAGAGAAAAGCAGGACAACACTATGATTAATGGTAGTCTGGAATTCACTACCTAAAAAGGTATTGGAAACAGTTAATCAGATCCTTCAAAATTATTTTAACAAGTATTTCCACACTGCACTGCTAAATGACTAACTACCTGAATAAATAGTTAGATAGATAAATAAAAAACAAACTAACTTGTAATGACACAGGAATGGGACTTAATACAATGCAGGGAGCCAGGGCAAGCTTCATAAATAGAGTGGCCTCCTTCTGCACTGTCACAGTTCCCATGATTCAATGATTCTACTTAACATGAACTCAAAATAAACTTTTCAGAGAACTGGCTCAAACTGTGTACAGGTAAATTTTAAACAGAATACATTAAGCATTTTGAAATAAAATAAACTTTGTTGGATTACTGTGTGATATCATAGTGATTCTTTTCATTGATCTGATTGAGAATGATGGCTATCAGAGCAGCAAATCATCTAATATGTGAATCTGATTCTGTATTAGGTAGTTATAAAAGTTACTTTGTTATAACTGTGCTTTGCAATAAGTGTTAATTGCAATATGACTAAACTACATGATTCCTAGACGATGAACAAAATGGTGCCAGCAAAGAACATTACCTCGGGCGATGTCTATCTGCTGGTACACAAAACTCTATCTTCCACTTCTTTAAAGGCTTCTTTTTCTTTCAAATGTGGTGCTGGTACTGTTGAAGTCTGTGATCCACAGTTCGACGGTGTGCTTTCTGGGCCAATTGGCCGATCTGGTGCTTTGCTTTCTCCGAGAAGGATCCAGGAGGCAAATGGCCTCGAAGCCAAGAAGCGTAAAACCCATAACCAGCTCCATTCTTGCTGATCTTGCTGATTAAAGTGTCAAGGAAGACTGAAACATTGAGCGAAGGCGAGCAAGTGTTCAGTGCCATCTTGTTCCCTACTGCCAGAGGAAGGTGTTTGTATCTGACGGTCTCCCTCTTTCCCTCTCGCTTGCTGCTCCCCGACGGAAGGCCCCAGCATTTAAATGATTTCTCTCTGCCTTGATGCTGCCTGAGGATGGTACCGAAGTTCAGGGTCTGCGGTTTGTAGATTGGACTGTCGTTGGATTGGACTCTTTCAATTTGATGTTTTATATTCTGTGTTTACACTTGTTTTGTCACGTTGCCGCTGGCGCATTTTATTTTTTGCGCACGGGAAGCTCATGTTCTTGTTGCCATTTGCGTGATTTGTTTTTTTTGTGCTAGGAGGGGGTTGGTTTTCTTTGAAGGGGTCCCATTGTTTTCTTTGTTTTATGGCTGTCTGTGGAGAAGATGAATCTCGTGGTTGTATACTGCATAATAAATGTACGTTGAACTTTGACTTGTATAAAAATGATAACCTAGAACAGAGATGTAGAGTTTGTAATTGTATCATTATTTACTTTTATACACGTGACTGAGGTGATGATGGCATTTATTTAGAAAAAGAGTTGCAATCATTCCATGGCAATGAAAGAAACAAACAACTGGGGATAAATGTTGAAGAGCACTGATTGAATTTCATAGCTGTAACATGTCCCTCTATTAGTTTTACCTCTCTTTAACTGCTCTTGTTAATCTAATAACTAGAGGGCTCCATATGCATTGCAATCACCTGGCAATCCTCACCATTTGAGAGGTACGCCTTTGTCTTATCCCCATTACTGCTACCCTACTGTCTCCCCGCAACTTAAAATAAACACGTTTTCTTTCTTCCTCAATTCTTATGAAGGCTCTTCAACGTAAAATGTTGACTCTGATTCTTCAGCATAGTTGCCACCAAGTCAGCTAGGTCTGCTGAGGGCTTCGATCATGACCTGAATTTACAATAAGTGATTACTTTTGTTTATCATATAGTGATTAATTCAAAGTTGACACTATGGAAAGGCTGTTAAACTGACAGTCTCTGGGAAAGATAGTGCATCTTAGATCTGTGGGGAACATAGTGCACTTTAAATTTAAGGGGGGGGGGAGCAAAAGTCACTTTAAATCTATGCACATTGCATCTTCTGACTGTCAGCAGGCCAGACAGAATTTACATCTCACAGTTTTGCATCTGAATCCTTACTATAGCGGGACTTGTGTGGAGAGGTTGCTTGGTTTAGAATTTTTTCTTTAAATTTTTTAGAATTTAAAGAATGCTTTAAGTCATGCTTCATTACATGGTATTATCATTTTACTTTAAAATCTAAACCTTTATTTCCAAATTGCCACTGGTAATAGTAGTATAATCAATACTGAAAATTATTTACCAATTTTCTATTTGAGGTTTCATTATGCCTCTGGAGCAGATCTCCAATGAAGATTATCATAGCTTATCATAGATTATCAAAAAGAGTTATAGTGTCACACATCATGGAAATAGGTTGTTTTTGGCCCTCGAAGTATATACATCATTTATAATTTAGCATTTACTCAAATCTTATACTAATTCCATTTTAATCTCCGCACATTCTCCTCAAATATCCCAAGGGGAAATTTAGAGTGGCCAATTAACCTGTCGACCCAAGATCTTTGGGACACAAGAGGGGATTACAGCAAGTGCACATCACTCAAAGGAGGAGAAGCAATGTGCATACAGACAGCAGTAGAGATCAAGATTGAATCTATGTCGCTGAGCTGTGAAGCAGCAGCTCTACTAGCTGCACCACTGTGCTGCCTCATTGAATTATGACTTGGATCACAGGAGACTTTTGTTGGTTTGACCTCTGCATAAGGATCAGTAGAGATTTCAGATCCATCACTAGACTGGTGACTGGTCTTTGAAAGTAATCTCCATTTTCACGTTCAGGTAGGCAGATATCTTCGTGACCTTCACTGGTCTATTTTTCCAACAGTAATTTTCAGTGTTGCATCAGTAACAGTTTTGATTAAATTAGAAAGGTTACCATTGTTGAGAAACCTTGAATCAGGCTACCATCAGCTTCAGTTTCCAATCCATCATTTTCAGAAAAAATACTGCTTAAAGCTAGTGTGAAATAGCGCACATGTGATTCTAATTGCAGGTAGGATGTAACATTCAGTAAAAGGTGTACAGAGAGGAACAGCAAATTAATTTCATTGTCTCTGATGTATGGAAAAGATCCCATGTAACTTGAGACCATATGACTTAGGAGCAGAATTAGGGCATTCAGCCCATCAAGTGTGCTCTGCTATTCCATCATTGATGATTTATTATCTCTCTCATCTCCATTCTCTTGCCTTCTCTCTGTAACCTTGACTTCCTTACTAATGAAGAATCTATCACCCTGTTTTAAATATACTCAGTGACTTGACTTCCACAGCTGTCTGTGGAAATGAATTCCACAGATTCACCACCCTCTGGCTGAAGAAATTCTTACTCATCGCTGTTCTGAAGGGACAGTTGGTATACAGATAGATATAGCGTGTAGTGAGACTGTGAGGAAAGACAGGCAGATGATAGGGCAAATTTGCAGTCAGTGAGATGAGTTGAGGTGTTACATGCGGCAAGGATGATGGAAACAGAACTGAAAGTGAATGCAGACAGTATATGGAACAAGGTAAATGATCTTGTACTGCAGTTAGAAATTGGCAGGTATGATGTGGGTGCTTCACTGAGACATGGATGAAAGAAGATGTTTGTTGGGAGCTTAACATCCAAGGATACACATTGTATTCAACATACATGGATGTAAGCAGACGGGGTAGAGTGGCTACATTGGTAAAATGTGAAACCAAATCTTTCAAAATAGGTGACATAGGATCAGAAGATGTAGAATTTTTGTGGGTAGAGTTAAGAAATTGCAGGGGTAAAAAGGCCCTGAAGGGAGTTATATACAGGCTTCCAAACAGTAGCCATGATGTGGAGTACAAATTACAATGGGAGATAGAAAAGGCATGTACAAAGGGCAATGTTACAACAGTCTTTGGAGATTTCAATATGCAGGTAGATTGGAAAAATCAGGCTGGTGTTGGATCTCAAAAAAGGGAATTTGTAGAATGGCAATGAGATGGCTTTTTAGAGCAGCTTGTGGTTAAGCCCACTGGGGGAAAAACTATTCTGGATTGGCTTTTGTGTAATGAATCAGATTTGACCAGGGAGCGTAAGGTAAAGGAATCCTCAGGAGACTGGAATTCAAAGTTCAAAGACCAAAGTAAATTTATTATCAAAGTACATACAGTATATGTCCTGAGATTCACTTCCCTGTGGGCATACTCAGCCAATCTTTAGAATAGTAGCTGTAACACAATCAATGAAAGATCAACCAGAGTGCAGAAGACGACAGAGTATGCAAATACAAATATAAATAAATAGCAATAAATAACGAGAACATGAGATGAAGAGTCCTTAAAGTGAGATAATTGGATGTGGGAACATTTCACTAATGGGTTAAATGAGTGTAGTTATCCCTTTTTATTCAAGAGTGATTGTTGAGAGGTAGAAACTGTTCTTGAACTTTGTGGTGCAAGTCCTGAGGCTCTTCCTGCAGTTTGAGGTGGAGAAGCTAAAGTCAGGTGTATAAGTATGACAGTAGAATAAAAGGACTTACAAAGGTATGAGAGGGGAGCTGGCTAAAGTTGGTGGTACAAAGATTAGGTGGAGGAGTGGGTAGTGTTGAGGAAACAGATAGTCCGCAGAGAGACAGATAGTTTAGGGGAATGGGCAAAGAGTGGCAAATGAAATACAATGTTGGAAAGTGCATGGTCATGCACTTTGGTGGAAGAAATAAACAGGAAGACTATTATTTAGATGGGGAGAGAATTCAAAATGCAGAGGTGCAAAGGGATTTGGAAGTCCTTGTGTAAGATACCCTGAAGGTTAACCTCCAGGTTGAGTCGGTTGCGAAGAAGGCGAATGCAATGTTGGCATTCATTTCTAGAAATATAGAACATAAGAGCAGAGATGTGAGGCACTCGTGAGACCACACTTGGAGTATTGTGTGCTGTTTTGAGCTCCTTATTTCAGAAAGGATATACTGACATTGGAGAGGGTTCAGAGAAGATTCACAAGAATGATTCCAGGAGTGAAAGGGTTACCATACGAGGAACATCTGGCAGCCCTTGGGCTGTATTCCCTGGGGTTCAGGAGAATGAGGGGGGATCTCATAGAAACATTCCAAATGTTAAAAGGCCTGAACAGATTAGATATGGCAAAGTTATTTCCCATGGTAGGGGATTCTAGGACAAGAGGGCACGATGTCCCGATTGAAGGACAGCCATTTAGAATTGAGATGCGGAGAAATTCCTTTGGTCAGAGGGTGGTAAATCTGTGGAATTTGTTGCCATGAGCGGCTGTGGGGGCCAAGTCATTGAGTGTATTTAAGGCAGAAATCAGAAATTTTTGATTAGCCAGGCATCAAAGGGTATGGGGAGAAGGCAGGGGAGTGAGAATGACTGGAAGAATTGGATCAGCCCATGATTGAATGGCAGAACAGACTCGATGGGCCGAACGGCCCACCTCTGTTCCTATATCTTATGGTCTTATGGAAAGGGGCGTTAGCAGGGATGGTGGCAAAACAGCAATGATTGGAGTTCCTGGGAGCAATTTGGAAGGTGCAGGATCGATACATCCCAAAGATGAAATAGTATACTAAAAGAAGGACGAGGCAACTGTGGTTGACAAGGGAAGTCAAAGTCAGCATAAAAGCAAAAGAGAGGGCATATAATTTAGCAAAAATTTGTGAGAAGTTTGAGGATTGGGAAGCTTTTATAAACCAACAGAAAGTTACTAAAAAGCCATAAGGAGAGAAAAGCTGAAATATGAAGGTAAACTAGCCAGTGATATAAAAGATGATACCGAAAGTTTTTTCAGCTATTACCATCATGTTTATGTGCCGTGTCGTATGACATGGGTAACCATGGTCAATACCATGATAGTTCTTGGCAAATTTTTCCCAGATGTGGTTTGCCATTGCCTGCTTCTGGGCAGTGTCTTTGCAAGGTGGGTGACCCCAGGCATTCTCAGTACTCTTCAGAGATTGTCTGCCAGCATCAGTGGTGACATAACCAGGACTTGTGCTGTACACCAGTTGCTCATACAGCCAACCACCACCTGCTCCCATGGCTTCATGTGACCTGAATCGGGGTTAAGCAGGTGCCATACCTTGCCCAGGGGTGACCTGCAGTCTAACAGAGGGAAGGAGAACCTTCTACCTCCTTTGATAGAGATGTATCTCCACCCTGCCACCCAGGTGTGCTGCATGAAGAGTAAAAGAGAGGCACAGGTGGATTTCGGACAGCTGGAAAATGGTGCTGGAGAGGTAATAATGGGAAACAAAAATGTCAGAAATTTTGATAAGTATTTTGTGTCACTCTTCACTGTGGAACACATGAGCAGTATGCCAGCAACTCAAGAGTGTCAGGGAGCAGAAGTGAGTGTAGTTGCTATTACTAGGGAAAAGGTGCTCAGAAAGCTGAAAGGTTTGAAGGTAGGTAAATCATCTAGGTCAAATGGAGAACACACCGGGGTTCTGGAAGAGATAGCTAAAGAGATTGTGAAGGTATTAGTACTAATATTTCAATTCCTCGGTATTATTATTTTGGAGAACTGGTCCTGGCCCCAGCACCAAAGTGCAATTACAAAGAAAGCATGGTGGCACCTCTATTTCTTTAGAAGTTTGCAAAAATTCAGCATGGCATCTAAAACTTGACAAACTTTGAGAGATGTCTGATAGAGAGTAGATTGTCCGGCTGCATTACAGCCTGGTACAAAAGCATTAATGTTCTTGCACAGAAAATTATACAAAAAATAGTGGATATGTCCCAGTTCATCATAGATAAAATCCTCACTGCCATTCAGCACATCTACTTGGAAAGCAGTATCCATTATCAGGGACTCCTTCCACCTAGCTCATGCTCTCTTCTCATGCAAGAACCTCAGGAGTCATGTCACCAGGTTCAGAAACAATTACCACTCATCCATCAAGGTCTTGAACCGGAGGGGATAACTTCACTCCATTTCATTTGCTTCATCACTGAACTGTTCCCACAACCTATAGACTCACTTTAAGGGACTTTTCATCTCGTTTTCTCCATATTTATTTCTTATTTGTTTATTATTATTATTTTATTTTTTTCTTTTGTATTTGCTCAGTTTGTTGTCTGGTTGTTTCATTGACTCTGGTACAGTGATTGGATGTATTGAGAGTGAATTTCAGGGTTGTATATGGTACTTTGATAATAAACATTTTTTGAACTTAGTACTGATCGTTCATGAATCACTCGGTTCTGGAATTGCAAAATTGCAATTGTCACTCAACACTTTAAGAAGGGTGGGAGGCAACAAAGGAATTTAAAGGCCATTTAGCCTGCCTTCCGTAGTTGGGAAGTTGTTGGAGTCCAATATTAAGGATGAGGTTTTGGGGTATTGGAGGAACATGACAAAGTAGGCCAAAGTCAGCATGGTTTCCTTAAGGGGAAATCTCGCCTGACAAATCTGATGAAAATCTTTGAGGAAGTAACAGGTAGGATAGACAAAAGAGAGCCTGTGGATGTTGTTTATTTGGATTTCCAGAAGGCCTTTGACAAGGTGTCGTTCATGAGGCTGCATAACAAGATAAGAGCCCATAGTGTTACAGGAATGATACTAGCATTGATAGTTGATTAGCTCACTAGCAGGAGGCAAAGAGTGGGAATAAAGGGGGCCCTTTCTGGTTGGCTGCTGTTGACTACTGGTGTATCTCAGGGATTGGTGTTGGGACTGCTTCTTTTCACGTTATATGTCAATGGCTTAGATGACAGAATTAATAGCTTTGTAGTCAAATTTGCAGATAATAAGAAGATAGGTGGAGTGGCAGGTGGTGTTGAGAAAGCAGGGAGCCTGCAGAAGAACTTAGTTTGGGGAGTGGCCAAAGATGCAACAGATAGGTATAGTGTAGGGAAGTATATGGTCATGCATTTTGGTAGAAAGAATGAAGGCATAGACTATTTTCTAACTGGAGAGAAAATTCAAAATTAGTTGGTGCAAAGGGACTTGGAAGTCCTTGTGTAGGACTCCCTAAAGGTTAACTTGCTGGTTGAACTGTGGTAGGAAAAGCAAATCTAATGTTAACGTTCATTTCAAGAGGACTAAATATGAAAGCAAGGGTGTAATGCTGAGGCTTTATGAGGCATTGGCCAGCTGGCATGGAGAATAGTGAACAGTTTTGGGCCCCTTATCTAAAAGATATGCTGGTAGTAGAGATAGGCTAGAGGAGATTCATGAGTATGATTCGGTGAACGAAAGGGTTAAGGTATGAGGAGCATTTGATGGCTCTGGGCCTGTGCTCGCTGGAGTTTAGAAGAATGAGGAGATCCTCACTGAAACCTATCAAATATTGAAACACTTACATTGAGTGGATGTGGAGAGGATGTTTCCTGGAGTGGGGGAGTCTAGTATCAGAGGGCACAGCCTCAGAATAAAGGGGAGTCAACTTAGAACAGAGATGACGAGAAACTTCTTCAGCTAGTGGGTAGTGAATCTGTGGAATTTATCGCAGTGGAGACAGTCATGGAGTCCAAGTCATTGGGTATATTTGAAGCGGAGGTTGATAGATTGTGATTAGTCATGTCGTCAAGGCTTACGGGGAGAAGGCAGGAGATTTGAAGTTGAGAGGGATAATAATTCAGCCATGATTAGAATGGCAGAGTTGTCTTGATTGGCTGAATAGCCTAATTCTGCACCTATGTCTTATGGTCTAAAGGGGCATTCTTGTATTCTGAGGCTGTGCCCTCTGGTCCTAGACTCACCCACTAGAGGGAACATCTTCTCCATGCCCTTTCAATATTCAATAGGTGTCAGTAAAATCCCCCTCAGTCTTCCAGACTCCAGCAGGAGTGTGCACAGTGCCATCATACTCGCCACCTACTTTAACCCTTTCATCGCCAGGATAATTCTTGTGAACCTCCTCGGATTCCCCCTCCACTCAGCATATTTCTTAGATAAGGAGCCCAAAACTGCTCACAATACTCCAAGTGCAGTCTGGCCAATGCCTTTTGAAACCTTAACAAAGGATTGTTGTCATCATGCCCTGGCAAATGTTTTATGTTTTAAAAATCTGCTTGTCATTTTCACATTGCTACTTTTGGGACCTTGCTCTGTGTAAGCTGGTTACTGTTGATATAGTGGCAACACCTCTAAAGTACTCCAGTGTGTGCAATTTGAAATATATAACCTAATGCCATATAAAAATTGTTTTCAATAGTTTTTTTTTTCCAGATGTTGGCATTTTAAAATGTTATATTTAGAGTGGGTCTCTACGTTTTTAGCCACAGTTGTATTATACATAAGCCAACAATAATTTGATCAACAAGCAAATATCTCCTGTACTGTCAAGATGAAGCCACACTCAAGTTGGAGGAACAACACGTTATATACCGGCTGGGTAGCCTCCAACCTGATGGCATGAACATTGACTTCTCTAACTTCCGTTAATGCCCCTCCTCCCCTTCTTACCCCATCCCAGACATATTTAGTTGTTTGGTTTTTTCCTCTCTCTCTGCCCATCACTCTACCTGCTCTCTATTTCCCTCTGGTGCTCCCCCTCCCCCTTTCTTTCTCCTGAGGCCTCCCATCCCATGATCCTTTCCCTTCTCCAGCTCTGTATCACTTTCGCCAATCACCTTTCCAGCTCTTAGCTTCACCCCCCCCCCCCGGTATTCTATCATTTCGCATTTCCCCCTCCCCCCACATCTTTCATATCTCGTAGTACCTTTCCTTTCAGTTAGTCCTGACGAAGGGTCTCAGCCCAAAACATCGACAGTGCTTCTCCTTATAGATGCTGCCTGGCCTGCTGCGTTCCACCAGCATTTTGTGTGTGTTGCTTAAGCAAATATCTAGTTGGCAGTGCAAGATTTACTGTATAATAGATGTAAATTGTTTTGGGATATTTTTCAGTTGAGAAAGGCATTATAAAACTTTGAATATGATGAAATAATGTTCAGAAAAATCAGGGTAGTTAACCATGAAAGAAATGGAGTTTAAGCATTACAAGATTATGTATTAAGCTATGCTAAACATCACTCAGTTAAATGTTTCAAATATTTAGGGAGAAGCTAAATATTCAGAGAAGAATATTGATCAGGTGACACACTTCAAGATGTATGCATGAATTCTGTATAAGCAGCTTGCAATCATGCAACATGTAAACAGGCCATTCAGCCCAACTGTCCCATACTAAGATACCAACCAAAGCTAGTTCAACTTGCCCATGTTTGACCCATCGCCCTGTCAACCTTTCCTTTCCACATACCTGTTCAAAAAAAACAGTCTCTTTCAAATGTTATTATTGTATCTGCCTCAACCACTTCCTCTGGTAGCTTGTTCCATATGCATCCCTTACTTTGTGTGAAAAAAACTTGCCCCTCAGGTTCCTATTAAATTGTTCTCCTCTCAGCTTAAACCTCTGCCCACTCGTTCTTACTCTCCCAGTCCTGGCAGAAAAAAAAGGACTATGTCCCTCATAATTTAATACATAAAATAAAACCTCCCTGCTCACATTGCAGTCTATTCATAGGTTCACAATTGTGGCAGCAAGGTTAATTTTTGAACCCAGCTTCTAATCATAATTATTCAAATGTTTGTTAGTTCCTGGCTTTGCTCATTGTTACATTCTGCCTTTGTACAATTGACTTGGTGGTAATGTTAGAATCTCTCAGTGCAACCAGCTGCAGTAAGCTGAAGCTGGGGTTTAGCGCAGGCTCCCCTTGGCAAATTCTCAGAAGTCATTCAAGATGATAATAGGGTGCTTATGTGCTTATCTTAAAAAAAATAAGGTAGGATTTTAATCAAGTAAAAATAGAGAAATTATATCATTAGTCTGTTAAAAAAACATTGGACTGCCATTAATTTTCAAGTTTAAAATGTACTTTATATTGTGTCTCTTTAAAGCTGGGCTCATAGATTCTGTATTTCATTTAATTACATTATTGAAATTTGCTTAGATTCCCAACGATTACTTCTATCATTTTCTTCATTACTTGCGATGTTTGATTTAGAGGATAAGAATAAAGACTTAGGAGCAGAATTAGGCTCATTTGCTCCATCGAATCTGCTCTGGCATTTGATCCTGGCTGATTTATTATTCATCTCAACCCCAGCATGTTGCCTTCTCCACCCTCTCCCCATAACCTTTGATGCCCTTACTAATCAAGAATCTGTCTACCTCCGCTTTAAATAAACCCAGTGACTTGACCTCCACAGCCATCTGTGGCAATGAATTCCACAGATTCATCACCATCTGGCTAAAGAAATTCCTCTTCATCTCTGTTCTAAAGGGACGCCCCTCTATTCTGATGCTGTGCTCTCTGGTCCTAGGATCCCCCCCCCCCCACTACTGGAAACATCTCCTCCATGTCCACTCTGTCTAGGCTTTTCAATATTAATAAGTCTTCCTTTGGTTACCTGTTTCTTGATCCAACATTTGCTAAACTGATATGCCATAAGAATCCAGTTCAGCACTTTACTCCTCAATGTGGGACTTGTGATTGCAAATGCAACTTAGGGGGCATACTGGCTGCTAAGTTAGAAAGGTGGGCTTTCACTTTAAGCTGACCTTTCATTTCCAAAGTAAAGGAATACTGCATTGTTAGAGATGTCTTCTTCAAATAACAGGTTAAATTGGAGTCCTATTTACTTCATCCACACATAAAAAGGTAATGCAGTTTGAGGAATAGATGCCAGCCAGGACGGTGGTAAGAAACAGAAATGCTGGGAGAACTTAACAGGGCCGGCAGCATCCATGAAAACGGAAACATATTCAAGGTTTCAGGTTAAGAACTGGAAAAATGAGAGAACAAGTGCATTTTAAATTGCAGAAAACGGAACGAATAAAGGTGATGTTTGTGATAGAATACAGTCTAAAGTGTCAAGGAAACCACTGTTAAATACATAAAGAAAAGAACAAATTAAAACTGAAATATCCCATGATAATCGTGAAGAGATGAAAAAGAAGCTGGCTACCTAAACTGTTGAGTTCCATTAGTCCAGAGGGCTTAGTGTGCTGGGACGGAAGTTCAAGTTCTGTTTGTTAAGCATCATTGGAACAGTTACAGGACAAAAAGACAGAAAAGTTAGAGTGGGAAAGGAATTGAGAATTATAGTGACAGGCAACTGGAAGCTCAGGGTGGCTTTTTCTTATGGACTTCAAGAAAGGAAAGTCAAAGAAACACACACCAGTCTCATCAAGGGATCGGCAGTGGAAAGGGTGAGGAGTTTCAAGTTCTTGGGTGTCAACATACCTGAAGTTCTACCCTGGGCCCAGCATACTGATGCAGTTACAAAGAACGCATGACGGTGATTATGTTTCATTAGGGTTTAATTCCCGCTGTTGCCTGTAAGGAATTTGTATATTCTTCCTATGACCATGTGTATTTTCTCTGGGTGCTGTGGCTTCCTCCCAAACTCCAAAGATGTATGGTTCGGGGTATTGAGCTGTGGGTATGCTCTGTTGGTGTTGGAAGTATGGTGACACTTGCAGCACTGTCCTCAGCACAATCCTTGCAGATTTGATTTGAAGCAAGCAATGCATCTCTATCTATTAACTTTTATATGATAAATAAAGCTAATCTTTTAAATCTTTGATGGAATCTCATTGAAGTTGGTTATAATTGCTGAGAATTATCCGTTGAATGTAGACGCTGGTGGAGTGAAAGTGAGGATCAGGTTAGGGGGTGAGATCATATGTGTGGGAAATAACTGATGGAGTTGTGAGCTCTCTCAATATGGTAGTGGGAAAGTAATTCATAATGGAAAATGAAGACAGCTTAAGAAAAATCTTAAGAAAGAAATTAGAAAAGCTAAAAGAATGTAAAATGTAAAATATTTTACATTTTATATTCCCATTAAAGCTTTTCTTTATCGACATACTAATCTTTTTAATTTACTTACTTTAACCATTGTATTTTATTTTTTTGGTCATTATTATTAATTCTCTGAAGATGAATTTTAATGTTTTGATATATATCTTTTTTTCATTTTTTGTGTAACTAAGATGGCAGTTTCTTTTCTAAAATACTATATTAATTATTTTTTGACTGATACTGGAATTTTCAATATTTGGAGATTTCTACATCCTGAGGACAAAGAGTTTTCATTTTTCTCACATGTTTATCATTCTTACTCGAGAATTGACTACTTTTTCATTGACTCTCGTTTTATTCCATCTGTAATTGTTTGTAATTATGACGTTATAGCCATCTCTGATCATGCTCCAATGACACTTTCTATTAAATGAATGGTCACAGATTCTAGTATTAAGCAATGGCGATTTGATTCTACCTTACTACAAGATCCGGATTTCATAAAATTTATGAAGGAACAGATTGATTTCTTCTTTTCAACTAATTCCACGGATGAAATCTCCTGCAGAACACTTTGGGATACTTTTAAAGCATATATATCTCCTGGACAGATTATCTCCTATTCTGTTGGTTTGAGAAAACGTATTAAGAAGGAAGCTCTTTTATTGGTTGATAAGATTAAAGAAATTGACAAGAAATATTTGATTGCTCCTAGTAAGGAGCTTTACAAACAAAGGGTTAAGCTTCAAATGGAACACAGTTTATTACTTACATCTTCGATTGAGTATCAAATAATGAAAACCAGAAGTAATTTTTATATACATAGTGATAAATCGGGTAAACTGTTAGCTAACCAATTGAAGAATGCTTCGGTTAAACTTCAAATTATTAAGATTCGCCAACAGAATGGTGAACTGACAGTTAATCATGATGAGATAAACAAATCTTTTCAAGATTTTTATACCTCCCTGTATCATTCTGTATTTCCTCATGATCATAATACCATGCATGATTTTTTAGGGAAATTGAATTTTCCAAAATTATCATTTGAAGAACTTTTAATATTAGAAACTCCTATTACAGATGCAGAAATTAAAGGTGTTATTTCCTCTATGAATTCCGGGAAAGCACCAGGTCCAGATGGTTATACAGTGGAATTTTTAAAGTTTTTTTCCCCCTACTCTTTCTCCTTGGTTATGTAGTGTTTTTGAAGAAGCAATTAGACTAGGTAAATTACCACAATCTTTTTATAGCTTCCATTTCTTTAATATTGAAAAAAGATAAAGAACCTACTGACTGTGCATCCTATAGAACAATATCTCTATTGAATGTAGATTCCAAGATCTTTTATTGGCAACCAGGCTGGAGAAGGTATTACCTCAGATTATCTCGGAGGATCAAACTGGTTTTATTAAACATCGCTATTCTTTTTTCAATATTAGGTGATTATTGAATATTGTTTATACTTCTTCACGCAGTACCTCAGAACGTATCATTTCATTAGATGCAGAGAAAGCATTTGATAGAGTTGAATGGCCATATTTATTTACTGTGCTTGAGAAGTTTAATTTTAGTCTGACATTTATATTCTGGATTGTTGATATCTCATACTCCAGTAGCCTCGGTTTTTACTAATAATCAAAGATCTCCCTTTTTTCGTTTATTTCGGGGTACCAGGCAAGGCTGTCCTCTTAGTCCCTTATTATTTGATATTGCTCTGGAACTTTTGGCAATTGCTATTAGAGAATCACCTAACATTTTTGGCATTACTTGCGGGATAGATATACATTAGTTATCATTATTTGCAGATGATTGTTTATTATACATTTCTGATCCTGAGAAATCCATTCCTGCAGATATATCATTATTGGCTCAGTTTAGTAATTTTTCCGGGTATAAATTGAATCTTAATAAGAGTGAATTGTTCCCCTTAAATAGACAGGTTCCAATTTATAGAAATTTACCTTTTAAATTAGTTAATGACTTTTTTATATACTTACGGATTAAAATTACAAAAAATCATGAATTATTCAAGGTTAATTTTTTACCCTTAATTGATTAGATTAAATGTTTGTTTACTAAATGGTCACCATTGTCTTTATCTCTGATAGGTCGGATTAATGCTATTAAGATGATTGTTTTACCCAAGTTCTTATATATATTTCAAGCAGTACCAATTTTTATTCCAAAATCCTTTTTTGACAATGTTGATTCAAAAATTTCCTCATATATATGGCAGAATAAAAATCCTACATTAGGTAAAAGATATTTACAGAAGTCAAAGAAGGAAGGTGGATTGGCATTGCCTAATTTTAGATTTTATTATTGGGCAATTAATATTCAATATTTGAATTGTTGGTTAAGGGATTTGAATTTATTTCCTAGCCCTCACTGGGTAAATCTGGAAACTAAATCTGTACAAGGATTTTCATTGTGTTCTATTTTAGGGACTTCTCTTCCCTTTGCTCTTTCTAAATTGCATAAACGAATTGACAATCTGATAGTTAAACACACTTTACGTATATGGTTTCAATTTTTGAAATTTTTTGGGTTGAATCAGTTTGTTTTAGCAATTCCTATTGTATCCAGTTTCTTTTTTCATCCCTCTGTTATGGACCAAGCTTATTCAGCTTGGAAGACTAAAAGTATACTATGATTTTCTGATTTATTTTTGATTAATTGTTTTATGTCTTTTGAACAATTATCTAATAAATATAATTTGCCTAGATCTCATTTTTTTTAGATATTTACAGATTAGGAATTTTTTAAACACTGTACTTCCTACCTTTCCAAATCTTGTTTCTTCGGGTATTTTGGAGAAATTGTTAGAACTAAATCCTTTTCAGAAAGGTGTAATATCAAATGTTTACAATATAATTATGAAAATATGTTCAGAGGCCTTTTATAAGATTAAAAATGATTGGGAAAGAGAACTTAACCTTACTATCCCTATTGAGGATTGGGATAAAATTCTGCAATTAGTTAATTTATTCTCTATATGTGCTAAACAGTCATTGATACAGTTTAAAGTAGTGCACAGGGCTCATATGTCCAAGGATAAATTGGCTCGTTTTTATTCCCATATAAATCCTATATGTGACAGATGTCATTCTGAGGTATCTTCTTTAACTCATATGTTTTGGTCATGTCCGCTTTTGAAAAAATATTGGAAAGACATTTTCGATATTATTTCCACGGTATTGAACATTGATTTACAACCATATCCTATTACTGCAATCTTTGGTTTACTAATGATTGAGTCAATTCATTTATCTTCTTCAGCTTGTCGGATGATTGCATTCCTCACATTAATGGCTAGAAGATTTATTTTGTTGAATTGGAAAGAAATTAAACCCCCTACAATATTTCATTGGTTTTCTCAAACTATGTTATGTTTAAATTTGGAAAAAATTAGAAGTGTCATATATGACCCTTCTATTAAATTTGAAAAGACTTGGAGGCCATTTATTCAATATTTTCACATGATGTAATTCGACCCTGTTCCAATCCTATTTTTCCAGTTTTGATTATATGTATGTTGAGAGGATCGGAGTTGGGGACACTGATGATTCTTTGTCTTTTTATAGATACTATAACCAGCCCATTTTTTCCTTCCCTTTTTTCCTTTTTTTTCTCTTTATTAGTTAGTGCTTAGTTTGTAAGATTAGTTTTTCTTAGGGCAATAATATTTTTTTCTCTTTTTTTCTCTCTTTTTCTCTTTTCTGTTTTTTTCAACATGCTATACCTAGTTTATTTTTGTTGTTTCGTTTATATGATAGTTGTATCATTAATGATTTGGGAAGACTTAACTATATTGTACTTATTGCTTGTGCATCCTTTTTTGTTCATTTTAATTTTGTAATCCCAATAACTATGTGTTAATCTTATGTTGATAACAATAAAAAGATTGAAAAAGAAAAGAAAGAAAAGCTAAAAGAAGATAAGAGGTTGCTTTGGCGGGTAAGGTGAAAATAAATCCAAAGGGTTTCTACAGTTATATTAAAAGCAAAAGGATAGTGAGGGATAAAATTGGTCCCTTAGAGAATCAGAGTTGACAACTATGTGTGGAGCTGAAAGAGATGGGGGAGATTTTGAACAATTTATTTTCTTCGGTATTCATTAAGGAGAAGGATATTGAATTGTGTAAGGTAAGGGAAACAAGTAGGAAAATTGTGGAAACTATGACAAGTAAAGAGGAGGAAGTGCTGGCACGTTTAAGGAATATAAAAGTGGATAAATCTCCGGGTCCTGACAGGACATTCCCTAGGACCTTGAGGGAAGTTAGTGTGGAAATAACACGGGCTCTGACAGAAATATTTCAAATGTCATTAGAAATGGGGATGGTGTTGGAGGATTGGTGTATTGCTCATGTGGTTCCATTGTTTAAAAAGGGTTTTAAGAGTAAACCTAGCAATTATAGGCCTGTCAGTTTGATGTCAGTGGTGGGTAAATTAATGGAAAGTATTCTTAGAGATGGTATATATAAATATCTGGATATACAGGGTCTGATTAGGAACAGTCAGCATGGATTTGTGCATGGAAGGTCATGTTTGACAAATCGTACTGAATTTTTTGAAGCGGTTACAAGGAAAGTTGACAAGGGTAAAGCAGTGGATGTTGTCTGTATGGACTTCAGTAAGGCCTTTGACAAGGTTCCGCATGGAAGGTGAGTTAGGAAGGTTCAGTCGTTAGGTATTAATACTGAAGTAGTAAAATGGATTCATTAGTGGCTGGATGGGAGATGCCAGAGAGTAGTGATGGATAACTGTTTGTCAGGTTGGAGGCTGGTGACTAGCGGTGTGCCTCAGTGCTCTGTACTGGGTCCAATGTTGTTTGTCATATACATTAATGATCTGGATGATGGGGTGGTAAATTGGATTAGTAAGTATGCAGATGATACTAAGGTAGGAGGTGTTGTGGCTAATGAAGTAGGTTTTCAAAGCTTGCAAAGAGATTTAGGCCAGTTAGAAGAGTGGGCTGAACAATGGCAGATGGAGTTTAATGCTGATAAGTGTGAGGTGCTACATTTTGGTAGGAATAATCCAAATAGGACATACATGGTAAATGGCAGGGCATTGAAGAATGCAGTAGAACAGAGTGATCTAGGAATAATGGTGCATAATTCCCTGAAGGTGGAATCTCATGTGGATAAGGTAGTGAAGAAAGCTTTTGGTATGCTGGCCTTTATAAATCAGAGCATTGAGTATAGGAGTAATGTTAAAATTGTACAAGGCATCGGTAAGGCTGAATTTGGAGTATTGTGTACAGTTCTGGTCACCCAATTTTAGGAAAGATGTCAACAAAATAGAGAGAGTACAGAGAAGATTTACAAGGATGTTACCTGGGTTTCAGCACCTATATTACAGGGAAAGGTTGAACAAGTTAGGTCTTTATTCTTTGGAGTGTAGAAGGTTGAGGGGGGACTTGATAGAGGTATTTAAAATTATGAGGGGGATAGATAGTGTTGACGTGGATAGGCTTTTTCCATTGAGATTAGGGGAGATTCAAACAAAAGGACATGAGTTGAGAGTTAAGGGGCAAAAGTTTAAGGGTAACACGAGGGGGAATTTCTTTACTCAGAAAGTGGTAGCTGTATGGAACGAGCTTCGAGTAGAAGTGGTAGAGGCAGGTTCGGTATTGTCATTTAAAGTAAAATTGGATAGGTATATGGACAGGAAAGGAATGGAGGGTTATGGGCTGAGTGCGGGCCAGTGGGACTAGGTGAGAGTAAGCGTTCGGCCTGGACTAGAAGGGCCAAGTTGGCTTCTTTCCATGCTGTAATTGTTATGTGGTTAAAGTCTTATTATAAAAGCAAATAGGATGAAATTTGGAAAAAGTGGAATGGATTCCTTACAGGAAGCAGGGTGGGGCCAGTGATTTTGAGATAGCTGTTGGAGACTGTGGACTTGTAATAGGTCACTAATCTGTTCTCTGAGATGGAGACAGGAATTTCAAACAAGAGCAGGGAAGAGCCAGACATGGACAATGTGAGTGCGAGATCGAGGAGAGAATCAGAAGGAAAGGTACTGACATTTCTGAATTCTACATGAATGCAGAATTTAGTCCTAATGCTGAATAGTCTTGAATAGATATGTACATATCCCATGAAGAAATGAACATAACTTCCCATCCAGTTACACATGTCTATACCCTCAATGTTGAGGAAGTAAGGAGCTGAAGGAGAATTCTATGTCCGAATGAGTTCAGCTTCTTGATAGAAAGTGGTGGTAAAAGCAGATCTCTTGGGCTTCTTTTCAACATAGAAACAAGGAGCCATCAGATGATCCATATGTGGGATTGGATATCCATGCGAAGAGAAGTAATTTAGGACCAGTAAACTGGAAACTTATCAATGTGGTGGAAAGCATTAGAGATGGATATAAGTGAGAAGGGACTAGACAAACAAAGTCAAGGGAAGAAGAAATGAGTTCTGTATGGTAAGAGCATAAGACTGTACAGCATAGGAGCAGAATTAGACCATTCTGCCCATCGACTGCTCTGTCCATCATGGCTGATCTATTATCCTTCTCCCATTCTCTTGCCTTTGCCATGTAATCTTTGACACCCTTCTAGTCAAGAACCTATCAACCTCCTCTTTAAATATACCTAATCACTTTACCTCTGCAGGCAATGAATTCAACAAAGTCACCACCCTCTGACTAAAGAAATTCCTTCTCATCTCTGTTCTAAACAGATGTTCTTATATTCTGATGCTGTGCCCCTGGTCTTAGATTTTCCCCACTATAGGAAACATCTCCACATTCACTTTATCTAGGGCTTCCAATATTTGTAAATTTCAATGTTCTGAATTTTTAAATATTTAAATGTTCCTCATTCTTATAAACTCCAGCGAGTACAGGCTCGGAGCCATCGAATAATCGCCTACTGAAACATTGACAGGAGAGACCTGCTTGTGGATTCTTCGGAGAGGGATAGAAGTAGGTTATGTTGGATTGAGCTGCAGTCATTGTAGAGAGGGGAAATGAAGTTGGTGATCATCTGCAAGACAATGGCCAATATTCATTGGCAAGTCATGGTCCTCTGGGAGGTACAAGGAGGGGCTTAAGTGATAAAGGTGTAAAAATTTATTTTCCAAAAAGGGATTTAAAGATTTAGAGCACACTGTCACAGGGACTTTGAAAGGACAACTCCACATGTAACTTGGAAGGCTCATTTGCAGATTACAAGGGCAAAAATGTTGTAGTGTGGGACTAAATTAGAAGTCTCTTTGAAAGCTCTGTCAATAGCACAATGAGCTGAATAGCCCAGTTTTATGTGATTCATATGTCAGAGAATCTGCCTTTAGGTGTCTTTCTAAAAGAGCTGAACAAAGAATATGTTACCTCAGGCCACTTATGAAATTAGTATTGTATAATCTATTAAAAATATAATCAAATATTATCCTGTTGGTAAATCAGGAATAATGAATCAACGCAGGATTCTGATTTTTTTGCTGGAGTTAGAGTGGAAGACAGTAGAAATTCAAAACATAAAAATTAGAATGCTATCCAACAGCTTGCATTACCTATTTCAGTCATTTCATTTAAAATTGTTCTATAAAGCATGAACCAATTTGTATTTTCTCAACACTTAATGCTTGCTCGATAGTTGTCCTTTAAGTAAATTTCTTTCCTAATTCTTACATAAGGAACGAAGGCAATCTCTCCACTTAGCCAATAAGCAACATTAGCACATCCAAAATGTGAGACACCCTGAAGCTCTCAGGCCTTTGGGGAAGTGAACTGAACCACATTAGTTAGATGTAGAAAATCAAAAGACATACTCTCCTGGTATGACTCATCTCTGCAGACTCTTCTAGAATGTGTGTGCACCCTCTGTGAGTTTACAATAATTTTAAAGCGGTCCTACTTTGTTTGGCTTTTACTAAAAGACAGGAATTTCTTTCAGACTAAGTTACTGTAAATATCTGTCAGGTTACATTATACACATTGGAATAAATACTGCATGAGATGATCTGCTGTTCTGTAATTTGCTCTGCATTTCCTATTGATATTTTTATACACTATGGTTGATTTATTTCCGATCCTGCTTTATTTCTACCTTCCTAGTCACCTTTAAAGCAAAAGAGAAGGAGAATGAAGTAAACCAGAAAACTGCAGCAGGACAAAGTCAAAGGATGCAATTTATCAGCAGTAATGATTCATTCATTTGTGTTTTGGCGCTTTAATTCTCCTTTCCAAAATCAGAGTAACGAGGCAGAATAAATTCCAAATGAATTCTACATATCTTGTATCCGTCATTCTGGGACTCAGCAGACAATGCTGCACGTAGCAATGAAGTGTAACATTCGCATCTTAAGGCTATGAAAATGCTTTGATGGAAATTTTTATTTACATTTACTTCACAGTGAAGATTATTAATAAGCAGGTGAACTGCTGCATGGTGCGCTGCTAATCATTAATCTGTTGTTTCGTTTCCTACTTTACAAAAGACTTCAGAAGTACTTGGAAAAAATATCTTTGGAACATTCAGAAGTTGTGAAAGGCATTACCTAAATGTAACACATTTTCAAATAAAATTCACACTTTTCAAGGTCACTCCACTTCCTCCCGTAGGGACCTTCATAATGCTTTGCAAATAACTGCATACATTTTGCACTGTCCCATTTTATACGTTGGATTGTTTCTGGGGAACTGTGAATGATTACATACATAACTCACTGTAGATACTTTTCAGACTTCTGCTTACTTAGTACCCAACAGAGAGATGGGAAATGCTTTAACATTTGTAATAAAACTATCTGGTACCAGAGGAAAATTATTCAACAAGGTTCGTCATATGTAGTCATACGGTCAGTGTTGCACATGGTGACCTTTGCTAGTGAAATAGGATGGACCTCAGAGGGAGATGAAATGAGAGGGGGTTAGTTAATGGATAGTTAAGGGAGGAATGACAGAAGTAGGAATGAGATCAGGATAGGGCAGGAGCAGGTGGAGGAAGAGATCAAGTATGGTTAATGTGTTGTCGGAATGGATCCATGTGTCCATCTATCTCTGTGTGCTGTCTGTGCAATAGGGTCTGATCTCTAATTATCATGGGCCCCTTTACCATTCGGCCAAGACTTTGCCCTGTCATTACCATGTGATAATTGAGGGACAATGGTCACCCACGATGAAAGAATTCTTGCACAGGCATCTTCTGTATCTTTGAACTGGACTGTCATCCTCATTCTCGAGGGACTGCCTCAGAAGAAGAAGATTCCACCATAGGAAACAAAATGATAGTATGAACAGTTCTTTTTTCTATGGCAGTAATTTTATCAATGTGATTTTTGTTTATTGGCCCACTTGCCAGAGGCTATTCTTATTCTGTTTCATTTTATAGCTTGTCACATGAGATAGTCAGCTATTCTTGTCTGGCACAAAGTGTCAGGATTGGTCTCCTTTCGGATTAACCGGGTCACGGTATGAATGTTCCTGACTCGACCCTTGTTTTTTTTTGAGGCTGAGTGGCTAGCTTGGTGCTCAACCTGGCATGGATGGAAAGCGTGCCTGGGGGGTGCTGACTGGGTTTGAACTTGGGGGCCTTTGCTTCCGAAGTCTGGCACTGATGCCACTGCGCCACCAGCCGGCTATTCCTATTCTGTGAAAATGGTGAACTAACGAAGGCTCCTCATGTCCTTGTCCATGGTTCTGGCTGCTTATAAACTTCCAGCTTGGGCCTAGCAAGAGAGTTGAAAAGGCTTGGCATAAATTAATGGCATTTTACAACATTGAGCTTTCTCTTGGCTTTTTTAATAGTCTTGTTAACTTCCTCTCACATCATCAAAAATGTGTTAAAATTAAATGTTAGTTAAGGCTCCTAACCTTTGCATTTGCTTCTTCATAATACCGTGTAGATTATATTTCTGCTCCATGTAGAGTTTTCCAAATGATATTCACAATTATCCCAGCAATTTCCATCCATCCAAGCGTCTGCCCATGTCACAGTGTACTTCCTCCTTACATTTGCTTGAACCTGTCTTACCAGTTTTTGGACTATGGCTGAATTTTATTATAATTACAAATCCAATATTTTTACCTAACGATCGAAGTCCTGACAGTTTAAACTGGCCCAGCTATCACTGCTCTTTGGATGAAGAAAGTTCCTGTTGTCCAATGTCCTTTTACAAGGAAAGCTACCTCCTTTCATTTTTGAGTAACACATAAAATTCTGGAGGAACTCAGCAGGTCATGTAGCATCTATGGAGAGGGACAAACAGTCAACATTTCAAGCTGAGAACCTTCATCAGGGCTGGAAAGGAAGGGGGATGAACCCTTGGAAGAAGCCTACATGCATACGGGAAGAATGTACACACTCACTTACAGAGGATGCTGCCATTTAATTCCGAAATCCAACGCCCCGAGCTGCAATAGCATTTTGCTAACCACTACACTACTGTGGTACCCCATTAGAGAGCAAATGAGATAAGATCTTAATTAGGAAGGGCATCAAATATTATGAGGAAAAGGCAGGAGAATGGCATTCAGAGGGAAAGTAAATCAGCCAGGATCAACTGGGAGAGCAGACTTGATCGGCCAAACGACCTAATTGTTCTCCTACTTGATTGTCTTTTGGTCCTTAAACCCACTTCTGCAAGTGGTCATGCCAGCTGCTGTCCATGAGACTTTCCTGACCTTCAGTGTATGTACTTTTTCATCTTGAATGCCAATATTTGTTAATCTTTTCATAAACTCACTGTCATCCACAAAAGTGAAAGCAAGTCGATATAGCTAACATTTGAAATGTTTTCCTTCTGTAAAGCTGTTACAGGAGCTAATGAAGGATTAGGTAACTGTAGAGTAGACTAGATGGAAAAAGGATTAAGTAGAATACCATAAAATCTACAGTATAAGAGCAGGCCATCTGGCCAAAGGGGTGATATCATATTCTTCATAATGAACGTGATCTCACCCTTTCAGTTTCCTCCTTTCATGCTGCTTCGTTATTACTCTGTTCTTTGTATCAATTTTGTAATAGGTCGTTAAACAGAATGTGTCTCATTATTCATTTTTTATGACCGGGTGTGAAGAAGTTCCTTTTGAATTTTTAGTTGAATCAGTAGTGGCTATGTTATATTGATGCCCCAATGCTGTAGACGCTGACAGAAGTGGAAATGACTTTTCTTGGGCGCAAAGTTTGGTGAAAGAATGAATGACTGAAAGAGATTACATACAGAGAAAAAATTAAGTGGAATTCATTACTGCTGTGTGTGGTGGGGACAGAAGAAGATCAAAGGGGAATAGTGAATAAACTGCCATCCAAGTCAGGTCTTTTTGGAAAGAAATATTTGTCTAGTTTTCGTGATCGATGCTTACACTGACTGTGCAACATCCCCGACATAACTCTTCTCTCTGCTCCCAACTTTAATTTTGAATTGAATTCTGTACGACAACAGAGAGAAAAACAGAAAAGCTATTTGATTATCAATTAAAATGATTAATTTCAATTCTCACGGCTTCCTTGACTATACCTCTTCCCACCCTGTTACTTGTAAAGATGCCATCCCTTCTCTCAATTCCTCCGACTCCGCTGCATCTGCTCTCAGGATGAGACTTTTCATTCCAGAACAAAGGAGATGTCCTCCTTTTTCAAAGAAAGGTGCTTCCCTTCCTCTACCATCAACACTGCCCCCAACCATATCTCTTCCTCTTGCCCTCACCTATCACCCCACCAGCTTCCGCACCCAGCGTATAATTCTCTGGAACTTCCGCCATCTCCAACGGGATCCCACCACCAGGCACATTTTCCCCCCCTCCTCTCACTTTCTGCTTTCTGTAGGGATCTATGCAACTCTCTTGTCCATTCGTCCCTCCCCACTGATCTCCCTCCTGGCACTTATCCTTGCAAGCAGAACAAGTGCTACACCTGCCCATACACCAACTCCCTCACTACCATTCAGGACCCCAGACAGTCCATCCAAGTGAGGCGACACTTCTCCTGTGAGTCTGTTGGGGTCATGTACTGTGTATGGTGCTCCCGGTTTGGCCTCTTGACGTAGATTGGGAGACCGCTTCACCGAGCACCTATGCTTTGTCTGCCAGGAGAATAGGGGTGGGGACTCCCAGTGGTCACCCATTTTAATTCCACTTCTCATTCATTCTGATATGTCTATCCATGGCCTCCTCTACTGTTGCAAAGGGGGCCACTCAGGTTGGAGGAGCAACACCTTGTATTCCGTCTGTGTAGCTTCCAACCTGATGGCTTGAACATTGATTGCTCGAACTTCCGTTAATGAATGCTCTCCTTCCCACCCCCCCCCCCCCCCCGCCTTCACCATTCCCATCCCCTTTCCCCTCTCTCATCTCATCTCCTTGCCTGCCCATCGCCTTCCTCTGGTGCTCCTCCCCCCTTTTCTTTCTTCCATGGCCGTCAGTGCATTCCTTTTAGACTTCCCCTTCTCCAGCCCTGTATCTTCACCAATCAACTTCCCAGCTTTTTCCTTCATCCCTCCCCCTCCCGGTATCACCTTGTGTTTCTCTCCCCTCCCCACATTTAAAATCTACTCCTCACCTTTCTTTCTCCAGTCCTGCCGAAGGGTCTCAGCCCGAAACGTCGACTGTACTCTTTTCCATAGATACAGCCTGGTCTGCTGAGTTCCTCCAGCTTTTTGTGTGTGTTGCTCGGGTTTCCAGCATCTGCAGATTTTCTTTTCTTTGTGATTATGTTCTTATGTACATTTGTTAGCTTTGCTATATACATCAAATTTTGAGCCTTTCCATTACTTTAATTTTTCCATTCATTTCAGTCCTGTAGAATGGAATCTCTTATTATTTCTAATAAGATCCTTTGAAGCACATGATAACCAAAATAGAAGATATTTACATTGCTGTGAGATATGTTTGGATGTGCACAGAACAGGATTGTTGATAGAAATTTTAGCCTACCTTACTGCAATCTCCCCTCCATTCTAAATTAACCTCACAGCCTTCTGTGAGGAGTATGAGGGAACTGAAATTAACTTTATATCTCTGGATCTCTATGTGAAGTTTGAACAGGACAAGGAATAGTTCTGCTCCTGTGGAGACTAGCTATGTACTTGACATAGGTGAGCACATGAGTAGCATCCATTCTAGTCTTCATTAAGAAGCATCGTATCTTTATTTGCCTTGAGGGACATGTTCTGGATGAAATCCAGAAGCTTCATACTGTTCACAACAGTTTTCTGCAGAAAATGACTGGAAGGCAAAGAGCTGAAGAAATTCCACAGGATTCAGATTCAGACGTATTTATCATGTGTACATTGAAACATACAGTCAGATGTGTCATTGCTTTAACAACCAGCACTCCCGAGGGCAGCCCGCAAGTGTCGGCACCCATTCTAGCACCAACATTGTAATCCTACGTTGCGCAGAACGCAACATGCAACGAAACAACTGCAGGAAAACGAGCCCTGTTCCTCACTCCCACCCACCCACATAGACACACGGTGCCCCAACCCCAAGACAGACTATCTTCAGCCTCTTCCCTCCAGTGGACTCACAGGGATTTGCAGACTCAGGGCACCAGCTTTTGGACTTCGATCGACCTTCGGGCTTCGATCTTGGAATTGGCAGCCCGAGTTTTGTGAGATTGAGACGGTTTGGGCGCCACTAAGTACGTTCAGAGCAACAAGCATTCTGCTTAGAGCCAGATCAGAGTGAAGAAAGGAATTGTTGATGTTTTGGATCGAAAGTTTGCATTATGACCAGAAATTACAGTATGTGCAGTCTTGTGTCTGCATTAAATAAACACAATTCAATGACAGAAGTACTTCAAGAAATGTAATTTTGAGGTTCATTTAGTAATTCATAGTGTAGGTATTACACAGAATTTTAAACACAGCCATTTATCCCATCTGCCCTCTGCCAGTAGTTATGATCCAGAAACTTCTTCTCATGTCTGTCATCTCATTTCCACTCTTTTCTAAAACTTCTTCAATATTTTCTTATCCATCTCCCTGTTTGTATATTGGTGTTGTTTTTCTAAACTACTCCATGTGGCAGAGGGCTCACTAGTCATCTCCAGGAAGGAAATTCTTCGGAATATCATGTGGTTGAGCCAAGGAAGTACCAGTACTCCTACGTTTGAGTAGGATTGTACTGGGACAGCCTGCAAGTGTCTCCACACTTCCGATGCCAATGTCGCCTGCCCATGACTCACTACCATTAACCCTAATCACACATCGTTGAAAAGTGGGAGGAAACTTGAGTACCTTAGCAAACCCACATGGGGAGAATGTATAAATTCCTTACAGACAGTCGCAGGAATTGAACATTCTTAGAATTGGTGCTCTAATGCACTATGCTAACCACTTCACTGCAGCACTGCCATTGGAAACGATTCCATTACATTATTTGGGAGATTGGTAAAGTTACACTTTGTGTACAGTCTAATAGCTATCTTACGTATATTAAATAAAGATTATTTTTCATTATCACAAGGCTAATTATGGTACTTTGCTGTGTGATGATCAACGGCTACATCATCAGCATTGTAGTAATTACTGCATTTTAGCCGAGGGTTGCTTTTGGTGATTGAGAAAGCATCATATTAATTCAAGAAATCTGGATTAATTAGATTGTTTTATATTTGTTTGTTGTGGTTATGAACCTTGAAATGTCTTAGTGACCTCTGTTAGGTCATATTGTCATTTTCTGTGGAAAAGACCTCCATTCTGTTCAGCTCTTTCTGATCATCAGTTCTGGTATTGTCCCTGTAAAATATTGGCCTTGATTAGGAAACTGCTGAATGTGTAATCTGCAACCATCTTACTGAATGGAGGACTTGTTTAAATAAAAGAAAGATGAGGGAAATTCACATAGATTTCTTACCAGTATCTGTGCCCAAGTTGAACTGTAATGACTTTGTGGCAGTAGTGATCAGTTTGTTTAATGTATCTACTATCTGCAAGTGGTGAGGTCATCAGATTTTGTTCCATTTGATAAAAAATGTCAGCAGGAATGGCTTTGTTAATGCACTTGAACCATGTATGCAGAACCTATACCATTAAAGGCCTTTAATCTGTTGTCTATCCATAGTCCATGAACAATCAATTGTCCATCATATTTTTAAAAAAAATCTATCATACTAAAGGAGTGAGACATGCAAAGTGCCCATCAAATATGCGCCTGATCCACTCAAGTGACAGTTGTGTAACATGCTGATTCATTGCAGATAGATTGAGAAAACTAATTTTCTCAACAGCATCCTCAAACAAATCTGCATTACATTTCAAGGCTGCCAATCAAAAACCAACACTTGCCACAAAGAATATAGAACATGGAACACTCCAGCATTGTACAGGCCATTCTGCTTATGATGTTGTGCTGACATTTTAACCTACTTATAGATGAATCTAACGTTCCTTCCTTCATAGCCCTCTATTTTTCTATTATTCATTCGCCTTTCTAAGAGTCTCTTATTAATCACTGATTTATCTGCCTCTACCACCACCTCTGGGAGTGCATTCCACATACGCTCACCATTCTGTGTGTAATTAACTTGCCTCTAATGCTAGAAACATGCACATTAGAAATCAAACAAAGGCAAGAAAATATTCATCTGAGAGGCCTTTACATTCATAAAACATGCCACTATTCACTTAGGTGGCAGGTTCCTTAAGAAAGTTTTTAAAAAAACATCCAAGTTATGTGTAAAATTGGAGCGTAGATACATTTAAAATACTCCAGCTACCTACCTGGTCCAGAAGATGATGTAATGATGGTCTCTTTTTAAATGTTAAAGTTGCATCTGACCGCAAACATAAGCTAATGTTTGATATGAAAATATACCTCCTTGTAATACTAAATTACTATTAAACATTTTTATAACAAAAAATAAGTTTACACAGTTAATGGCTGTGAACTGTTCTGGTCTCTACGAGAATACTGCATGGATTCTAGAGAAGTTGAAGAAAAGAATTTGTGTGCTGATAAACAACAGGGATATGTGCAGACAAGAACACCCTCCCCTTGGAGATGCAAGTATTTGATCAGGTAAGCAGAGGCAATATTTCCATAAGCACAGGGGAATTCAACAGTGTGGCAAGAAATGATGGAGGGAACTGTCAGAACTGCTTGGAATCTGTCAGCAACCCAACTTCTTCCATATTCAACAACTCAACATGGAATTACTAAGCTCACTGTAGTGTAAATGACTGTTGGCATTGGCTGTTAACATTAGCTGTACATCCTATCTAGTGCTTTGCATTACTGAACTGATGTCTTGTTTCGATGGCAGTGGGAATACTTTTAAACTTTTAATTGGTCCCTCAGCTAAATGAGCTGAACTTCTTGATAAACTTGGGAACTTGGCTCCCCTTGTAAAATCAGAAGTGACAAGCCTGGGTGTTAACCTTGATTCAGATTTGAATTCTAAATCCTCCATAAAGTGACCAGAGCACCATTACTATCCTTCACTTTCAAGTTGAACTATCATTCAACCATACACGAATATAGCCGAGCAAAACAGCGTTCCCCTGGAGCCAAGGTACAACCCATATTACTAACAGCGTATAGCACAAAGCACAAATAGCACATATGGTTACATCTGTGAAAAAAAATACAGTCACAAAGAAAAAAAATAATATATCCCATGTCCCTGGGTGGTATAACTGCAAATATTGCAAAGATACATTCATTTCTGTCCTGTAATGATGCTGAAAAACTGATTCATGCCCTTATGTCAAATAGGGTAGATTACTGCAATGCACTTTTTACTGGCCTTCCAAAGTAA
This sequence comes from Hypanus sabinus, assembly GCF_030144855.1. Taxonomy (NCBI): domain Eukaryota; kingdom Metazoa; phylum Chordata; class Chondrichthyes; order Myliobatiformes; family Dasyatidae; genus Hypanus; species Hypanus sabinus. The sequence continues at coordinate 34,051,216 of NC_082727.1, read as the reverse complement.
TCTGTTGACAAACTTCAACTCCACTGTGAGACTTTTAATTAGAACCAGCATGAGTGAGGAAATCACTCCCTTTCTAACTACTCTGCATTAGCTTCCTGTATCTTTTAGAATTGACTTTAAACTTCTCTTACTTATTTTTGAAGCTTTCAATGGTCTGGGACTGGAGTACATCACAGATCGCTTTTGTTTTATAATCCTGCTCGAGCTCTCGCGTCTTCTTCACGTTGGTCTCTTAAATTTAAACAGTCTCCCTCAGAAGATAATTGGCAGGTCAGCTTTTCTGAACTACGCTGCTAAACTGTGGAAGTCAAAGCCTAAAACTATAAAGCATTCAGACTCAGTTGATACTTTGAAACGTCAACTCAAAGCCTATTTATTTAACCTTGCTTTTAACTGGCGTCTTTTTGTCTTTTATTTTGATTTATTTTTAGTTTCATTGGTTCTTAATTAGTTAGGCGTAAAAGGTTATGGGGAGAAGGCAGGAGAATGGGGTTGAGAGGGATAATAGATCCGCCATGTTGGGATGGCAGAGCAGATTGATGGGCTGAATGAAATTGAAGGTGTTCTGCTTTTCTTTATTTTCTTTTTTTATACTCTCCTACTTCTGTCCTGAATGCACTGGCTATTATTAACGTATGGCCTGACAGTGGGAAGAATGTCTCTGGTACCCCACCCTTGGGCTATTATTCCTGTTTAGGAAAGGATATTATGTAGCTACCCTGTCCTCCTATTGCAGTGACCAGTGTACACTGCAGAAGAACAATGGCATAGATTGAGGCTTCGTACCTAAAATCTATCACCTGAAACATATCTGTAATTCTATAGGTAGATCAGCCATTAAAGTAGGAAGATGAATTCATGTAATTTTGAACAAATTGAACAAGTTATGTCTTTATTCTTTGGAGCGTAGAAGGTTGAGGGGGGACTTGATAGCGGTATTTAAAATTATGAGGGGGATTGATAGAGTTGACGTAGATAGGCTTTTTCCATTGAGATTAGGGGAGATTCAAGCAAGAGGATATGAGTTGAGAGTTAGGGGCAAAAGTTTAGGGGTAACATGAGGAGGAATTTCTTTACTCAGAGAGTGGTAGCTGTGTGGAATGAGCTTCCAGTAGAAGTGGTAGAGGCAGGTTCGATATTGTAATTTAAAGTAAAATTGTGTAAGTATATGGACAGGAAAGGAATGGAGGGTTATGGGTGTGGTGAACTATGTGCCTGTCTGGACACGCCCCTGCTGACTGCTCCTGTGGCTCCTCCCACAGGCCCCTGTATAAAGGCGATCTGAGGCCTGACGCTCGGCCTCAGTCTCCAGGACATGGTATGATGGACACTCACTCCTGGTTCCTTCTTCCAGTCAATTAAAGCCGATATCTCGCCTTACGTCTCAGTGTGAGTTATTGATGGTGCATCAATGGGCTGGGTGCAGGTCGGTGGGACTAGGTGAGAGTAAGCGTTCAGCACAGACTAGAAGGGCCAAGATGGCCTGTTTCTGTGCTGTAATTGTTATATGGTTATAATTTTGACCTTTTCACACATATTATGATGTAGATATATTTATCGCTGTGAAGTAGTTTATTGAATATACTGTACAAAAAATGTTGGGCTGACTTTTCAAGGTCTTGCTGGCATCCAATGCTTCTGATTTATGGAATGATTAGATAGGTTAATGATATACCTGAGGTGGTGCTCTCGAAAGCTCCAGTGACTTAGATTCAATCTTCAACTGTCTTTGTGGAGTTTACACGTTCTCCACAGGGCCATGTAGGTTTCTGCTGGGAGCTCCCATTTCTTCTCGCATCTCAAGGATGTGTTGGCAGATTAATTGGTCACTGTAAATGTCCACTTAGTGAGTTGATGGACATGTGAAAGAACAAGTTGAGGGGCCACAAGGAGAATTTGAATGGGACCAATATAATTGCTTAGATGGGATCTGGCATGGATCCACTTGGCTGAAGGTTGTTGTCCCGTGCAGTAAAAAGTAAGCTGGCTGGATTTCTGCTCGACAAGCTTCCACATAGACAGAAAAGATTGGTTAAGATGTCTTTCAATTATTTGTGGTCTCATTCGTCAGCAGATTGATCTGATGGGTGTGAAATCATTCTTCGGTAAATTTAAAGGTTAATATCAGAGAGATTCAGCTGCTGAGTGCTGCTACCAGAGAATTTGACTATTTTCAAGAGCCCACTTTGTTAGGAGGGAATCATCCATAAATATGAGTATGAATTTGCATATGGTGCTTTATAATGATGTGGAGATTGGTGTGAAATTGATATGGAAATGATACAGAATGATATAGTGTCCTTGCGTTCTTGTGAAAATAACAGTCCTGAATGTCCCAGTGGTGTCCCGAAAACTTGCTCATCTGTGTTCCTAACCTGGGTATTAGGAATGCACCAAATTTGGAAGAACAGAATATTTTCCAGGATTAAGGATGAATAATATATGCACTTTGAGTGCACAATTACAGACACAGATTGACACCAGTAAATACAGACAGACATTTATATTCCGGTCACTTTTTGTACACTATATTTTTGTCAGCACCATTTCTAATTTGTGAAATGTTTGGTTTACAAATAGTTCTCATAACTTGGTGAGAAACTGTAAAAATGTTGATATTTTTATGTTCATTGTATAGGATTGACATTTTCTGGTTCACTTTTTAACAAGGATTACTTTTCAAGCCTTGCAGGGAAATGGACAGTAATTTATGGCTAGAGAAGATAAAACATAGTAGTAGAATTAGACCATTCAGCCCATTGAATTTGCTCTGCCATTCAATTATGGCTGATTTATTTTCCCTTACCATTCACCTATCTTCTCTCCATAACCTTTGACACATTTACTAAACAAGAGCTTACTGAAGTCTGCTTTAAATATACCCAGTGACTTGGCCTCCACACACATCTTTGGAAATGATTTAGCCACTATGCTCGAGCTAAAGAAATTCTTCCTCCTCTCTGTTCTAAGGTTCAAAGTTCAAAGTAAATTTATTATCAAAGAACATATATGATACCGTAAACAACCCGAGATTAATTTTCTTGCAGGCGTTCATAGTAAATTCAAGAATCAAGAATAATAGAATCAATGAAAGACCACACCCAATGGGATGGACAAACAACCAATATGCATAAGACAACAAATTCTGCAAATACAAAAAGAGTAATAATAATAAAATAAACAAAAAATATTGAGAACTTGAGGTGAAGAGTCGTTGAAAGTGTGTCTATAGGTTGTAAGAACAGTTTAGTGATGGGTTGAGTGAAGTTAAGTGACGAACCTTTTGGTTAAGGGGTGGTAACTGTTCCTGAATGTAGTGTGGGTCCTGAGGCTCCTGTACCTTCTTCTTGATGACTGCAGTGAGGAGACTGCATGGCCTGGGTAGTGGAGGTATCTGAAAATAGATGCTGCTTTCCTGCAACTGTGCTCTATGTAGGTGTGCTCAATGGTGGGGAGGGAATTACCCGTGATGGACTGAGCTGCACCCACTATTTCTTTGTAGGCTTTTCTGTTCAAGGGCATTGGTGTTTCCATACTATGCAGTGATGCAACCAAGCAATACACTCTCCAATACATATCTGTAGAAATTCATTAAAGTTTTAGATGACATGCCAAATCTTCAAAAACTTCTAAGAATGTAGAGGTGCTGGAAAAAAAAGTCTCATCCATGTCCAGTCTAGTTAGGCCTTAAGCAGTGCACACAGAATGCTGGGGAGCTCAGCAGGCCAGGAAGCAGCTATGGAAAAGAGTAAACAATCGATATTTCAGGCCAAGATCCTTCATCAGGACTAGTTAGATAGGCAATTAGCTCTCGGAGGTTTTATAATACATTTTCCCAAGTTCAGAATGGTGGTAGAAAATTAAGAAGCTTACATTAGCATCTGATGTTATTTCAACAGAGATACTTGAACCATACTGATCTAAGCAGGAAATAAATGTGTTTGTTTGATGTCTTTCTTTTAGAGGGTAAAGTTGAAGTGACGAAGGAAGGAGTTAAGCTGTGCACCATGGGACCTGGCAAGGTGTTTGGTGAGCTGGCCATCCTGTACAACTGCACCAGGACTGCAACAGTGAAAAGTAAGTTTCTTTTTGACGCAGAATGTCTTGCAATGTGATCACAATATAATTATAATTGTGTGGCTTTGTTCATTTTTCCTGTGGCCCAGGAAAACCAAGTGATGTGTTTTGCAGTCTGAATCTAATAGTATTTTCCTTGTGTCACTAAAATTGAATAGACCACATTTTATATGGAAAATGTTAAAATTAATATCCTGTACAAAAATTATAATTCTGATTAATTCACTTCCTGATGCTTGTTTAGGAGGGGAGTGGTCATCTTCTCTGTCATTAAAATCAAACAATACGTTGTTGCCCAAGGTGTGAGTTAGAACAATTATTTACAGCAATAAACAAATATAAGCAAACTGTGTGGTAAGGAGAGTGGAAGGTGTATTCCTAGAAAACTGTTTGTACTACAACTTTCTGTAATGGGAACCAGGCCACATGTGCAGTTATCAAGAAAACATGTATAAAGAAATAAATCATGTGGTTATTTATTTACTTTTTTCATGTAACTTCCCTGAGAGTGAATTTTATTCTTCAACTCAAGTTTTTGGTTAGTGATTTATGAAAACTAAGGGAAAATTTCCATTAGCTGGTCAGACACAATGCGGAGTTATCTGTCTTGTCATAAGAGTTTTCAAAATAAGGTAATCCTTAAAAAAGATCTTCAGTAGAATTTTAATTTACCTTTACCTTTGCTGAAAAGTGTACAGGTCTTGAGTAATACATGGAAGGGCCATCATCAGTTTGCATCATAATTGGGGAAAAATATTTTGCAGGATTAAGGATGAATAATTTATGCACTCTCAATGCACACATACAGATACAGACCAACAGCAGTAAAAACAGACAAACGTGTACATTCCTGTCACTTTCTTGTACTCTATATTTTTGTCATCACTTTACCACTGTATTTATACCTACATATGATGCAGTCCGGTCAATATCAGTGTCTACTATTAAGTGTCTATAGGTAATGTTGCCCTGAAGAGCACAGCTATCAGGCTAGGCTCCTGTAAAAAGATGAGTTAATTTCCATGGCCTGATTCTTGCCGTAAACAATTCCTCCAAAGAAGAACTCATAATTGTAGTGAATAAAAATATTTCTGCAGAAAGGTTATTGAAGAACTCTTCAGGGAGTGAACTGACCTTAGCTGGACTTCTTTGTCTTCTTGCAGCGCTGGCCATTAAAAAAACCAGCTAACTATTTATCTGTCATCACACATTCTTCTTATGCTTCTGTGTGACAATGTACCTCTGGATAGCTCTTCCCCACTAGTTTGCACTTGCTGCTCCATCAGTTTCCTTGACCCTACATGCTTCTTTGCACCCATCCCTCCAGCTCCATTGCTTAGAGCACCCATTTCTGAGCTGCTGGGGAAAAGCAAATGATACTACTTTTTGATAGGATCATCATCTTCACCCTGCTTGTTGTGTATGTCAGAGGCCCTTGAAATCCAGAACAAAAAGGGCAGGATGGATTTGCAAGGGCAGATATAAATTACTTCTCTTTTCGTAAACATTCCAGCCAACTAACTTGTGGGTACTTCTACAATAATGGGGTATTGTGACCTAGTAGGATATTCATTCCCCTTGCTTATTGCTGCAATTAATGATTTAAACTTAACCTCTTTATCAGTTTGATCAGTTAATCAATTGGTCAATCATATTTCATAACTAGCTGGAATTGAAATAAGCAGACATGCAGAGGTACATAAGGGCAGGATTAGACGATGAGGAACAAATTTAACACACGTGCATCTTTCATGTTTGGCTCCTTCTGTTATTCTACCAATTTAAGAATGAACAGGTCAATGGAATGTCAGAGCAACATGCAATTTCCCCATCCTTAATGTAAAGGTATGTTTCACACTCATAACTTGCCACCTGTAGAGATGAGAATGCATTTCTATTTTGTCATCACTGAATAAGGAGTGGTAACCAAGTGGTATGACTGGAGAAAGGTTGAATGTTTAATGGTCACTCAGCCTCTGTCTTGCTGCCTGCATCAAAATACCCGCAGCAGTTAGCAGGCTTCTGACCTGATTTCTCATTTCATTTTTCAATCTTTTTTATTGATTTCCAAATAAAGAATATACAAATCGGAAGAGGAGTTTAACAAGTAGATAATATAAAAGACATATAAACAGCAATAGTAACAACAAAAAGTATATAATATCAAAATCAAATAAGTAAAATATTATGCTGTTATATATACAATGGTCAAGAAAACTACAACTCCTCATAACAATCATAAAAAAAATTGGAAATTTTATTGATAAGGGGAAAAAAACCCACTAACTAAACTGAAACAAAAAACAAAAAGAAAAGAAAGGAAAAAAAAGAAAGAAAAGGAAAGATTGGTCAGTCCAATTGAGGATAAAATTAGAAAAAACAGCGAGAGAGAGAAAAAAAAAACACATGCAGTCATTTCCGAACCTTCATGGATAAGGATGAACATCCATATCTATAACTTTAGATAATATTCCAAACGCATCCCTCCAAAAGTTATTTAAACTTACACATGACCAAAACATATGAGTCAGAGTAGCCATTTCTGCATTGTATCTGTCACAAATAAGGCTTATATTCGGATAAATATGCGCCAATTTATCTTTGGACTTATGGGCCCTATGTACTATCTTAAAATGAATTAAGATATGGCGAGCGCAGATAGATGAATTATTGACTAAATAATAAATTTTACTCCGTTGATTATCTGAAAGTGAATGTTGAAGTTCTACTTCCCAGCTATGTTGAACCCTATCATTAGGTGACATGCGAGCATTCATTAACTGTTTATAAATGATAGCTATTAATCGTTTTTGAGAAGGTTTAAACTGAAAAATAACATAAACCAAATTTGAAGATCAGGCCATGGGGTAATTCGGTAAAAAATCACGTAGGAAATTCCTAACCTGTAAATACCTGAAAAAATGTGTATTAGAGATATGATATTTATCCATTAACTGTGAAAAAGACATTAAACAGTCTTGTAAAAAAGCTAAAAAAGCTTTTGTTCCCTTAATTTTCCATGTTAAAAAAGCCTTATCCAAAGTTGATGGTTTAAAAAAGAAATTAAATAAATATTACTAGAAAGTAAAAAATCATTTAATTCAAAAAACCTACGAAATTGAAACCAAATTTTTAAAGTATGTTTATCAATAGGGTTAAGAGCTTGTCTACCTATTCTGGAGAGCGAAAACGGAAGAGGAGCTCCTAATAAAGAAGCTGACAAAAACCCCATTACTGAATTTTCCTCCACCTGTAACCATGAAGGGCGATCTTGGTCGTCTATATCATAAATCCGAAAAGTAATATAATGAATATTAATTGCCCAATAATAAAATCTAAAGTTTGGTAAAGCCAGTCCTCCTTTTTTTGATTTTTGAAATAAAAGTTTATTCATTCTAGAGCTTTTATTATTCCAAACATATAAAATCAAAGAATCTATTTTATCAAAAAATGCTTTTGGAACAAAAGAGGGAACTGCTTGAAATGTATATAAAAATATCGGAATAACCATTTTATAGCATTTATTCGACCTATCAATGGCGTCGACATAGGTGACCATTTAGAAAGTGCCTATTGAGTATATTCAACTAAAGGGAAGAAATAATACCTGTATAGATCTTTAAAATTTTTTGTAATTTTGATACCAAGGTAAGTAAAATGTTTTTTGGCAATATTAAAAGGTATTTGGTCATAATAATTAGAATAATTATTAATAGTAAATAATCCACTTTTATGTAAATTAAGTTTATATCCAGAAAAAGTACCAAATTCCATAAATATAGATAACATAAAAGGAATAGATTTCTTAGGATTTGAAATGTAAACTAATAAATCAACTAATAATAATAAGCTATCTCCTCTTGTTTACATAATGTTTCATACGAAACCTTATGTAATATATCCCCTCTCCTAATACCCTGCACAGAATTAGAATCCCTAAGAACAATAGCAAGTGGTTCTAAAGCCAAATTAAATAATAAAGGACTAAGGGGATAACCCTGACGGGTACCTCTATATAATCTAAAGTAAGGAGACTTTTGATTATTAGTTAAAACCGCAGCTACCGGGGCATGATAAATCGATTTAATCCAGGAAATAAATCCCGGACCAAAATTGAACCTCTTCAAAACCTGGAATAGATAAGGCCACTCCACCCTATCAAAGGCTTTCTCTGCATCCAAAGATACAATACATTCTGATTCTTTGGTTGAGGGGGAATAAATGATATTTAATAATCTTCAAATATTAAAATGTGAATACCTATTTTTAATGTCCTGTTTGATCGCTTGAGATAACATTAGGCAAGATAGTCTCAAGCCTATTTGCTAGAATCTTAGAGAGAATTTTAAAATCTACATTCTGTGAAGAAATAGGTCTATAGGATACACATTCTAGTGGGTCTTTTCTTTTTTTTTGGAATCAATGAAATTAGTGCTTCATAAAAAGTTTTAGGAAGGTTCCCAGAGGATGTAGAGTCGGTAAGCATTTGATGAAGATGTGGTATAAGCATTTCATGAAAGGTCTTGTAAAATTCTACCGTATAACCATCAGGTCCCAGAGCTTTACCTAATTACGTAGAGGATATAGCCTTGGTTATCTCCTCTTGTTTAATAGGTGCATCTAACATATCGGCATCTTGAATCGAAATTTGGTATATGTTTAACCTTTGCAAAAATTTATTCATAGTCATAGTACTATCAGAGAATTCAGATTTATAAAGATTAGAATAAAAGTCCAACCTGATTTCTAAAGTATTGATAAATTGAATTGTAGTCCTTGGCCTTTTCTGTTTTGCTGCTCTGTGAAGCAGAGTGTAGTGTGTGACAGTCTCTATGATTCATGGGTGTGGATTAAGTGTGTATGTAATCAATGGTTCAGGCAGTTTTTTTCAAGGTTGACCTGCAACACAATAAACATCTCCAACTGTGAATGTTGTAAATTCTGCCTGGGCAGATCAGCAAGTGATCCATTGGATGTGAAGAGCCGGCAAGCTACAGACCAGCGTCAGTGGTTACGCATGACCTCAAATAAGGCTTCCTTCCCTCTTGCTTTCGGTAGTAACCCTGGCTGATGTTGATCAGTACAGTTTGTGTGCAAAACTTACAACTGCCCATATTAGCAGTCCTCCATAATCTCTAATGTTATGAAACAGAAAAAATATAAACACAATGGCATTTAGACTTCTGCTGATGCAGTGCCAGTGTCACTGCAAATCATAGTTTGTCAGGTCTCATTCAGATTCATATGTTTATTTTGCCAAAAAATTCTCACTTAGTGAGGCTTCTACTAAATGCTATTACACACATTGTATTGCCTTTGAACCTTGTCAGTAGAAGATAAAGCATTTAAATCCATTGTCTAAAACAGAAAATCATTTTAACGCTCAGCTTGAAATTATTATTTTAGCATTTATAGTATACAAGGCTTAGAATATTTACATTTCAGCTTTTTGGAGTTTGTACTATTGTCCAAGTCAATTACAAATGCAAATGCCCTTGCATTAATTTTAGCGCAAACCAATGAAGTTGTTGCATTGCATTGTTTGTTTCAAGTATAGAAATTGTGTTCTCAGTGCAAATTTGCATAATATACTCTTAGTTTATAGAGAATCAGTGTTGGCGTGTGGCCAAGTGGTTAAGGTGTTTGTCTGGTGATCTGAAGGTCGCTAGTTCGAGCCTTGGCTGAGGCTGCTTGTGTGTTCTTGAGCAAGGCACTTAACCACACATTGCTCTATGACGACACCAGTGCCAAACTGTATGGGTCCTAATTCCCTTCCCTTGGACAGCATCAGTGGCATGGAGAGGGGAGACTTGCAGCTTGGGCAACTGCCGATCTTCCATTAAAAAAAAACCTTGCCCAGGCTTGTGCCCTGGAAACTTTCCAAGGGGCAAATCCATGGTCTATCGAGACTAACAGAGGCCTACACACATAGGGAATCAACAATTTGGTTTCAATATAAATCTTTAGATTATTAATAATGACGAGAAAGAAGAACTGTCATTATTCCTGATGTCAGGATTTTTCAAAGCAATTCTCATCCCAGAATTTTCCATGGAAGAGTAATCATTCAAACCTTTGTCTTCTTTCTTTGTGGACAGTCCTTAGGGATGGATGGATGATGAGTTTCTTAAAACCTGGATTTATGGGTTCTGGAGTGGCTAATGAGATCAACGTGAGTGCTCCTTCTAGTTGTGTAAGGTGTCAGTTCCATCAGTAAGGTGGCTTTATTGAGTTAAAAACAAGGTGCCAGACTTTACTGGGAAAAAGAAAGCAAGTCCACTATAACTGCACGGTGAACAGAAGAGCAGCTACAATCGAAGGGTTGTCTGGGAGATGCAAATCTTCAACCCTCACTGGCCAGCTTTTACCACACTGCTAGAAAAACAAAGAATGCTAGAAATTCTCAGCAAGTCAGGCAGCATGACTGGAGAGAGAAAAAAACAAATTAGCACTTCAGGTCAATAATTCCTTTCCTGAACTGGGAAAGTAAGGAATCAGAATCAGTTTTAGTATCACTGGTGTATGTCATGAAGTTTGTTGTTTTGTAGCAGTAGTACATTGCAATACATAAAAATAAAAACAATAAATTACAATAAGAAATATGTGTCTGTGTACACACAGTATAAAAAAAATAAATTTAAAAAGTAGTGAAAAGGAGAGGCAAAATAGAATAACAACACACGCAAAATGCTGGAGGAACTCAGCAGGTCAGGGAGCATCTATGGAAAAGAATGTAGTCAACATTTTCGGCTGAGACACCTCATCTGGAAAAATAATATAGTCCATTCAGAAACCTGATGTTCAAGGGGAAGAAACTGCCCCTGAAACATTGAGTGAGTGTCTTCAGACTTCTGTACCTCCTCCTTGATGGTAACAATGAAAAGAGGGCATGTCCTGGGTGATGGGGATCCTCAGTAATGGATACTGCCTTTGCAAGGCATTGCTTTTTGAAGGTGGCCTGTTTGCTGGGGGGGGGGGGGTTGTTACAGCCTATGGTGAAGCAGGCTGAGCATACTTTTAAGTTGCAGCGGTGGGTGGGGGCTGTTTGGGAGGGTGGATATATAAAGGGATATATAAGGGGAATGCAGAGACCAAGATTATCTAGGTAACAAATTAGCATCAGGCTTATAATCACTGTTCTATATAATGTGAAATTTGTTGTTTTGCAGCAGCAGTATTTATAGTCCTTTATGGTCTTTTTCCAGTGATAAGGAACTCAATAGGCTTGAACAGAAAAAGACAAATAATATTCACTGAATAAAGTCGGAACTCGTACTAAACAGCTGTATCAACTCTGGCAAACTCCAATCTACTGCCACCAGACTCAGTTCCTTTACCCTGCACTGCTCACTTCCACCCCTTACCCAAGATCCACACACCAGACTCTCAGGGTAGGCCTATTGTCTCTGCCTGCCCCGTCCCATGAATCTTGTGTCTTCATACCTTGATTCCATTCTGTCCCCTCTGGTTCAGGCCTTTCCCACCTGCATCTGCACACTTCTCATGCTCAGTAACTTCCAAGTCCCTGGCTCCGACCACCTCATTTTCACCATGGATGTTCAGATCCCCTACACTTCTATCCCCCATCAAGAAAGCCTCAAAGCTCTCTGTTTCTTTATTAACAAAAGAAGCAACCAATTCCCTTCCATCACCACCCTCCTACACCTGGCAGAACTAATCCTCACCCTCAAATATTTTTCCTTTGGCTCCTCCCACTTTCTCCAGACTCGAGGGGTAGCCACGGGCACCCACATGGACCCCAGATATGCCTTCCTCTTTGTTGGCTATGTAGAACAGACCATGTTCAAGGCCTTCCCCCGTTAATGCCTCCCCAACTCTTCCTGTGCTAAATTGACGACTCCATTGGTGCTGCTTCATGCCCCCACGCTGAGCTCGTCAGTTTTATCAACTTAGCCTCCAACTTCCACCCTGCCCTTAAAATCACTTGGTCCATTTCTGACACCTCCCTCCCCTTTCTCTATCTTTCTGTCCCCATTTCTGAAGGCAAACTGTCGACCAAAATCTTTTATAAACCTACGTATTCCCATGGTTATCTTGACTAAACCACTTCCCACCCTATCTCCTGTAAAAAAAAGTATTCCTTTTTCTCAGTTCCTTGATCTCTGCTGTATCTAATCCCAGGATGTGACCCTCTGTTCCAAAATATCAGAGGTGTCCTCCTTTTTCAAAGAATGAAGTTTCCCTTCCTCCAGTACTGATGCTGCCCTCACCCCCATCTCCTCTACATCCGAGCTCACCCCACCCTCCATTGCCTTTACAGTGACAGAATTCCTCTTGCCTTTATCTACCACCCTATGAGCGTCCATATCCAACACATCACCCTCTGCAACCTCTGCCATCTCCAAAGGGATCCTGCCACCAAACATATCTTCACCTCCCCACCCCACCACCGCTTTCCGCAGGGATCGTGTTCTCTGTGATTTCCCTTGTCCATTCGTCCCTCCCTTTAATCCCCCTCCTGGCACCCATCCCAGCATGTGTAGCCAAGCGCTACACCTGCCCATTCACCTTCTCCCTTACCTCCATTTAGGGCCCCAAAAAGTCCTAACAGGTGAGCCAGCACCTCACCTGCAGATCTGCTGGGGTTGCCTGTTGTGCCCGGAGCTCCTAATGTGGCCTCCTCTACATTGGTGAGACCTGTCGTAAATTGGGGGACTGCTTCGTCGAGCCCATCCGCTCCATCCATCAAAAGTGGAATTTCTCCATGGCTAAATATTTTAATTCTGATTCCCATTCCTGTTCCAACATGTTGATCCATGGCCTCCTCTTGTGCCAAGATAAGGCCACCCTCAGCGTGGAGAAGCAATACCTTATATTCCGTCTGGGTAGCCTCCAACCTGATGGCATGAATATCAATTTCCCCTTCCAGTATTTTCCCTCCCCCTCCCCTGTTCTTCTACTTCCCACTCTGGCCTTTTACCTCTTCTCACCTGCCAATCAATTCCCACTGCCCCCCCCCCTTCCATTTCACCTATGGTCCACACTCCTCTCCTATCAAATACCTTCCTGTCCAGCCCTTTACCTTTCTCACTCACTTGGCTTCACCAATCACCTTCTAGCTAGTCTTCTTCCCCTCCTCCCATCTTTTTATTCTGGCATCTTCTCCTTTCCATTTCAGGCTTGAAGAAGGGTCTCTGCCTGAAATGTTTACTGTTTGTTCATTCCACAGATGATGCCTGACCTGCTGAGTTCCTCCAGCATCTTGTGTGTGTTGCAAAGTATTCTTTAACAATTTAGTAATTCTTAACCAATTTTCAAGGCACCACAGAGAGGAATGCAACTTAAAGCATATGTTTATCTTTCGTAGATGAGGTAACTTGCTACAAAAGTTTTAAAATGTAAAGTAAAACTGTTGTTCTTTTGTGTCTTCTCTTTTATCTTTCTTAATGCTGCTTATTATCTCTTTGTTTCTTTTTAGCTAATTTTGTTTCTCCACCATCTATTGTTTCCATCTTCATTGCTGAATCTCAGTGATCATTGGTGAAGTTTTGTTTTCCTTGTTGTTTCATTGGGTCCTGGATTGTACCTCTGCCACATCATAATCACTCAACAGTTTAGAATGAACAGAGAAGATCTGCAGATGCTGGAAATCCAAAGCAACACACACAAAATGCTGGAGGAAATCAGCTGGTCAGAACACATCCATGGAAGGGAGTAAACGGTCAGTGTCTTGGGCTGAGACCCTTCATCATCAGTTTAGAATGAAGTATTCTTTGGGTCTAACTGATCCACTATGCCTCAGAATCTCAGCTCTAGTTTGGAGCAATTGTTTTGGATCGTGAATTTGTCTCTGAGCTGGTTAGAATATTGTCCTACCTATAGTCATTAAGTATAATCAATTCAGGAACTGCTGGGAGATGGGCAATCTGCACTGGCAAGTATTACAACTGTCAACTAATAAGTCATAACAAATTGAACAATACTGCAGATGCAAGCTATAATTTCAAAAGCTTTTGGCAGCTCTACAAAGCCTTGCAGGTAATGCATGTAGGTCATGCAGTCAGCTTTTTCCAATCTTTGGCATGCCAGATTCTTTGTCAGGAAGCACAGGATGTCACTGGAAAATTAAATCTGCATTGCAGTGGTTATGATCTGATTTATACAACAATGGAGTAAGCCACATTTGGCATGTGGCTGTACCCTGCTGAGTAATCACGCGTCTGCTCAGTGTGCATGGCCCATCTAGGTCTAATTCATCAAACAATGTTGGTTGGGTTATTGACAGCATCTTGGCAGTGGTTATTTTTCTACTTTTGTTGTACCTTGCATAATTTCTCTTCATATTTCATAGTTGAACAGTTCTATTCGTTCAGCGAGACTTTTATGTAGTTGTTACAGTTGCTGCTGATTTTCAAGTTGTAGCTCAGAAAATCCAAGGGTAGAAGGTAAGCAACTGTTGGAACCTCCAATTCAAACCAAATGTAGATATGATCAGAAAGTGACAGCCCAGGGAGAGTTATTTTTTGATGTAGTCCTGCATCTTAACACTTGTTATCCGTTGAGTGTGTTCTGTTTTAAATATGTAACAGCCCTCCTGAGACAATTATTTGAAAGACTGGACTGTAGGGAAAACAAGGTGTCTTTTTGTAGCATTGTGACTTTTAAAATCTACTCTGACACTTCAGAACTGAAGTGTCAGAGTAGATACCCCAACGCTAATGCCAAGTTATTCTGGTCTTTGGAATCTGATCAGAGTGATGATCGCAGACCCAGTATCCTGTACAACTTCATTATAAACTGGAGAGCAAACATGTGAAAGGTATTGATAAGGATTTAGGAGTTACACTCCTAGAGGAAGTGAGGGAGAGACTTAGAAGAAGTGATGAAAATGAAATTGATGGGATTGAAAGCTAGTTGTAGTAATGGCTACTTTCTGGCACTGTCCGTTGTTTTGTCTCCAAGCCACATCTGGAAAGTCTGTTTTCTTAGTGATTTGAAGATAAGGTTCCATGCTATCAGTGTGATTCCATTAATCCCACAAGTCCTCCTCTTGCACATCCAGATCTTCTAGTAAATTATCCATTAGTGTGTCAGGGAAGTGGGGTACACACTCTGTGTCTGTCCTGCCAACCATAATACTCAGCCACACCAATTGTCCCACTTCCAGGATCTGGGAGATACCACTTAAAGAATTTCAAAGGTAGTTGACATTGCACACAGGAATGTTCATGCTTGGCACTTCTGAAGTTAATAGAGGAATGAGGGGAATGGGGAAGGATTAATGAAGGAATGAGGGAAAAGGGAAAGGGTGTTTCTGATGGTGGGGGAAATCTAAGACCAGAGGATAGCCTCAGAATAGAAGGATGTCCATTTGCAATGGTGATGAGGAGGATTTTCTGCAGCCAAAGAGTGGTGAATCTGTGGAATCTGTCACCACAGGGTGCTGTGGAAGCCAAGTCATTGGGTATATTTAAGGCAGAGGTTGATAGATTCTTGATTAGTCAGGGCATGAAGGAATACGGGGAGATGGAGGTTGGGGGTGAGAGGGAAATGGATTAGCCATGATGAAATAGTGGAGCAGACTCAAGGGGCAAGATGGCTTAATTCTGCTCCTATATCTTATGGCCTGAAAGTCTTGGTGCTAAAGGTGTGGGAATCGGAACAGTTAGACACAAGACCACATACTCACTTTTCTCATTCTTTATGAAACTGGTGTAGGACTAATAGAAAACACTAGTTTGGCCCTTGGTTTTTGCTCAAGGTACAACCTCTCGGCCCAGTCACCAGAGGCACAAAGTGACACAGTAGCAGAGTAGTTAAACCACAAAGTGTTAGATAGATTTTCATGATTAAAATATTTCATGTAATTAATGTGGAATATTTATTTATGTATTTAACTATTCTGCATTGAGTAAGCCTCCTGGCCTTTCAAGCAATGTTGGATGGGGGGTGGGGCAGGGATGCTACTGCAAAGGATTGAAAGAAGCTCCAGGAAGCCAAAAAGTTAGTCAGCTCCATCTTGGGTACTAACCCCCGTAGCAACTAAAACATCTTTAAGGAGCAGTGCCTCAGAAGGGCAATGTCTATTATTAAGGACCTCCATCACCCAGGGCATGCCCTCTTCTCATTGTTGCTGTGAGGAAGGAGATACAGAAGTCTGAAGGTACACAGTCAGCAATTCAGAGACAACCTCTTCCCCTCTGCCATATGATTCCCAAATGGACATTGAACCCAGGAACACTACCTCACTCTTTAAAATATATATATTCTGTTTTTGCACTATTTTTAATCTATTCAATATATATATATGTGTGTGTGTGTGTGTGTATATATATATATATTTAATCTATTCAATATACATATATATATATATACTTACTTATTTGTTTCTATATTATCAAGTCTAGCATTGAACTACTGCTGCTAAGTTAACAAATTTCATGACACGTGACAATAAACCGATTCTGATTCTCAGCCACTCCTGATGACCCTGATTCAACCCTGACCTAACCAAGGTATAATTTACTTACCCGATACATCTTTGGACTGTGGAGGAAACTGGAGCACCGGGTGAAAACCCAGACATTCTATAGGGAGGACACATTGAGCATGATGGGACTGAATTCTGAACTCTGACATGCCGAGCTCTATTAGCATCGTGGTAACCATCATGCTCACCGTGGCGCTCAGAGAAGAAAAAAAATGGTGAATGAATAAATGCAATTTAGTATTGCATTTTCTACCCCTACCCACATGTTGTGTGGAGCTTTCAGTGACCCCCTTTGTACTTTAAAAATAGAGCAAAGGGTTAAAACAATTTGTAATGAGACAGTGTATAAAAGCTTCCTTGCCACAGTTTCACCAACACAATTATTCTTGTTTGTGAGTGTAAATGTTCATCCGGTTGAAACCAATTATTTTTTTTATCCATGCTGATTTGTTTCTGTAAAGTCATTTGAATGTTTTGTTCTTATCATTTGAAACCTTCATTTATTGAATGGAAGTTCTTTAATTTTAATTGCTTCTGCACAATTTATATTAGCATATTTTTGTTGTTAAGTTGCAAGGTTTTGGTAGGTTGCACGAGGTGTCAGAATATTTAATTTAGTGTATTCACATGGTAATGACATTGGCATCTTCTGTGTTGATGCCAATTACCTGGTTACCTCAGGTGTTTGGATGTCATCTGCTTGTGACTTGGAATGAAACAGAGGCAATTTTCCCAGCTGACTGGAAAAAAATGAGCAGTTGAGGTTATTCAGTCCTTCTTTCCAAAGCTTGGTTTGTAGATTAGAATAAACTGAATGCCTGAAACACACTCGTATATTGTGAGATCCAGACACCTCAGTGCTTTGGTTAATAAAGTTTTTCCCCCCCCCAACTAATTCTTGCATCTATTATCTCTGAATCAGTGCTCCTGATTATTGATTTATCCATGTAGCAAGCAGGATTTTAAATTCTCCAGCTAACTATCTAACTATTGCAGTGCTTTACCTTCACAGAAATGTTGTTTATTTTGAAGATAAATAGTAGTAGCAGCTCATGTTTTTCCTTGATTGATTGATTGCATTAATAATATTTATTTGCCAGTCACTTGTGAGTTTCAGTACTTCTGATACTCTGTACCCACTTTGATGAATCAGAATCAGGTTTATTATCATTGGCATGTGATGTGAAATTTGCTAACGTAGCAGCAGCAGTTCAATGCAATACATAATATAGAAAAAAATAAATAATATATATTTTAAAAGTGACATAATGTTCACGGGTTCAATGTCCATTTAGGAATCAGATGGCAGAGGGGAAGAAGCTGTTCCTGAATTGCTGAGTGTGTGCCTTCAGGCTCCTGTACCTCCTACCTGAGGGTAACAGTGAGAGAAGGGCATGCCCTGGGTGCTGGAGATCCTTAATAATGAACACTGCCTTTCTGAGACATTGCTTCTTGAAGATGTCCTGGGTGCTTTGTAGGCTTATACCCAAGATGGTGCCGACTAAATTTACAACCTTCTGCAGCTTCTTTTCGTCCTGTGCAGTAGCCCCTCCATACCAGACAGTGATGCAGTCTGTCAGAATGCTCTCTACAGTACATCTGTAAAAGTTTTTGAATGTTTTTGTTGACATACCAAATCTTTTCAAACTCCTGATGAAGTATAGTCACTGTGTTGCCTTCTTTATAACTGCATCGATATTTTGGACCAAGTCAGATCCTCAAAGATCTTGACACCCTGGGATTTGAAACTGTTCACTCGCTCCACTTCCGATCCCTCTAAGCGAATTGGTATGTGTTCCTTTGTCTTACCCTTCCTGAAGTCCACAGTCAGCTCTTTCATCTTACTGACGTTGAGTGCCAGGTTGTTTCTGCAGCACCATTCCACTAGTTGGCATATCTCACTCCTGTATGCCCTCTCATCACCACCTGAGATTCTACCAACAATGATTGTATCGTCAGCAAATTTATAGGTGGTATTTGAGCTATGCCTAGTCACACAATCATGGGTATAGAGAGAGTAGAGCAGGCAGCTAAGCACACACCCCGAGATGCATCAGGGTCGATCGTCAGCGAGGAGGAGTTGCTACCACCAATCTGCACAGATCGCTGTCTTGCAGTTAGGAAGTCAAGGGTCCAATTGCAGAGGAAGTTTCTGTAACTTCTCAATCAGGATTCATCAGGATGCAATAAATTCATAAATTTATATATTTCTACAGCAAGATTTCTATCATTTATAGTGCTATCAGTTTACAAAATGCTAAATCTGTTCCATAGCACGTTTAAAATAAAATCTAATTATCATTGTTTGCCAGTACTTTCTTTTAACTGTTTCTTGTGCCTGTTTGTATACCTGGCCAATAAAGCTTTTCAGCTTCTCATAGCAGACAGTTTGTAGATCTGATGAAAAGCTCTTCGATTACCTCTTTCTGTAGATGATGTTTAGCTTGCTGAATATTTCCAGCTCTCTGCAATTTCATATTGAATTTCCAGCGTCTGCAGTTTAAAAAAAAATCACTTTATAGATCTTGGCTTTTGACCTGTGAAGCAAGTTTGAGGGGTTGAATGGATGGATCCAGTTCTGCAGTTGGTTACTTAACAAGAACCCGCCCCGCAGAATGATGGTTTTTGATCCATGACATTAAAAATACACTTAAATAACTAAGTTTCATAAGGAACCACCATCAACACATTTCTGGCATTTCATATACAGTATGGCTTTTTAATGTTTCTACCACTTATTAGTAATTAGATATTTAAGATGAGAGAAAAACTGCAAAATCAGCATATTTATAATAAAAAATGTAAATCTCTTTTTTCAGTCCACTCTAATCATAATGAAATGGTGTTTACCTAAGTTGAAGATTGAATGTTTCATTTGTGTGTAGCTAGTTCTTAATATTCTGCAAATGATGCAAGCCTGCAAGCAGCTTTTGAAAGTGTTTCTATTGGTGTAACCATTCTAATGTTGACTAAATATAGATCTAAACTCTGATGTAGGGATGCCATTAGATTCTTTGATTTTTCTGTATGAGGAGATAAAAGGCCATTTCAACAGCAGGTACTGAAAGATTACAGCCATTGCCATTTTATCTTCTGTAGCCAAGTTTTAATGATGTGAGATGAATTGATGAAACCTGCGGTGAATTTATTGTATTAAAAAGGGATTTTCTTTTCTGGAGTTATTTAAATGGAGCAAGGTAGTAATGACTTGGAATGGCTCAGTGGCAGAGCATCACTACGATCACAGACCCAATATAATTAGCTGACTGTTGAAAACAGCCTTTATATCTGAGATCCAAATCTTTTGTGCAACAGACCAGGCATTGCACTTTTTCCTAGCAATCTGGACTGCCTGCTGAGCCCTTGAGGTTTTATGTTGGATTCAAGTGACAGTGGAGGAAGAGATTGGGATTGGGAAGACCAGCAATTGTTGTATGATGCGATGATGGGACGAGATCACAGTTGATGAAAATGTTGGGTACATGGGACCAGTGTGGAGGATGGAGAAGGAATTTTGGGAGAAGTAATCTTGCAACTCGCTTGGAAGGAAATGTGGAAGAAAAACAGAAGGACTGCTGGTATCTCTGGACATGGATCATTAAAGGGATATGGGTACTCGGACTGGAACATCAGTGGACATCTTGGAGGGAGTTAGTGCTAGTGCTCCTCAGATTAGAATTGGGGGAGGTCAGGAATTGGGCAGGTTGGAGTTGATGGAGTTCCCCAGGACACAGATAAGCTTTTAATATATCTTGCAAGTCTGCCATTCTGAAACGTGGCAAATAATAACATGTTTTATCAGAGGTGCCCGATTATGGGCATTTGAGGGCAACATGAATAAATTCTCCTACAGAAGTAGAAACTGCAGGAAAAATTTCATGCTGGGGTTGCAGGAATTGCTCACTTCAGGAAATGTCTTGTCAAAACTTTTGTCAGAATGACTAGGAAATTGTCATAATTGAATTCTATTTTGAATGAAATGGATTTTGAATTGCGTAACACTGCAAATATTCCATTCTGCTGGTGGTGTTCAATTTAAAAGAGAATGGTAGTATTCCTTAAATGACCAGAGAAAATTATCTCCTCGCTGGTTATCTGATAGGTGTCTGAAACCTACAATTTACAGAAATATTCTATTTGTTGTCTGGTTTGTAAACATAAAACAGATGCCGGAGCAGGATAAAGCACAGACTTGGTGCCTGCCTTGGGGGGGGGGGGGAGTATAGTAGGCAGGCATCCTGTTCCCCCAGCCCATGAAGTGTATGTCTCTCTGAACAAGGTAATAAGGAGAAGTTTAGGTTTGCCCTTGGTATCCTCTCTGCTGGATTTAGCAGTTAAGATTCACATAATGATAAAGACCACTTAATGAGATGTTGGATTTGGAAGCTAGCACTAAGGCAGCTTATACTCATTTGCCTTGATCTCAACACCATGTACAGTCGGTAGAAAAGTTAGCTGACCTGTAAGCTGTTATTCTTTATTTCCCGACCATTTGGATCAGTGCTGCTATCCTGAATATTTTGGAGACTGTTATTCGACTCCTGTCAGCAGGAAAGATGGAGCCTTGGCAGGGCAATGGAACTTAAAGCAACAAGAGAATAAAGGAAGAGATTAAGTGAGGAACAACTTTTTCCCGCATAAAGGATGGTGAGTACATGGATCGAACTGCCAGAAGAAGCAGGTACAATTACTGCATTTAAGATATTGGAAAGAGTATATGGAAAGAAAAGGTTTAGAGTAGGGGTTCCCAACCTTTGTTATGCCTTGGACCCTTAACATGAACTGAGGGGTCCATGGACCCCTGGTTTAGAGGGATATGGGCCAACCATAGACAAATGAGAGTAGCTCAGGTAGGGGAATTGGTATGAATGAGTTTTGTCTGAGGGCCAGTTTCTATGCTTTATAACTCGATGACTCTATGGCTAAAACTCAAAAGCCCAGAAATGAATACTGACAACCTGGGTATCTAATGTCAGGTGCTGGGAATGTTACACAAGCATGGTGGTGGACGAACCCAAGTGCAGCACATGGGCGTGGAGACAGAGTCGGAAGGCATTATTGACGTAGTGAGCGTGGAATTGATATCCAGCAGTGATGCTAGACTTAGAACTGGCAGTCCTAAGAACCATGAAACAAGGTTACTCACACCAGAGTCGACCAATGAACTGTCAGCTCCTTGTTGTGATCACAGGGTCTTTATCCTGCATTTTCTGATGGAAAGCAGGCATGTGTAGTTAGTGGAACCTGGGAATGATTGGAAACCAAATGAGGGATTGAGGCCCAATTCCTGAGGTAAATAGCAAGGTGGGGGATTGCCAGAAGGGACCATGACAGGAAAGACCATACAGACCGTACAGAGCCTAGAGGCACACACTCAGAAACAGATTCTTCCCCTCTGCCATCCAATTTCTGAATGGACATTGAACCCACGAACACTACCTCACTACTTTTTTATTTCAGTTTTTATTTTGCACTGTTTATTTTAACTTAACTAATATATAATTCAGTCTTTTCCTCTATATTTATATATCATGCATTTCATTGTCCTACTGTCAAAAAGATAACAAACTTCACAACACATGCCAGTGATGTTAAGCCTGATTGATTCTGATTCTGATGACATTACTCTCATTGCTATTTAGGACACATTAACATGCAACAGGGTGGTATAACTAGAGGAACTGTTGTTTCACAGCTCCAGTGTCCCAGGTTCAGTCCTGACCTTTGGATCTGTCTGTGTGGATTCACTCATTCACCCTTTGAATGTGTGCTTTTCCCCTGGGTACTTCAGTTTCCTCCCAGACGCTGTAAATTGTTCCCTGTAGGAAGGGGAGTGATGGAATCTGAGAGGAGTTGATGTGAATATGGGGAGAATAAAATGGGATTGGTGTAGGATTGGTGTAAGTGGCTCAGTACAAACTAAATGAACTGAGGTGCCAGTTTCCATGTCTTATGACTTGATAATTCTATTTGGAACAATGGAACCAATAATGTTATTCCACTTGCCAAAAATCCATTGCCCAATTTCACCACCAATCCTGCTTACTAGTCCTGGCACTAGTAAACTTGTAATTATTAATGTGTGTCTGATGAAACCCAGCATAGCATCCCAGATCAATGGAGCATTAGAGCAAGATGGGAGAGCCTGGTGAATGGTCTGGAAACAAATTGTTTATTCCTCCCCATTGATGCTGTCTGACCTGCTGAGTTCTTCTAGCATTTTGTAGGCGTAGAGCTTGTTCCAAAGCTTGTATTTTTAAAAAAAAAAGCATTCAGTGTCCTCGGGTCATGTTTAGTGTGGTGGCTTTACATCTAACTTTTCAATAAGGAGGTGGTGGCTTCAAGCTTCATTCTAGAAATCCACACATGCAGCTATTCCAGAGGGGGAGTGTGGCCCTGTCAGAAGTGACATTTTGGACTCTCTACTTTATAAATTGATTATCAGACAAGTCAGAGTGGTATGTTTGAGATGAGCCGGTGACTCTTGCTCTGGTTATCTGGTGACTTAGCTCCCAGTTAAGAAACAAATTACTGAGTGGCAACTTGTCTTCTGTAGACCCTGGACTTCAGTATGTAATGACCTACTTTCAGTTGTTCTGAAGTCATCAAATGCAGCATCTTTTCTTTGTTCTTTTAGTCGTATCAAAGTATGACAGACTTGGACAAAGCGAGCACTTAGTATGCAGTGGGATATGAGCAGTTACTGTGCCGTGGGATGTGATTGACAGCACTGTGTTAGTTGACAAACTTCTGTATCATCCTCTTTGGTTCAGCTGATTCCATCCAGTATGTTCACTGTTATCAAAGAGAAAGCAGTTGAAAGCTTGCTTCAAAAAGGGTTCTTTTGAATCATATACGAAGCAGCGTCGTTCCCAGTTAGTTGGAGACAAACGTGTCTGGGGGTTCAGTAATCCGGAGCATAAAACAAAATGCTTGAAGAGCTGATTGTGTCAGGACGGCTCTGTTGCACCCAAGGTGCGGAGACCTGCAACAGAGAGGACCCTTTGCTCCCACAGTTGCTGCCTAACCTGCTGAATTCCTTTGGCATCTTGCTGTATATATTTCCAGTAAGTAACTCCAGTAGCTTCTCCACTCAAATTTACAGATATATATATCTAATGTGAAAAAGTGGTTTCAGATCGAAGTACAAACCTGTGGACACACTCTCAAGTACTTGGTTTTGATAGATTGGTACTCTCTACTTAATCTCACCCCTCAAGCTGCACAAGGTGGCAGGAGCCTTACAATAAAGGCAGACTTAAAAGAGTGTACTGTAGCGGTGTGCTACACGCAATGCTAAAATAATGACACGGAGTTGGTAAACTGCAGTTAAAGAAGATTTTATTCGAACTTCACAGCCTTGCTTTAAAGCCTCCCTGATCCCGCCCTCCCCGGGCGCGGATGCTGTAGGAGGCACGTACTCACAATCCCCCACAGGCTTTTCCCTTTGTTGGTGAAGCAGACCTGGCGCCCTTTTGGGTCTGGCCTTTGTGCCGGCGCGCTGGCTATTTGTGAGCCGGTTCGAGTGCACTAGGAAGTGGGTTGCCACATAACCCCCCCCCCCCCCCCCCCCCCCCCAGAACCGGCGATACACCCCCCAATGTCCACAGTCTGGGCCGGACCTTGTTTGGGAGGTTGGCCTCTGCGCCGCGGTGCCGGAAACTCAACAAGTTGCGCCAGGTCCACATGGGCCGGCTTGAGTCGGTCCACCGTGAAAACCTCCTCTCTCCCCCCAAAGTCCAGCACGAATGTGGACCCGTTGTTCCTGAGCACTGTAAAAGGCCTCTCGTAGGGCCGTTGCAGCAGTGGCCGATGCCCACCCCTTTGTACAAACACGAACTTACAGTTCTGCAGGTCTTTGGGTACGCAGGTCGGGTTCTGCCCATGCTGCGAAGTGGGTATGGGGGCCAGGTTACCGAGCCTCTCGCATAGTCTGCCCAGGACTGCTGCGGGATCTTCCTCTTGCCCCCTTGGGGCTGGTATGAACTCCCTGGGGACGACCAGGGGTGCGCCGTATACCAACTCAGCCGACGAGGCTTGCAGATCATCTTTGGGCGCCGTGCAGATGCCGAGTAGGACCCAGGGAAGCTTGTCCACCCAGTTAGCTCCTCTCAGGCGGGCCATGAGAACCGACTTTAGGTGATGGTGGAAACGCTCCACCAGGCCGTTCGACTGTGGGTGGTAGGCAGTGGTGTGTTGCAGCTGTGTCCCCAACAGGCTGGCCATAGCTGACCACAGGCTGGAGGTGAACTGGGCGCCTCTGTCGGAGGTAATGTGGGCCGGTACACCAAAACGGGATACCCAGGTGGCGATCAGTGCGCGGGCGCAAGATTCAGAGGTGGTGTCGGTGAGCGGGATCGCCTCTGGCCATCTTGTGAACTGGTCCATGATAGTGAGGAGGTACCGCGCTTTGCGCGACACTGGCAGGGGCCCCACGATATCCACATGAATGTGGTCGAAACGCCGGTGGGTGGGATGGAACTGCTGCAGCAGAGCTTTGGTGTGCCGCTGCACCTTGGCCGTCTGGCAGTGCATGCACGTTTTGGCCTATTCACTGACCTGCTTGCGGAGTCCGTGCCAAATGAACCTGCTGGAGACCATCCGGACAGTTGTCTGGATGGAGGGGTGCGCTAAGTTGTGAATGGAGTTGAAAACGCGTCGCCACCAGGCTGCCGGAACGGCGGGGCGGGGCTGGCTGGTGGCGATGTCACAGAGTAGGGTCCTCTCACCTGGGCCTACAGGGAGGTCCTGGAGCTGCAAACCGGAGACTGCGGTTCTGTAACTCGGGATCTCCTCGTCTGCCTGCTGCGCCTCTGCCAGCGCCTCAAAGTCTACCCCTTGGGAAAGGGCATGAACGGTAGGGCGAGAGAGCGCGTCTGCCAGGACATTGTCCTTACCCAAGGTGTGCCGGACATCTGTCGTGTATTCAGAGATGTAGGACAGATGGCGCTGCTGGCGGGACGACCAGGGATCGGACACCTTCGTGAACATAAAGGTAAGCGGCTTGTGGTCCGTGAACGCGGTGAAGGGCCTACTTTCTAAGAAGTACCTGAAATGCCGGATTGCCAGGTATAGCACCAACAGTTCCTGGTTGAAAGCACTGTATTTGAGCTCGGGTGGCCGCAGGTGTTTGCTGAAAAACGCCAGGGGTTGCCAACGACCCGCGATGAGTTGCTCCAGTACCCCACCGACTGCCGTGTTAGATGCGTCCACTGTGAGGGCGGTAGGGACGTCCATTCTGGGGTGCACTAGCATCGCAGCGTTTGCCAAGGCTTCTTTCTTTTTAATGAAAGCGGTGGCGGACTCCTTGTCCCAGGTAATGTCCTTGCCCTTACCCGACATCAGGGTGAACAGGGGGCGCATGATTCGGGCAGCTGCAGGGAGGAAATGGTGGTAGAAATTGACCATACCTACAAATTCCTGAAGGACTTTGATCATGGTGGGTCGGGGGAAATGGCGGACCGCGTCTACCTTAGCGGGCAGAGGGGTTGCCCCGTCTTCAGTAATCCTGTGGCCCAGGAAGTCGATAGTGTCGAGCCCGAACTGGCAATTGGCTGGGTTGATTGTTAGACCGTACTCACTCAGTCGGGCGTAGAGTTGACGGAGGTGGGACAGATGCTCCTGACGACTGCTGCTGGCTATGAGGATGTCATCCAACTGGATGAATGCGAAGTCCAGGTTGCGTCCCACAGCGTCCATTAACCGCTGGGACGTCTGTGCGGCATTCTTCAGGCTGAACGGCATGCGGTGGAACTCGAAAAGGCCGAACGGGGTGATGAGAGCCGTTTTGGGGATGTCGTCCAGATGCATCCGGATTTGATGGTATACCCGGACGAGGTCTACCTTGGAGAAGATCTGTGTGCTGTGCAGGTTTGCTGCAAAGTCCTTATGAGCAGGGCTTTGAATTCTGTGTACTTGCCGTCCGCTGTGGGAGACTGTATGAACTCCTCAACCTGAGCCGCTGTGTCCTGGTCGAGGGAGCTCACCACATAGTAGTAACGTGTGTCCTCTGAGGTTATCTGCCGAACGTGGAACTGGGCTTCTGCTTGCTGGAACCAGAGGTGAGGTCGCAGCATCCAGAAGCTTGGCAGTTTCAACGAAACTGCATGAACAGATGCGGCGTCGGTCATTTCCGGTCCAAAAATCATTTGGACCGTCGGGGTCACCAATTGTAGCGGTGTGCTACACGCAGTGCTAAAATAACGACACGGAGTCGGTAAACTGCAGTTAAAGAAGATTTTATTCGAACTTCACAGCCTTGCTTTAAAGCCTCCCTGATCCCGCCCTCCCCGGGCGCGGATGCTGTAGGGGGCACGTACTCACAAACCCCCGCAGGCTTTTCCCTTTGTTGGTGAAGCAGACTTGGTGCCCTTTTGGGACTGGCCTTTGTGCCGGCGCGCTGGCTATTTGTGAGCAGGTTCGAGTGCACTAGGAAGTGGGTCGCCACAGTACTGTATTTCAATGGATAGAAAGAGAATGGAGTGGGATTGTGCAAAGAATCTTTCTTTTTGTAGCATCTCAAAGTTTTCTTAAAGCAGTGATTATTTAAAGACATCTTATGGATTTAAAGCAGGGTAAGGGCAATAATGGGTGGATGAAGAGAGGTAAAATTGAGAAAAATGAGACCCCTTCTGCATTATTTGGCTCGGTGGAAAAATCATTGAGACTCTGCACTGATACGAATGGTGAAAACCATTCATTTGTGGCACCAGACCTTCATTTAGATGATTCATTTAATGAATTTATAAATTTAATGTTTTCTTTCCTCCAATTCTTCTGTGTGCCGGACAGTGTTAACAGCAAGGAGGTGTGCAGATCCCTGCCAGTGCTTCCTGATGCCTGCATGTGGTGCCACACAGTTGAGTTTGATTGCCCAGTCAATACTCTGGGAAGTTTCTTTGTGGAAATTACAAGAATGCTGCTGTGCCCTCAACTTCCTTGTGAACTGTGCAACGAATCAACAATGAACACTGAACTTTATTCTGATTGCATTCGTTTGATGGATCATACCCCAGATTTTGTCTTGAACTGGCAGAGATTATGTAGTGCAAGGGAAGTCATATGTTGGATTTCTAATCTATAAACCTCACTGTGGATTTATATTTCTATCTTAATTTTTTGTAGTTGCAAAGCAGAGAAGATGAAGAAACCATTTAACAAATATCAAGCAATTTCAGTTTTCATCTTTTTCTAAAGAAAGTGTTATCTATCCTTCTCTCTGATATCTTTAGAAATAAATACATATTTGCTGCTGTCAGGTAATAATGAAACCTTTTCATCATAAAGAATCTCTTGCAAGGTTTTTTTTGTTCTGCTGTTTCTTGTTTCATCCTTCTGAAATCTGAAACTATCCAAAATGCATTAGCGCGTTCCCTAATTTACAAAATGTATTGTTTGGCGTTAGATCTGTGCTCTCTGCTGTACGTGATTTCCCAATAAAATGCCAGTCTTGAATTTCTCATCTTGGTTCTTTCATTCTCCATGGTCTTGTATTGTGGACATCATGGGCGTGATATGTCAGCGCTGGAACGTGTGGCGACAGTTGTGGGATACCCCTGCACATAATTAAGTGTTAACACATTTCACTCGATATTTCAATGTGCATGTGATAAATAAATCTGAATGTGAAGCTGAATCCTATACCTTATTGTCACATTGTCTAACTCTATAATTGGAATGTAGGCCCTTATTTCAAGGTGGCTTGGGTATAAAAGTAGGGAAAATATATTGTTTGGCATTAGATCTGTTTTTTCTGCTCTACATGTAATCCCACCCACAGAGTTCAGTGAACAATTCTGCTCCCTGTTGAAAGGAAGTTGCTACTTTATTGGAGTTGTTTAGAGGTTGTTCACTCAGATGACTGTATAGTATGGAGAAGCAGTTATCGAAGGGAAAGTTAAACAAGATGGAGTCTATTGGAGTTTAAATGAATGAGAAGCAATCTTAATGAAACATAAAAGCCTCTTAGGTGGTTACACAGGGTAAATACTGGGAGTGTCCCAGGATAAGTGGGTGCTCATTTATGATGGAAATGAGGAAGAGTTACTTCTTTCAGAAATTACTTTGTGTTTGGAACTCCTTACCACAAAAAAGTTATGGGCCAAGTCCTCAGGTATTTTTAAGGCTGACATAGAGAGATTTATCAGCAAGGAAATCAAGGATTAGATGGGAAAGAGTAGGAATGTGGACGAGAAATATAAGATTAGCCGTGATCTTATTGGTTGGCAGAACAGACTCAAGGGGCTGAATGGCCTAGTCCTGTTCCTATTTTTATGGTCTGATTACCCTTCTAAGGATTCCTGCATTTCTCACTTCCTGATCTCTTGGTCATCCTTGAGCTCAGTTCCTCCTAGAGTGGTAAATTGCTTTCATCTGCAAAGCCCAAAGGTCCAGAATTCCTTCTCTAGGATTCGGTGCATCTCTTTTTCTTCCTTTAAGATATGGCTTAAAATCTCCCCCCTTACCCAGCTTTTGTTCATCTGCCGAATATCTCCTTGCTTGCCTTGGGATTAAGTAGTATTTGATAATGGTCCTCAAAAGCATGTGAGATATTTTCCTACTTTTTAGGCAACATATACTCTTAATTTCAAATGTGGGAACTTTGATTACAAAGTTTAACTACATATACCAGGTACGATACCGGGGAGCGGATGCATCTTTTTCGCAGCCAACATCAGAATCAGAATAAGGTTTAACATCACTGGCATGTGTTGTGAAATTTGTTGTTTTGTGGCAGCAGTGTATTACAATACATAATAATTACCACCTCTTTGATGGCAGCAATGAGATGTAGAAATCCTAGTTAAGAAGAAAAGAAAAGCTTACAAAAGGTTCAAGAAACTAGGTACTGTTAGAGCTCTAGGAAATTACAAGGGTGCCAGGAAGTAGCTCAAGAATGGAATTAGGAGAGCCAGAAGGGGCCATGAGAAGGCCTTGGCGAGCAGGATTAAAGAAAACCCCAAGGAATTCTACAAGTATGTGAAGAGCAAGAGGATGAGCCGTGTGAGAGTAAGACCAATCAGGAGCGATAGTGGAAACGTATCCACGGAGTTGGAGGAGGTAGTGGAGGTAGTTAATGTATACTTTGCTTCAGTATTTACCAGTGAAAAGGACCATGACTACTGTGGGGATAACTTACAGCGGACTGAAATGCTTGAATGTATAGACATTAAGAAAGAGAATGTGCTGGAGCTTTTGAAAGGTATTAAGTTAGATAAGTCACTGGGACCAGACAAGATATACACCACGCTACTGTGGGAAGCGAGGGAGGAGATTGCTGAGCCTCTGGTGGTTATCTTTGCGTCATCAATAGGGACAGGAGAAGTACCAGAGGATTAGAAGGTTGAAAATGTTGTTCTCTTGTTCAAGAAAGGGTGTAGAGGTAACCCAGGAAATTATAGATCAGTGAGTCTTACTTCAATGGTGGGCAAATTGTTGGAGAAGATCCTTAGAGGCATGATTCATGAGCATTTGGAGAGACATAAACTGATTTGGGATAGTCAGCATGGCTTTGTCAGGGGCAGGTCGTGCCTTACGAGCCAGATTGAATTCTTTGAAGATGTAACAAAACATATTGATGAAAGTACAGCAGTGGATGTAGTGTATCTGGATTTCAGTAGCGTATTTGATGAGGTTCCCCATGCAAGGCTTATTCAGAAAGTAAGGAGGCATGGGATCCAAGGAGACCTTGCTTTGTGGTTCCAGAATTGACTTGCCGACAAAAGGCAAAGGGTAATTGTAGGCGGTTCGTATTCTGCATGGGGAATGGTGTCCAGTGGTGTTCTGCAGGGATCTGTTCTGCGACCCGAACTCTTTGTGATATTTATAAATGAACTTGATGAAGGAGAAGTGTGGGTTAGTAAGTTTGCTGATGACGCAAAGTTTGGGGGTGCTGTGGATAGTCTGGAGGGTTGTCAGAGCTTACAGCAGCACATCGATAGGATGCAGAACTGGGCTGAGAAGTAGCAGGTGTAGTTCAACCCAAATAAGTGTGAAGTTTGTTCTGGGAGTGTGGAGGATCAGTGAGATCTTGGAATCTGTGTCCATAGGATACTCAAAGCTGCTGCGTAGGTTGACGGTGTTGTTATGAAGGTGTATGGTGTGGTGTCCTTCATCAACCGTGAGACTGAGCTCAAGAGCCGTGAGGTAATGTTAAAGCTATATAAGAATTTAGTTAGACCCCACTTGGAGTACTGCGCTCAGTTCCGGTCACCTCACTACAGGAAGGATGTGTTGCAGAGGAGATTTACAAGGATATTGCCTGGATTGGAGAGTATGCCTTATGAAAATAGGTTGAGTAAACTCGGCCTTTTCTCCTTGGAGCGACAGAGGATGAGAGGTGACCTGATCGAGGTGTATAAGATAATGAGAGGCATTGATCATGTGGATAGCCAGAGGCTTTTTCCCAGGGCTGAAATGGCTAACATGAGAGGGCACAGCTTTGTGCTTGGAAATAGGTACAAGGATGATGTCAGAGGTAAGTTTTTCACACAGAGAATGGTGGGAGCATGGATTGCACTTTCAGCAAAGGTGGTAGAGGCAGATACAATAGGGTCTTTTAAAAGACATTTATAGGTACATGGAGCTTAGAAAGATAGAGGGCGATGTTATAGGGAAATCCTAGGCAATTTCTAGAGTAGGTTACATGGTCGGCAGAACATTATGGGCTGAAGGGCCTGTAATGTGCTGTAGATTTCTATGTTCTATGTTGTAGATGTTCCTGATGGTGGTCCAAGGTGTTGGCTCCTCTGGTTCCACAGGTGACATATTGGTGCTAGCTGTTCAAATGCCTTCAAGCTGGCTTGGTTGAAGTCCTCCACAGTGATAGGGAGGGCATCAGGGTACTCTGTTCTGTGATTGTTGATTACGGTGCTCAGCTCCTCCAGAACTTGTTGGACGTTGGCCTGAGATGGTATGTACACAGCTACCAGGATGATGGCAGAGAATTCTGATGTTCAAGGATGGGTGAGAAGGACTGAGACAGACCAACTTGTCAGAGCACCATGATGAGCTAATCATAAAACATAATCATCCTCCTGTACTTGTAGAAGCCTGAGCTGTCCAATCTTTGTGGAGAATAGTGAAGCTGCCGGGCTGCAGCGCTGCATCCAAAATGGCGAGTGTGAGCCATGTTTCTATAAAGCAAAGCACACAGCAATCCCTGATTTTTCCCTAGTATTGCAATCTTGCTCAGAGGTCTTCATTTTTGTTTTCGAGAGATTGTACATTTGCCAGCAAGATAGTCGGGAGTGTATTCTAAAGCCTTTGTGTTTCAATCGTACCTGTAGACCAGCTTGGCTTCTGTGTTTCTGTTTATTTTTTGATGGGGAATTGCACTTGTAACCAGAGTCTGCTATCCGGGGTCAGCCAATATTGCTAGATTTGTGTATCTATAGATACTAATTGCAATATTTCAATCAAAAAGATTCACTGTAATCCTTTGAAGGAGCAGATGTTCTTAAAATACAACAAATGTGTTAAAATAATTACACTAGTCCAATTAATGAACATATGTATGCCTTAATGCAAAGTAGATGAATTATTAAAGGAACAGGTGGCAGTTTTAATAGAACAGGTACTTCAGGTAATAATTTGCATCAGAGTACTAAATGTACATAAACGAATGCAGTGAAGATTGGTAAATCAATATTAAAATACTGTGCAAAATAGCATCTACAAACACAGAAGGAAGCGGAGAGGGGAAGCTGTATAATTAGTAAGAAGATAAAATATCTGTAGATAAAGAGACTTATTTAATATTAAGTTAGAAAGAAAGACAGATAGTAGGTGTGTTAGATAGTAACTTAGAATAGTGAAGTAGCTTTGCCTTAAGATTATTCACTTTATTGAAAAGGTGAAAAGACATTAGAAAAAGAGATTAGTAAAAGATTCATTTAAGATTAAAATGTAGAAATAAATCATAGACTTAGATCAGAAAAGTAGAACCCCAATCCAGATCGATTATCTCTATACATACTAATTGAAGTTAGGTAAGGGTAGCAGAAGTCATATTTCATTAGTGTAATGCTGAATAAAAGCAGATAGTGCTGGAATATTGGCAGTGATCTAATGTCTTCCCTTTATTTCAGGAAAAGAGTAAGAGCAGAACTATAATTTAAAATCAGTGATTGAAAAAATACCAGAATGCATACAATCATGGAAAATAACTCTTGAAGCTGAAAGTGTAATACAGCACAGTACAGATTTCAGAAGAGATCAAGTTTGCCTGACCTTTCAAATTTGTTGAGGAAATAACAGAAGGGAAAAATAAGTATTAGGAGATTTTCAGAAAGCCTTTGAAAAGATAAAAGAATTTAGGCTTGAATTAGAAAATATGGAAGCAGAATGAATGACTGCATGGAGAAAGGCCCTTTGGCAGAGGAAAACTATCAAATGCCCATCCTTCTAAACTGATCCCATTTTATTCTGCCCACATTTCCCTCAACTTGCTCCAGATTCTATTACATATAGAGTGGCCAATTAATCTACCAACTTGCATAACTTTTGGGTGTCAGAAGAAACCAGAGAACCAATAATCATGGCCTGGGGAGAATGTACAAACTCCATTCATACATCATCTGAAGTCACTATCAGTGCCAGTTAATAATATGTCCAAACAAATATTCCAGTTAAGGGTAGCTACTCGGATCAGCAAAAGGGTGATTTGGTGTTCACAGGAAAAAGCTTGAATCTTCTTTTCTAATTTACATAAATGATTTGAACTTGAGTATTAGAATCAAGCTTGCACAATTTTCAGCTACACCAAAATGGGGCTATTGAAAAGAATCACAGCAAAACACTTTGAATAATTTACAGAATGGGCATCTGATTTGCAAATGGAGAAGTGCATGAGGTACATCATAATAGGACGAAATTACTAATGAGTTAGTGCAGCAAATGATTCAGGTGTACTGATGCAAAGACTGTGAGTTAGCTTAATAAAAGCAATAGATAACTGGAACAAGCATTAGGATTAATTTCTAGAAATCCACAATTTGGTAAAAAAAATTGTTTTAGAAAATTGGTTAGACCCTGTTTGGGTTACTGTTGCATGATCTGTAACCCTTATTTATGAAAATAATATAGGGGCTTGGGGAAAATCTGAACAGTTCTCAGTAACAGTAAACATGAACTTACTAAAATATTATTAAAACTCTTCTGATTCATCGTCATTCATCATTGAAGAAAACCTGCCACTTAGTCTGGGCTACATGCAACACCAGATCTAACCTCGTGACTGACTCTAACGGCCTCCACACCTCATGAGCAATAGTTGGAACACAATAAATAACTTGAAGGGCCAGGAGTGAGCAGAAATATTTACTGGATCAGGGACAGCAGAACAGAGAAAGGTGTAACTGAAGAATAACTTTAAAATAATGAAAAGATTCAACATGATGAAAATGCTTTTACTTGTGGGATGGTTAACAATTAGACATTATGGCAAGTAGATATACCAGTTAAATTCTGAGAAAATTTCTGGAGATATTTATGTTTGTACTTTGAAATAGGAACCACAACAGCAGGATTTATTTACGTCAACATCAAACTGGGGATGAATGCAGCAACTGGTGAACTTCCAGAATGGAGATCAGTGTGAAATGGTCAGACGCCAGACGGCAGATAGATTTAAGGGGTAGCTGGAAGAGGATATGGGAAAGAAAGGAAGGATTAGAGGGATAGGATGATGGGTGTGTATGAGGTTAAGTGGAATGAATGATTGTGTGAATTAAATGAGCTAGCTTGGCTTATTTTGATAGATTTCACTTAAATAAAAATGACCTGCAGGCCTGAACCAACTGATATGCATTTTCTAAGAACATGACCAGTTTCCTTGCACGCCCCCTTTCCCACAGCTGCATAACCTCCTTCTAGAACTGTCAAAAACAAGCTAACAAAAAAAAAAATACAAGGTTCAATCTGAAAACAACGCATGGGAAAAATTCATTTGTAACTTTTTCAAACATAAAATCCTGTCAGTCTGCTGGCTGCTCATTGCAAATTCTGCTCTGGTAGAGAAACTGGTTCATATCCCTCTTGAATGCACAGAGAAGCGGCTATTTGCAGGAGAAAGCAAAGTTCAAAGTAAATATGTCATCAAAGTACATACATGTCACCATATACAACCATTTTCTTGCGGTCATACACAGTAAAACCAAGAACGCAATAAAATCAACGGAAGACTGCAGCCAACAGGATGGCCAATCACCCAAAGTGCAAAGGACAACAAATTTTGCAAATACAAAACAAAAAAACAACAACAATAATAATAATAATAATAATAATAATAAACAAATAAGGAACTTGAGATGAAGAATCCTTGAAACTGCGAGCATAGGTTGTGGGAACATTTTAGTGATTGGTCAAGTGAATGAAGTTATTTCCTGTACTTCAAGAGCCTGATGATTGAGAGGTAATAACTGTTCCTGATCTTGATGGTGTGGATCCTGAGGCTCCTGTATCTTCTTCCTGATGGCAGCAGCGAGAAGAGAGCATGGCCTGGATGGTGGGTAATGGATGCTGCTTTTGTGTGACAGCTTGCTGTGTAATGGTGGGGAGGGCTTTACCTATGAGGGACTGGCATGTATCCACTACTTTTTGTGGGATTTTCTGTTAAAGGGCTTTGGTGCTTCTATACCTGACAGTGATGCAACCAAACAATATACTCTTCACCACATAACTTTTGTCTAAGTTTTAGATGCCATGCCGAATCTTCACAAACTTCTGAGGAAGTCGAGGTGCTGCTTTGCTTTCTTTGTAATTGCACTGAGCTCAGGACAGGTCCTCTGAAATAATAACATGGAAGAATTTAAAATTGCTGATGATCTCCACCATCAATTCCCTGATGTGGACTGGCTCATGGACTTCTGGTTTCCTTCTCCTGAAGACAATAATCAGCTCCTTGGTCTTGCTGATATTGAGTGAGAGGTTGTTGTTGTGGCACCACTCATCCAGATTTTCAGTCTCCCTCCTAAAATGATGATTCAGCCAATGACAGTGGTGTTATCAGCAAACTTAAATATGGTATTGGAGCTGTGTTTAGCCTCACAGTCAGAAATGTAAAGTGAATAGAGCAATGGGCTAAGTACACAGTCTTGTGATGCACCTGTGCTGATGGAGATTGTGGAGGAGATATTTTTATCTATCTAAATTGACTGGGGTCTTGCAAGTGAGGAAATGAAGGACCCAATTGGACAAGGAGGCATTCAGGCCAAGGTCTTAAAGCTTATTGATTAGTTTAGAAGGTGTGATAGTATGGAATTCTGAGCTGTAGTCAATAACGAGCATCCTGATGTCTGCATCTTCGCTGTTAGATGTTCCAAGATTGAGTGAAGAGCCAGTGATATAGCATCTACTCTGGACCTGTTGTGATGGTAGGCAAATTGTAGTGGATCCAAGTCTCTTTTGAGGTGGGAGTTGATGTGTTTCATCATCAGCCTCTCCAGGCACTTCATCGCAGTAGATGTAAGTGCTGCTGGATGATAGTTATTGAGGCATGTTACCATGCTTTTCTTTGGTACCAGTATGATTGAAGCCTGCTTGAAGGAGGTGGGTAATTCAGATTGCCAAAGTGAGAAGTTAAAGATATCAATGAGTACTGCAGCCAGTTGATCAGCACAGGTTTTTAGTACTCGGCCAGATACACTGTCTGGGCTGGATGCTTTTCATGGGTTCACCTTTCTGAAAGCTGCTTGCACATCAGCTTCAGGATAATCATGGGCTATGGGAGTTCCTCCATGTTTTGACAGTCAGCGCGAACAGAGAAAGCATTGAATTCATCTGGGACTGAAGTGCCTTGTTTCATTTTGTAAGAGGTAATTGCATTCAAGCCCTGAAACAGCTGCTGTATGTCCTTCAGTGATTCAAGTTCGACCTGGAATTGCCATTTCACACGTTGAAATGGTCTTCCAAATATCGTACCTGGACCTCTTGTATGTAACTTGGAAGCCAGACCTGAATGCCATTGATCTGGACCTAGCAGATTGTGGAACTGATGGTTCACCCATGGGCTGCTGGGCTTCTGGCTGGAGAAGACTCTGAATGATTTTGTGGGGACACATTCATCTATGACTGTTTTGATAAAGCTTGTGACAACTGTTATGTATTGTTCAGATCGTTTGGTGAGTCCTTGATAACGGGCAAGTCCACCAACTCAAAGCACTCCTGTAGCCACTCCTCTGCCTCCTGCAGCCACCTCTTTGATAGGCTTTTTTGCTGCTACCTATCTGCAGGTAGGAAGACAGCCAAGTGATCAGATTTTCCAAAATGCGGTCTGGGCATGGAACAGTAGGCATTCCCAATCTTGGTATAGCAGTAGTCCAGCGTGCTGGGACCCCTGGTGCTGCAGGTAATATGTTGATGATAATTGGGCAGAGATTTATTCAAACAGGCCTGATTGATGTCCCTGACAATGATTTGAAAAATTCGGGATAGGGTAGGCTATTTCCTGTTTGCTGATGGTGACACCCAGTATCTCAAATGCCTGTTTAACATCAGCCTTTGGCGATTTGTAAACTGTTCAACATTCTCCCTCTTAATTTTGTATAGTTTACATGGTCTCTTGTCCTCTAGTAAAATTAATCTATAATTAGGCATGTAATCCAGGCTTTTTATCAGCACTAAATGACTCAGAAAGCCAACGATTTGTTATTTTAAGCCTTTATGTTTGTAGATTAGGTAGATAGCTAACATTCTCCAAGTAGGTTAGTTTTATTTTGCAATATCCTTTCTAGCAGGCCCTGTGCTCTAAGCACTTCGAGCATAGAAAGGCAACTGTTTTCTTTTCACTTTTGCTGTGAGGTGCAGTAGTAGAATGTTACATTGTTGGCTTGGCTTAGAATTGTACCTCTTTCTGGAATCACTGAAGGCATTTAAGACCTCTCCACTGGCTCATCGAGATCTTAATCCTGGTTACCTGCTCATTCCCATGTCCATGCACATGTTTCCATATCAAGAATGTTTACCAAAATTCTCCTTCAAAACTACCAAGAAAAATCTGCATCCTTCAAGTTTTCTGAGTGAAGCCTAGAAATTAATTCTCTCAATGCTGAGAAAAGGCATTGTTGTGCAGCTGAAAATAGGCTAAAACTAAAACTAGGGTAGAAGAAATTTGGCAGGAAATTTCCAAATTTCTAAAGGACTTTCTTAAAAAAATCATTAGAACAATATTTTTCTAGTGCTAAACTCCACAATAATGTAAAAATACCTCAATATGATAATTTGTACTCGAGGTGGAAAGGCTTTTACCTAGCCTGCAGCAGAGTGGGCATGGTGATATATATGCAAGTTTTCACAGATTCCACTGGTGTAATGTTAATCTTTGTGGAAAGCTTCTTGACAATCTCCTGTGAGGGCCGGCTGCTGTTGCCCTGTAGGGTCTTGGCAATCTCCTTGCACAAAGAACCCAAGTGTGGGTGCTTTTCTGCATTGGCCGAACCAGCCCCTGTGCGCCCCCAAGAGCATTATCCTCTGACCTCTGGTGAATTCATCTTAGAAGCAGCAGTACTCTGCAGCAGAAGAAGCAGAATTGTTTGTATGATGTGTAAGCTCTGTTAGTGGTTATCCATCAAGATGGCAGCTCTGTCTCAGAAGCTGTGGGATCTTGCAGCAGTTCATAACAATATGTACTGGAATATCCTGCCAGGGTGATGGTAGAGGGAGCTGTGTTAGTGGCATTTAAGAAACTCTTATATAGGCACATGGATGATAGGATAATGGAGGGTTATGTAGGAAGGAGGGGATAGATTTATCGTCAAGAAGGTTGAAGAAGTCAGCAGCACATTCTGGGCTGAAGGGCCTGTACTGTGCTATACTTTGTAATAACAGTGCTGAATCAGACATAGTGAATAATGCGAATATTATTAGACATAGTGAATCCTCCACATTGTTTGTCAGGGAATCTGTTGTATTGACAATTGCAGCCTATATGGTGATTCTGAACACCAGGAAGCCTCACAATATTGTTTCAGAGATATTTCAAGGAAAACAGAGATTTCTATGCATTCATTTCTGATCTTTCTTTTATTAAAATCTATTTGCCCTCTTGCTCTTTAACCTGTTTGCTTAAGTTGGTGTTTTCTAGTTACCAACCCATCTGCCAGTTTCTGCTGTTACAGCATGCAATTTGATTGAAGTTCCTACATTAAATAGCACTTTAAACATCTCCATAAGAAATCTCAGCACCTCTGGACTTTACGCAACTGAAATCCCTCATCATTGTTACCAATCCTGGTAGGTAACTCTTCACCATCTCCAAACCTGCAATATGTTAGAAACATTTTTAAGGTCCAGTGTAAAGATTGTACATATTAGCATGAATGAATTTTGGCATAACTTCCTTACTTTCCATTAAAAGGCCATGAACTCTTGATTTCTCAATTTACCTTGTCATGACCGCTGTCCGTCATTGAGGATCCCCACCCCCAGGCTGTGCCCCCTTCTCATCATTACCGCTGGGAAGGAGGTACAGAAGCCTGAAGGTACACACTCAGAGATTTAAGACCAGTTTGTGCGATCCAATTTCTAAATGGATATTGGAACCCATGAATACTACCTCATGACATTTTAATTACTGTTTTTTTTTGCACTACTTATTTTAACTTAACCATTGAATTGACATCTGTATACTTACTATAATTCACCTTTTTCTCTATGTTTATTTACTTAATTGTATTGCTATCATAAAGTTAACACATTTCTCAATCTATGCTCGTTTTATTAAATCTGCTTCTGATGAAGGTTACACTTTATTTGTCTATCTGCACTGCACTTTCTCTGCAACAGCAACACTATATTCTGCATTCCGCTTTTTCCAGTGTATTTATGTAGCATCATCTGGATGGCATGCTAAACAAAAGCTTTCACTGTACCTCAGTACGGATGACAATAATAAACTAATACTGTTTGGTACGGCAACTGTTTGTCATGTGAGCCTAAGAAATTGCAGAGAGTTGTGCACCTTGCTCAGCATATTACAGGAAACAACTTCTCCCTCTATGAACCCTGTCTACACTATCACTGCCTTCGTAAAGCTGCCAGAATAATCAAAGACCCAGCCATGTGCAATATTCTGTCTTCTCTCTAACAGGCAGGAGATACAAAAGCCTAAAATCACCAGGCTCAAGGACAACTTCAGTCTCACTGTTATCAGACCGTCGAAAGGAGCTCTTCTACGATAGGATGGACTCTCGGCTCACAATCTACTGACTGTGATCCGGCACTTTGCTGTTCATCTGCACTGCACCTTTTTACTGGGTTTTACACAATTCTGCATTGTTATTGTTTTACCTTATTCTAGCTCAGTGCTCCATGTAATGATTTAATCTGTATGAACAGCACGCAAGGCATTCTTCTCACTGTATCTTGGTGCATGTGACGATAATTACCCCAATAGCAGTACTGCAGGATCCAACTTGCCCTTGTAAGTTGCACATTTGTTACAGTTTTCAAAGATTTATGAGTGTAGATCAACCCTGTGGCACACCTGCTGTGTCCCTTTATTTCATATTGCCCCTTTTCATTCTTCCTACCAAATACATTGCTCTTTCCTTTCTGAGAAAAAACTGTTTTCATGGATTAATATCCTCTAATCTCTCTACTGCACTTTAAGATTTTCAGTCATTAAATGAAGCTGTGGTACCTATCCGTGGGTTTTTGCACTGTGTTTCTCCAATTTGATTGATACTAGTCTGTGACATTTATCTTGTAGCAAACGTTGTCTGGAGCCTTTAAGTCTTTCAAGTTTGATAATGCTCTTTTTCTGGAATTAATCACATCTTTTGAAAGTCTGTACACACAATGTCATTCTGATTTTTCTTCATATTCTCTCTCGTTCTCCCTCCCCCTCTATCTCTTTCTCTCCCCCTCTCCCTCCCTTTCC
Organism: Hypanus sabinus; assembly: GCF_030144855.1. NCBI lineage: Eukaryota > Metazoa > Chordata > Chondrichthyes > Myliobatiformes > Dasyatidae > Hypanus > Hypanus sabinus. Next base: position 34,010,810 of record NC_082727.1, on the reverse strand, counting down.
CTCCCTTTCCCTCCCTTTCCCTCCCTTTCCCTCCCTTTCCCTCCCTTTCCCTCCCTTTCCCTCCCTTTCCCTCCCTTTCCCTCCCTTTCCCTCCGTCTCCCTCCATCTCCCTCCCTCTCTCTCCCTCTCTCTCCCTCTCTCTCCCCCTCTCTCTCCCCCTCCCCTCTCTCTGAAGTCACGCGCCAGGCATGACTTGTCGTCAGTCAGTCCTAGTTGAGTGTTACGTATTAAACCATGTGTGCTTAGTGGAAATCAAATAGGGCAGAAGTATCCTTGTTTAAAAGTTGTCAGAATCAGCGGGAAAGTCTAACCTATTTATGCTGAAGTTCTTGATTCATTGTCATATTAATCATGTAAAGTAGCTTTCCATCATGTGATTAGACTGAATTTCTGATGCTGTGGTGCAAAAGACTTGAGAATATCATGAGGTGCAAGTCATAGAATTCTGAACTGAGCAACATTGGCCCCATCATCACCACGCAGGGCAGAATCAGGTTTATAATCACCGACATATCTCTCGTTCTCAATGCTGCCATCAGGATGGAAGTTCAGAAGCCTGAAGGCAGTGATTCAGGAACAGCTCTGCCATCCGATTTCTGAATGGATGTTGAACCCGTGAACACTACCTCACTACTTTTTTATTTCTATTTTTACACTACTTGGTTAATTTAACTAATGAATATTAACATAATTATTGTGATTCATAGTTTTTCCATTATTATGTATTGCATTCTACTGCAGCCACAAAGACAACAAATTTCACAACATAAGCTGGTGATATTAGAACCTGATTCTGAAGGAATTAGTTATTTATGATAGCAGTGCAGTGCAATACATAAACATATACTATAAATTACAATAAATAATATACTGTATATAAAAAATAAATGAGTGGTGTAAAAAGAGAGCAAAAATAATGAGGTAGTGTTCATGGAACGTTCAAAAATCTGATGACAGAGGGGAAGAAGCTGTTCCTAAAAGGTTGAGTGCATGTCTTCAGGCCGTTATACCTCCTCTCTGATGGTAGTAATAAGAAGAGGGCATGTCCTGGGCCTTAGGAGTCCTTAATGATGGATGCTGCCTTTTTGAGGCATCACCTTTTGAAAACATCCTTGATTGTGAGGAGGCTACTGCCCATGATGGAGTTGGCTAAGTTTACAACCCTCTGCAGCTTATTCCGATCATGTGCTTTGGCCCCTCCAAACTGTGATGCAACCAGTTCGAATACTCTCCAATGTATATCTGTACACTTTTGCTAGCAAATTTCAATAGATGCAGCAAGACAAGACAATGGCAGCTGCATTTTGGTTTGCCAGGAACTCAATTAGACAAGGCATATTAATACAATGGATTCAAAAACAGGACAGAGCCTGAATATCCCATGGCAAGTGACTTATATTCTGACACTGAAATTGTTTCCAACTTCTACAAGGCAGAAGTCAACAGTGTAATGGAATGGCCTCTGCTTGGATGAGTTTGTCTCCAAATGCACTTAAGAAGCTTCACATCATCTTGGATTAATCAGCCTTTTGTATTGATGACCCACCCATTCACTAAACATGCATTTCCTCTGCAATGGATACGCTACAACACCAGTGTATACTATCTTCAAAATGCACTGTAGTGACTCATATGGTCTATTCTGTCCTTATCTCCCACACAACTTTGAACACCAAGTGCAGCATTGGAAAATTGACTTTTGCAGGTTCTGCTCCAAATCATGAACTATTGTGACTTGGAAATTGCATTGCCTTTTATTTCCATTGTTACAGGCTTTGAATCTTAAAACTTTCTACCCAGCAGCTCTGTGGGAGACACTAGCAGTGTGGTGGAAATTCCAAGAGTCAGAAGTCATGAAGAGTATAAAGTTACCATAACTAGAGAGAAGGTTCTTGGGAAACTGAATGGTCTGGAGATAGATAAGTCACCTGGACCAGATGATATACACCCTAGGATTCTGAAAGAGGTGGTTGAAGAGATTGTGGAGGTATTAGTAATGATCTTCCTAGAATCCTGGATTTTGGAATAATTCCAGAAGACTGGAAAATTGGAAATGTCACCCCACTCTTCAAGAAGGGAGCGAAGCAGAAGAAAGGAAACTATAGGCCAGTTAGTCTGACCTCAGTGGTTGGAAAGCTGTTGGCATAAATTATTAGGGATGAGGTATCAGGGTGTTTGGAGGCATGTGATAAAATAGGTCATAGTCAGCATGGTTTCCTCAAGAGAAAATCTTGCCTGACAAATCATTTGAAATTCTTTGTCGAAATAACAAGCAGGATAGAGAAAGGAGAATCAGTTGGTGTTGTGTACTAGTATTTTCAGGCCTTTGACAAGGTGCCACTCATGAGGCTGCTTAACAAGTTACGAGTCCATGGTGTTACAGGAAAGGTACTAGCATGAATGATGTAGTGGCTAATTGGCAGGAGGCAAAGAGTGGGAATAAAGAGAGCCTTTGCTGGTTGGCTGCCAGTGACTAGTGGTGTTCCACAGGGTTCTGTGTTGGGCCTGCTTCTTTTTACATTATATGTCAATGACTTGGATGATGAAATTGATGTCTTTGTTGCAAAGTTTGCAGACAATGTTAATATAGCTGGAGGGGCAGGTAGCTTTGAGGAAGTAGAAGGGCTACCGAAGGACATAGACAGATTAGGAGAATGGGCAAAGAAATGGCAGATGGCATACAGTTGTCAGGAAGTGTATGGTCATGCACTTTGGTTGAAGAAATGAAAGGGTTGACTATTTTCTAAATGGAGAGAAAGGACAAAAACTGAGGTACAAAATGATTTGGGAGTCCTTATGCAGGATTCCCTAAAGGTTAACTTGCAGCTTGAATCTGTGGTAAGGAAGGCAAATGCAATGTTGGCATTCATTTCAAGAGAACTAGGATATAAAAGCAAAGATGTAATGTTGTAACTTTATAAAGCACAGGTGAGGTCTTACTTGGAGTATTTTGAGCATTTTTGGGCCCCAAATCTTAGAAAGGATGTGTTAAAACTGGAGAGGGTTCAAAGGAGGCTCACAAAAATGATTCCTGGATGGAATGGCTTGTCATATGAAGAGTGTTTGTTGGTTCTAGACTTGTATTCACTAGATTTCAGATAAATGAATCATGAAAGGCCTTGATAGAGTGGATGTGAAGAGGATGTATCCTATGGTGGGAGAGTCTAAGACCAGAGGACACAGCCTCAGAATAAAGGGGCATCCTTTCAGAACAGAGATGAGGAGAAATTTCTTTAGCCAGATAATTGTGAATCTGTGGAATTCCTTGCAACTGGCAGCTGTGGAGGCCGTCTTTTTGTGTATTTAAGGTGGAGGTTGATAAATTCTTAATTAGTCAGGGCATAAAGGGATATGGGGAGAAGGCAGGGATTGGGGCTGAGAGGAAAATTGCATCAGCCATGATGAAATGGCGGAGCAGACTTGATGGGCCAAATGGCCTAATATTGCTCCTATGGTCTTATGGTCATTCATAATCATCACCAGTGACTTCAGCAATCAGAAATCTTTTAAGCTCATTCATTTTGTTCTTTTCAATTATTCTTTACATTTTAATATGGCAATATCTCAGCGAAGGTAATACTCAGTATCCAAGGAATAAATGTTAATCTCATTTGGCTCTTATTCCCTCTTCAAATGACTGTCAAATCTTCTAACCAATTTGCTTTAAGCACTGATTATCCTTGGATTTAGATTATTATCCTTACATGTAAAGATGAACATAATTTAGAGCACAAAGGGTACATGGGGGGGAAGGACAGAGGTGCCACTAGCTTCTATATTACAGTTTCAAAGACCTGGGTTTAGACCCGACCTACATCGCATTACTGCATTTTCCATGTTTCCCCTCTGATTGCAAGGGTTTCCTCTGGATGCTACACTTTCATTGCACACCACAAGAGCCTGCAGGTTGGAACGTTACAGGCTGTTGTAAATTGCCCCTTGTGTGTAGATGAGTGGAAGAATTTTGGGTGGGGGGGGCAGTGCAAGTAGTCGATTGGAATGTGGAAAGGATAAAATGTGAATTAGGGCAGGGGATTCTCTAATCTTAAACTCCCGCTGCCTTGTGGCTGCAGCGACTCATGGGGAAGGCTTTGAGAGTACGCCCTGAGGAAAAATCCGGAGCTGGAATCCTTAAGGCAGTCTTACATTGAGTTCAACACTGACTGCGATGCCACTGTGCCAAACTGTATTTGTTGTTCCTTTGTTGTCCCTGTTGTTCCTTTGGATTCATCAGCTACATGGAGAGGGGAAGTGACAACAGCTTGCTCTCCATTTTGTGCTGCCCTGGTCTGCAGATCAAGTTGACAGCTGGGCCACAATATCCATGGTCAACTCTGACCAACGAAGGACCTCGCGAGCAGAGTTAGTGTAAGTGTTGGCATGGACCTGGACCTGCTGCAATTTGCTCTCTGCCACAACAGGTCTACAGCGGGTACAATCTTATTATCTCTCCATTGGGCCTTGGAGCACCTGGACAACAGCAATACCTACATCAGACTGCTGTTTATGAATTGCAGCCTGGTGTTCAACACCATCATCTCCTCAGTACTAACCAACAAGTTTCAAAACCTGGACCTCTCTAATTGGATTCTTGACCTACTTATCGGGTGACTACAGTCTGTAGGGATTGCCGCTGACAGTCAACTTGGGCATTCCCCAAGGATGCCTGCTTAGCCCAGTACCCTGATCTCTCTACATTCATGTCTGTGTGGCTAGGCACAGATCAAACAGCATCTATAAATTCACTGTTAACACCACTGTTGTTGGCAGAGTCTCAGATAGTGAGGAGGGGGCATACAAGAGCGAGATAGATTGGCTGGTTGGGTGGTGTCACAATAACAACCTTGTACTGAGCGTGAGCAAGACAAAAGAGCTGATTGTGGACTTCAGGAAAGGGAAAGTGGAAGAGCATCTACCAATAGTCATTGAAGTATCAGTGGTCAAAAGTGTGAGAAGTTTCAAGTTCCTGTGGGTGTCAACATCTCAGGATCTATCCTGGGGACGACACTTTGATGCAATCATGATGCAGGCATGCCAGCGACTATACACCTTTAAGAGTTTAAGGAGATTTGGTATGCAACCAAAGACTCTAGCAAATATCTACAGATGTACCACCGAGAGCTTGCATCACCATCTGATAAGGAGGCATCAAGCACAGGATCATAAAAGTGCTGTAGAGGGTTGTGGACTCAGCCCGTTTTATCAAGGGCACAAGACAACCCTCCACTGAGGACCTCTGTGGAAGGCAGTGACTCCGAAAGGCAGTATCTTTTCATCAAGGACCCTCACCATCTGAGACTCATTACTACCATCAACGAGGAGGAACAGGAGCCTGAGGACTCTCACTCAGTGTTTTAGAACTTTCCCTTTTCTGAACAGTCTACGAACCCATGAACTCTACCCCTCCCTCTTCCACACTACCCATTTATTGATTGATTGTAACTTACAGTAATTTATTATGCCTGCAGTGTACTGCTGCCACAAAACAACAAATTCCAATGTTCCGAGTACACGTATTATCGAAGTATGTATGCGTTATTCAACCTTGAGATTTGTCTCCTAACAGGCAGCCACGAAACAAAGAAACCCAAAAAAACCCCAAATAAAAATAGACTGTCGAACATGCAAGATGGAGAGAAAAATAAACACATCATGCCCACAAAAAAACCCATAAAAAATAAAGGAATCCATACTAAAAGACTGTTGAACACCCAATGTGCAGAGAGGAAAAAGGCACATCACGCAGACAATAACTGCAAGTAAGGAGTGTTCTGAGGTGAAGTCCACAGTTTAGCGCAGACCCGGGTTGTGGAGCAGTGGTCTGAAGTGGCCTGTCTCTTGCCTCAGGCCCTGACAATCTGCTCTGGTGCTGAAACCTTGCCACGATTCAGACTTCGGCACAGCCCTTGAAACAATTGAACCATGGATTCTCCTCTCTCTCGGCATCGGGCCTGCTGCCTCACCTCGCCTCAGTCCTGCCGCATCAAACTGCCTTCAAGTCCAAAGGGAAGTTGCAGGCCTTAACTTGCAACAATCGTTTGCCAGAAAAAGTATGATTGACAAAGTATTTAGTTGTTTTCCTTGTTTCGTTAGCCAATAGCCAGAAGTCGCTGAGGTTAAACTGGAAGACTAATCTTAAACTGGAAGACTAATTTCATGACTAATGTGAGTGACAGTAAATGTGTTGCTGATTCAATGGGTGGAAGGGCCTGTTTCTGTCTATGACTGTGAACCTTTTTTGAAAGCCATATCTATTATTCTAGCCTGTGAACATTACACAGCAATGTCCATTGAGTCTCACAATCAGCAAATAGTAAAGTGAATTTATGATGGCCTCTGTGAACTTAAAACAGAATGATAGCAGAGGAGGCGGAGACCAGGGTGATTATTATGTAATATCCTTTCTCCTCTATTGTGCAGTTAACATGTTTCCCCATCACATCATGGGCTCAGATTGGGATGCGAGAAGTTCCAGATCTGGGAAATCTCTGGGTTGCAATTGGAAAGGAAATATGAAACACAAAAGATGTTGTCCTCTGTTTAAATATTAAATTATGAGTTGTTTTATTACCTACCCACTAATTAACTTTACCCAGGCTCCTCAACTTGCTACAATCACTGATACGAGTCATTATTTTCATTGTTAGAATTTGATTTGTTCAATATTATGCAGATATAGATGAAGGAAAATGCATCACTCCGAAAGCCATGTTTAAAAAAAATTAAATATTTCCAAGAACTTCCTTTATCCTTGTTCTTAAACCTTGCCTGGAATTATTTCTCCATAGCTTTAAATGGTCAGAGTTTTATTGTTACATCAGAGGAATTAAGACCAGCTTAATTTTAATTTTCCTGAGTCATGTTGGTGTATTTAACTCAGTCTCCAGTTTAACTCAATAATATTATGTGCACAGTGGAGATGAGTCAGTCCCATTTGCTTTTCAACATTAAACATTTTGTGTAATGTTATTAATTCAATGTGCATGTTTAGGGCTATTCTTCAATGTATCTTCACCAGCATGTTTGTGGCGTCTCTCATAATGATCTCCCAAAATCTTGTTGGATAAAAAAATATACTGTTGGGCTTTTTATGTCATCTTACCAATAGACTGAATTTTTTTTTGCTTAGTCACTTCTGCATAGGCTTAACATCACAGCCTGCATTTTAGATATCAAATGCAGCTGCTTAATGTTCTGCACAGGTAATGACACAAACATCTCTGAAAGGAAGATCAATTAACTATCCTCACATACTGTATTACAAATTTTATTTCGGTTGATATGAAGCCTTTTTAAAATTGTGCCTGGGTGATTTACATTTACCTGCGTTCACACTTATGTCCACGAGCGTTATTGATGGATCCTAATTCACCTGTTATTTTATTCCGCTTTCATCTCATGGTTTCAATCATTTTTGTCTTTGATGCTTACCCATTTCAGTGATTAACATTTCAGCTTGCTGATTTGTCCTGAAGGAACTTCACTGTCTAATTCATTAGCCCAGCTTACATCATAAAGACAAAGTCCAAGTCTTTATATAACTGAAACTTATTAGCATGCTTTGCTTCTCCTCTTGGAAATTTCAGTTCACAGAGTAACCCAATATGTTACACCTGAGTGAAAGATCCCTTGATAAAAGCTGCAAATCTTGTAAATCTACAATAAATACAGAAAACAGAAAATCCCGCAAAGGTAGTGGATTCGACCCAGTACATCACCTCCCAACCATTGAGCACATCTACGTGAAATACTATTGTAGGAAAGCAGCATGCATATTCAAAGACCCTCACCACCCAGGCTATGCTCTTTTCTTGTTGCTGCCATCAGATAAAAGGTATGAGTGCCTCAGGTCTCACACCAACAAGTTCAAGAAGAGTGAATGCCCCTCAACTAGCCAGGCTTTTGAACAAACTGAACAAACTGGTTGGAATCATACCTGACACAAAGGAAGATGGTTGTGATGGTTGGAGATCAATAATCTCATTTTCTGGACATCACTGCAGGAGGTCCTCAGAGAAGTGTCCTAGAATCAACTATCTTCACCTGCTTTTCCAGTGATTCTTTCCGTCATTAGGTCAGAAGTGGGGATGTTCGCAGATAACTGCACAGTGTTCTGCACCATTAGTGACTCCTCAGATAGTGAAGCACTTCATACCCAAGTGCAGCAGGACCGGACAATATCAAGGCTTGGACTGACAAGTGGCAAGTAACATTTGAACCATGCAAGTGCCAGGCAATGACCATCTCCATCAAGAGAGACTCTAACCATCGTCCCTTGACATTCAGTGGCATCACCATCACTGAATCCCCTACTATCAACATCCTAGGGGTTACCATTGATAGGAATCTGAACTGATCTAGCCGTTTAAATACTGTGGCTACCAGAGCAGGCTAGGAATCTTGTGGCATGTAACTTATCTCCTGACTCCCCAAAACCTGTCCACCATCTACAAGGCTCAGGTCAGAAGTGTAATGGAATACTCACCACTCACCTGGATGAGTGCAGCTCCATCAACACTCAAGAAGCTTGACACTATCCAGTACAAGGCAGACAACTTGATTAATACCCCATCCACAAGCATCCAATCCCTCCACCATCGACAAACAGTTGCAGCAGTGTGTGCTATCTACAAGATGCACTGCAACAACACGCCAAAGTTCCTAAGGCAGCATCTTCCAGACCCTTAACCACTACCATCTTGAAGGACATGAACAGCAGAGACCCAGAAGCACCACCACTTGGAAATCCCCCTCCAAGTCACTCACTATCCTGACTTGGAAACTTATCACTGCTCCTTCATTGTCGCTGGGTCAAAATCATGGCATTCCTTCCATAATAGAACTGTGGGTGCACCTACACCTCAGGGACTAGAGCAATTCAAGAATACAGCTCATGACCACCTTCTCTAGGACAACTAGGGATGGGCAATTTATGCTGGCTTAGCTGGCAACACCCACATCCCATAAATGAATTTAAAAAAAACTCAACTGTTGAGATGCGCCCACACCAAATGTTCTCACTTTATGGATTCTTTATCTTGCTATTTCATGCTCTCGTTTGTTATTCCTATTTATTCATATTTGCATTTGCACAATTTGTTGATTTCTATGCTCTAATTGATATTTTGTTGATCCTGTTTACAGTGACTGTTCTATTGATTTGCTGAGTATGCCCGCAGGAAAAAGAATCTGAGGCAGTATGTGGTGACATATACGTACTCTGATAATAAAATTTACTTTGAACTTTGAAAATGCTGCTGGAATACGGCATTCATTCTTTCTGGGGTTTTTCGTCTGTTTCGAGGATGTCTGTGGAAAGAAAGAATTTCAGGTTGTATATTGTATACATTCTCTGATATTAAATGGAACTATTGAACAATTGAAATGTTCAACAGGTAAGACTCTTTCTGTAGGAAGAGAAATGTTCAGGTTAATGTTCAGGTGAAAGGCCATGTGTCAGAATCTGAAAGGAGATGGTAGAAGCTTGTTAAACTGCAGAAGGTGTAGGGGAGGGGTATGTCCCCTATAGGTAAAACTGGTTAATGAGGATGAGCTGTAAACATAGGTATTTGTTCAATATGTGAATGGGAGTGATTAGTAGGTGGGCACAAGGACAAAAGAATGTGAAAGTGGAAGATGAAGAAAAGGAAGACCTGTCTGGCAGGTCTGATTGGGCATTTCCTCCAAATGGAGAAAACAACTGAGCTAATTACTTTGTATTGTACTGTACTTTTGTGGCAAAACAACAGATTTCCCGGCATATGCCAGCAAAATCAAACATGATTCTGATTCCAATATCACGGATGAATGACTGATACAGACAGAGAAATAAGCTCATCGAAAGTTGAAGAATTCACTATTGAGTCCAGAAGGTTGCACTGGGTCCAGATGGAAGGTGAGGTGCTGTCCCTCAAGCTCGCGTTGTGCCAGTAAAAAAGGTCATAGACTGATAGGTCAGAGTGGGAGTGGGACAGAACATTGAAGTGACAGGCCAAGGGAAGGTCAGGACTGAACACAGGGGCTGTACAAAATGATCACCCATACAGAAGCAACACACACAAAATGCTGGTGGAACACAGCAGGCCAGGCAGCATCTATAGGAAGAAGCACTGTCGACGTTTCGGGCCGAGACCCTTCGTCAGGACTAATTGAAAAGAAAGTAAGAGATTTGAAAGTAGGAAGGGGAGGGGGAAATCCGAAATGATAGGAGAAGACCGGAGAGGGTGGGGTGGAGCTGACAGCCAGAAAGGTGATTGGCAAAAGTGATAAAGAGCTGGAGAAGGGAAAGGATCATGGGATGGGAGGCCTCGGGAGAAAGAAAGGGGGAGGGAAGCACCAGAGGGAGATGGAGAATGGGCAGAGAGAGAGAAAAAAAAGAGGAGGGGGGAGAAAAACTAAATATATCAGGGATGAGGTAAGAAGGGGAAGAGGGGCATTAATGGAAGTTAGAGAAGTCAGTGTTCATGCCATCGGGTTGGAGGCTACCCAGGCGGTATATAAGGTGTTGTTCCTTCAACCTGAGTGTGGCCTCATCTTGACAGGAGAGGAGGCCATGGATAGACATATCAGAATGGAAATGGGACGTGGAATTAAAATGTGTGGCCACTGGGAGATCCTGCTTACTCTGGTAGACAGAGCGTAGGTATTCAGTGAAATGGTCTCCCAGTCTGTATGGGGTCTCACCAATATATGAAAGGCCACACCGGGAGCACTGGACGCAGTATACCACACCAGCCGACTCACAGGTGAAGTGTCGCCTCACCTGGAAGGACTGTCTGGGGCCCTGAATGGTGGTGAGGGAGGAAGTGTAAGGGTAGGTGTAGCACTTGTTCCATTTACAAGGATAAGTGCCAGAAGGGAGATCGGTGGGAAGGGACGGGGGGGACAAGTGGACAAGGGAGTCGTGTAGGGAGCGATCCCTGCAGAAAGCAGAAAGGGGGGGAGGGAAAGAAGTGCTTGGTGGTGGGATCCTGTTGGAGGTGGCGGGAGTTACGGAGGATTATACGTTGGACCCGGAGGCTGGTGGGGTGGTAGGTGAGGACAAGGGGAACTCTATCCCGAGTGGGGTGGCGGGCAGATGGGGAGTGAGCAGATGTGCGGGAAATGGGAGAGATGCGTTTGAGAGCAGAGTTGATGTTGGAAGAAGGGAAGCCCCTTTGTTTAAAAAAGGAAGACATCTCCTTCATCCTGGAATGAAAAGCCTCATCCTGAGAGCAGATGCGGTGGAGATGGAGGAATTGTGAGAAGGGGATAGCATTTTTGCAAGAGACAGGGTGGGAAGAGGAATAGTGCAGGTAGTTGTGAGAGGCTGTAGGCTTATAGCAGGTATCAGTAGATAAGCCGTCTCCAGAGATGGAGACAGAAAGGTCAAGAAAGGGGAGGGAGGTGTTGGAAATGGACCAGGTAAATTTGAGGGGCAGGGTGCAAGTTGGAGGCGAAGTTAACGAAGTCAACAGGCTCAGCATACGTGCAGGAGGCAGCGCCAATGCAGTCGTCTTCTGACCCAAATCAATAGCGATCCTGCGATTCTCACAAAGGAGGGGGCTACCCCGCACCCTTCGGCCCCTTAGAGCTGTGGTACATTCATAACACCACAAAGCCAACAAAAAGGCAGGCATAGCTGGGACCCATGCGGGTGCTCATGGTTACACCTTTAGTTTGGAGGAAGTGGGAGGAGCCAAAAGAGAAATTATGGAGAGTAAGAACTAATTCTGCTAGACAGAGGAGAGTGGTGGTAGAGGGGAATTGGTTTGGTCTGGAATCCAAAGAGCGGCAGAGAGCATTGAGACCTTCCTGGTGGGGGATGGAGGTATATAGGGACTGGACATCCATGATGAAAATAAGGCGGTGGGGGCCAGGGAACTTAAAATCGTTGAAAAAATTCAAAGCGTGAGAAGTGTCATGAACATAGGTGGGAAGGGATTGAACAAGGGGGGACAAAACAGTGTCAAGGTATGCAGAAATGAGTTCAGTGGGGCAGGAGCAAGCTGAGACAATGGGTCTACCTGGACAGGCAGGTTTGTGGATCTTGGGTAGGAGGTAGAAACGGGAAGTGCGGGGTATGGGAACTGTGAGGTTGGTGGCAGTGGATGGGAGATCCCCAGAGCTGTTAAGGTTGGTGATGGTGTAGGAGACATTGGCCTGGTGCTCCTTAGTGGGGTCATGGTCAAGGGGTAAATAAGAGGAGGTATCAGAGAGTTGTCGCTGTGCCTCAGCCAGGTAGAGGTCAGTACACCCATACTGAACTTGTTTTCTGATGTAGAAAGATCATGTGTTTCTGATTTGCAAATCATAACCTCCACATCCTTTTAATCTTGTTTCTTTGTTCTCACTCTCTAACTGATGCTACTTTACTCACTAACCAGATATCCTCGAGTACATTTTATCCCCCAGTCATCCCAGTTTTACCTAATCAGAGATATCCTCTCACACACTCTACCTGGAACTTAACAAGCTGATTTTTTCCCCCCCCTTTCTGGTTCTGATGAAGGTCTTCAACCTGAAATGTTATCTCTGATTCTCAAAGATGTGGCCTGACCAGCTGACTGGTTCCAGAATTTTCTGTACTTTACAGTGTTTGATTTCGCTTTTCCAGATGCCTTCTACTTTAATGTACAAACCACCAACACTAAATAATATTTATGAAAATAAAAGTTGAAATTTTGAAGTTATCTTTCTCAAAGCATCACCTCATAAGTTTTTAATATCAATTCCATTTTCAGAAGTGAAATGATGAATGATTTTATGGCTTTTGAAAAGAGTCTGGAGACTTTGTAATTGGTTTTGAAGATAACTCCGGTATCTCTTGTATCCCAAGCATGTTGTTCTTCCCTCAGGAGATAAAATGTCACCTTCCATGGAGAAAAAATATCTTGAAGGAGAATTTATTTAATAAATTCTGCAACAGCTTTCAATTATGTAGCTCTGTGGACACAATGACACTTCCTACAGCAACATCATCAAAGTTTGACACAGTTCAGTTGTTTTCTTCCCTTTGCTTCAAAGCAATAAATATTGCAATTGCTGACTCTCTGTAATCCTCTTTATGTTGTCCTATGAGCTGACTCATTTCTCTGCAGATGTTATGTCTTTCATTATTTAATAGAGAAGCTAGTATGAGTAATGTGCAAGACAAACTCCTTTTCCCCACAACCTTATATTCCATGGAGCCTGATAATTGAGATAGGGAACATTAATAGAGGCTCTTTATTCACTTCAAGCAATGTTTTGATCTTTAGCATAGGTAGATTACAGGTAGTCACCGAGTTACAAACGTCCGAGTTATGGACAACATGTACTTACAAACCAAGGAAGGAGAACGCCGTCCATCATTTTAAGTCGGATCGCGATGCCGTCTGCTATTTTAGGTCGTTGCCGTTGACACTGTGTTGAGTGTTTGTAATTTTGTATTTGGCTTAAATCTTTCTCAGTTAGATTCACCCTGACCCCGCACCCCCCCCCCCACCCCCATTCTGGTCGGCTGGTGTCACAGTGAGATCAGCATCAGGCTTAGGCTTGAGAACAGAAGTTCCCGAGTTCGATCCAGTGACAGACCGCTCCCGTGCCGGGTTGATGTCGATCCAGTGACTCCCGTACCATCTGTGCCAGGTTGATGTTGAGCTTGTTACTCAACCTCGTATAAGAAAACACTGCCACCTCCAATTTAAATTCCCACGTGGAATATTGTGGAGGATCAAATACCCAAACCCAGCACAGCCCCCACTTGTCCCATTTGGCCTGTCTCAATGCGGTGGTCCTTAGGACCCAGTGGACTTTGGGAGCTGGCAGAGGTTGGGACACGCCGCCTGCAGTGTTTCTGTTCCATTGAGGGGAAGCAATTGTGATTGAAAATAAAGTGGAAATAATAAAGCATTTGGAAAGAGGTGAAACACCATTGGTCATTAGAAAAGCGTTAGGCCACAGTTGGTCAACGATCGGAATAATTTTAAAGGATAACGGATAAAGTGAGAATAATGGAGCATGTGAAATGCCCCGCCCCGATGAAAGCTACAATTATTACTAAGCAACGCAGTGGTTTAATTATTGGAATACATACATTTCTTAAGTGCTTTATATGCTTCGAAAGGTAAAATATATACAATATACTAAGACAAACGTTTGATGAAATGACGCTAAATAATACTGGATGTACTTGTTCCAACTTACGTACAAATCAGACTTAAAGACAGACTCAGGAATGGAACTCGTATGTAACCCAGGGACTGCCTGTATATGAAAACTACAGCATTTGTATTCACTTTGCCCAACTGTTGAATGCTATACTAAATAGCTTACATTTGTTTCATCTACTCAAGGTATGTAATTAGTTGAGTCCTTGAACATTGTAACTGGATCTTATGTCAGATTCAGGTTCATTTATTTATCACATGTGCATACAGTGATCGTTTGCATCAGCTGCCAACATAACCCAAGGATCCAATGATGTGCTTGAGCAGCTTGCAATTGTTGGCGCACATTCCGGTGCCAACATAGCATGCCCACCGCGTTTGACAGCGTATCACAGAACACAACAATCAACAAAAGAACAACAGCAGAAGAAGCCTATTTCCTTCCTCCCACCTGCCCCCGCGGACACACAGTCAGGGCAGGTCTCTGGGGCCTCCAGTCTCCAATCCAGGCTTTGGCCATTGAGCTTTGACTGTCAACACACGGAATATCAAAAACAGGACCCCGCAGACCAGGACTTGAACTCGGGGTTCGTCAGCTCATTTTGCCCTTAAGCCTTCTTTCTGCTTGCACAAACATCCACTCCCAGAACCTAGCAACCTTGCACATTCCAACATCCACGGTTGTCCTTCATCCCATGTCCGCATCGCTGTTCTTCGAATACAGAGCAGAGGCCCAAGCTTTGGCCTTGATTCTAACATCCTCCACATCCCTGTCTTGAAACACCCCTGAATTCCTTCTCTGTTCCAGAAACAATTCCTAAGCAACTAAGCCACTGCCAGAGAACACAGATTTGCATCTCTTGACCAGAATCTTGTCAGAATTTACATTTAAGCATCAAAAACACACACGCACGCACACGCATATATATATATAGTTGAGAAGTTGAGAATTTCAGATCTTGGGACCATAATTTTTGAAAGCACAGATGGGTTGGCAAAAAAAGAAGGCACGTGGTAAGAACTGAAGAAACACAAGAATAATGCAAAACTTGCAGATGAATTGTCAAACCTCAGTGACTCTGACATGATGTTTTATATTAGATTACAAGTTGCTGTTGAGAAAGTAATGCTTCCACTTCTCCAATTTCTGTCCAGTGGGGAGCTGAGTGCTAGACTGTCATTAATTAATGACATCGGTGTGTCATTGAAGGTCCCTAAATGTCATGCCATGATACCCTTGGCTGTCAGATTAAATACATAGAGAGATATTGACCTGAGACTCAGAAAATGGTTGGAATCCTCCAAAAGAATTTGATATTTGTGACTGAAAGTGGGAGATTCAGTTTTAATGTCCCTTTTGGAATGGAGCAATTAGAATGGACTGGTCTATTCCTACCTTTATGATGTCACTTCTAAATCCCTTTGTATACAGTGTGGGTTTCATTGCTGCATATATATAGTCAAAATCCCAACAGCTGCTTTGTTACTGAAGGAACTTATCCTCAAGGGAAGTTCAATCATCTGAAGCCTTTTGGTTCCCTCTATCTCCTCCCTGAGAGCAACAGACCTTTTCTCCAGCTCCTATTTCTGACAGTCTCTTTGTGCATGTTTAGCAGGCCATGTTGTTGATAGGATGTAAATAAATTCTAAGAATTAAACACAAAAGGAATTGCAGGGGCTGGAAATCCAAAGCTACACACATAAAATGCTGGAGAAACTCAGCAGGTCAGACAGCATATATGGAGAGGCATAAGCAGTTGACGTTTTAGGCTGAGACTGGAAAGGAATGGAGAGGGGAAGAAGCCAGAATGAGAAGGTGGGAGAGGGGAAGGAGGACAAGCTGGCAAGTGACAGGAGAAACCAGGTGAGGGGGAAGGTGTATAGGTGTGGGAGGGGGGATAATGTGAGAACCTGCGAGGTGACAGGTGCAAGAGGTCAAGGGCTGAAGATGAATGAACCTGATAGGAGAGGAAAGTGGACCATGAGAGAATGGGAAGGAGGAGGGGTGCGATAGGGTAATGAAGGGCAGGTGAGAGGAGAAGGTGTAAGAGGGGAGTCAGAAAGGAGAATGGAATAAAGAGTTAAAATAGCTCAGGTTTTATGGAGATTTTTTTCCCCCAAATTCCATTATTATTCATTTATTTGGGACATATCCCAAGACTAAAATCCCACCTTACTGCTCCTACCCCAATCCTGCAACCACTGTTTATGCTGCTAAGGCTTGTCTAACTTCCACACTAAAGCCAAGGACTGGTTGAACTGATTTAAGGAGACTGAGATCAAGGTTTTGAGAAGGGTGAGATGTTAGGAGAGAATTTTGGGATACTACTTCCAGAAATGAGCATCCAAGCAGTGGTACATCCTGTGGTTAGTTGAGGGGTGGGAAAAGGAGTAAACTAAAGATGTCATGGTGGAGGAATTAGCTAAAAGGAGAGGTTGGGTATACCTGGGTTGTTTTCTCTAGTGTCAGAGACTGAGGGGGAGGGCCTGATAGAATTTTATAAAATTATGAGAGGCATGCATCAGGTAGACATGCAGAATCTTTTTCCAGGGAAAAGATCACAGCTTTCCGATGAAAGTGGGGAAATTTAAAGAGGGTGTGCGGATACAGGTTTTTACATGGAGAGTGGTTCCAGGAGTGTGCTGCCAGTAGTGGTGTTGGAAGCAAATGCACTTGTACTGTTTTAAGAGGTTTACAGTAAGGCACTTGAACATGCAGGAGATGGATCATGTGCAGGCAGAAGGGACTCATTTAAACTGGCATCCTGATCGGGCTGTCACCATTCTGTTCAATATTCTTTGTTTGAAGTAGTCCAAGTAACGCTGTAGACATTTTGCAATGTAAGGCCGTAGAGGAATGAGAATAACAAATTTAGTTGTAGTGCTGTGTGAACAGACCAAGATATTGATGTTAATGTGAGTGAGCAGTTGAGAAAATTCTTTAGCTTTTCAGTGACTTGCACAGCTATTTTGATTTTATGACAGGAACCAAAATCTCTTTGGAGTAAATCAAACAAGGCATTCTGTTAAAGGTAACAAAAAGTCATCGAGGCCATATCACCTTCGTGAAGTCTGGGGAGGAAAGGGAGGTTGGGTATTGGATGGGAGGGTGGGGTGAAATGCTCTGTTGAATTGGTCCAGGGGTTGTCTTGTTGAGGTGAGAGACAATTCTGAAAGGCAGCGAATAATTCACAGTGTAAGTTAATATGAGAGCTGGCAGGGAAACTGTGACCAGCGTCTTGTAGGAATGGAATTGTGAGAGCAGGCAGTGTGTCTCATGCAGAAGCTATCAGAGTGAATGAAAGGATAGGGAAAGGAGATAGAAAGAACAATGAATCCACAGTAAGGGTAGAAAAGAACTGTCAAAAAAGCTGTGGTAGGGATGATTGCTAGATGATTGATGGGATGACACAGTTTTAATGACAATGACAGAGTAAGCTCTTCAAACTTAATTTTGGAGATGAAGGTCAGGGAGAAAGTGGAGAGAGGTAAAAAAAAATGTGTAGATTACTGGGGGTTATTTTTGCTTCCACAATGGTCCTGGAATAGTCAGTGGTTAGGGGTGATGAGTGGAGAGCAAATAGTGCTTTATGGGGCCAAACCAGATCTGGCAGTGGATGTATTATAAAAGACCAAAGGGACTTCAGAGTTATAAGTTGAGTAGAAGCACAGCTGACAAATCTTCTAGTATGGTTCCATGCTGTCCAGTGTGGAAATGTCGTCTCAATGGCCAGACATGTCTGGAAATTCAGAGTCAGATTTAAGAAAAGGGCAACTGCTCAGGGGGTTTCAGTACCAGTTGAGTATCACAGCTGCCTGATGTACGACTGCGTGGCCCTCACAATAGAGGAATCCTGGAGCTGATCAGAACTATTGAAGTTGAAAAGAACATGGAGTAAAAAAACACACAAGATCAAAGGTGTTTAATGGACTTTGCCCAAGGAATTTTAAACATAGCTTGAATTTGTAGTTTCAATGTTCAAAATAAAATCTATTATCAAAGTACATACATGTCACCATATACTACCATGAGATCCATTTTCTTATGGGCATTCCCAGTAGATACAAAGAAACACAATAGAATCAATGAAGAATTACACACAAAGATAGACGGCCAACCATTGTGCAAAAGTCAACAAATTGCAAGTACATAAACAAAAACAAATTATAATAATAAGTAATACATAATATTGAGAACATGATTTGCAGAGTCCTTGAAAGTGAATCCATGGAGGTTGTGGAATCAGTGTAACTTTAGACAAACTTGCAGCCATAATTTGATTCCAGGTTTTGTATGCAGAGGGAGAGAGGAGAGGGAAGGTAAACAGAGAGCAGTGAATGGATGGGAAAGATGCAGAAGAGATGGTGTAGTGGGGAGGGCACTAAGGAGGTGCAAGCCCAGGAACCATTCTGAGATAAGAGCTTCATATGAAGCACCTTGAAGACATTTACAAAATTAAAGGTGCCACATAAATACAAATGGTTGTTGTCAAGCCAGCTGTGACTCATCCAAGACTAGATGCCTGGAAAGCAATCAGGGAGTACAGATTGCTGATTATCACATTAAGTGTGTTCAAATAAATTCAGCCTGTTGTTTGATTACCAGCATTTGTAATGAGTAGATCAGAATATTCAACAGAGGTGAGCAATAAACTTACACAAGCTCACTAGAAGACTGTTTCAACCGGTGTTCAGTCTGGCAGTCTAAACAACTGGTCCTCTCTTATAAGAATCTAATTTTATTTTATCATTTATAGAGATACAGCGCAGTAACAGGCCCTTCCAGCCCAACGAGCACATGTCACCCAATTATACCCATGTGACCAATTAACCCACTTACCTGTACATCTTTGGAATATGAGGAGAGGAGGCCCACATAGTAATGGGGCGAATGTACAACTTCATGCAGACAGCAGCAGAATTGAACCTGGGACGCTGGCACTGCAATAGCATTAAGCTAATTGCTTTGCTTTCGTGCGCCCAATTTTAAAGATGATTGCATGACCAGAGTAGCCTTGCTGTTGTGGCTAAGTACAGCTCCAACACCGTATACAAGTTTGCTGATGACATCACTGTTGTGGGCTGAATCACCATCCAGGAGGGAGATTGGATCTTCCCTGTTGATATTAAAGATAGGAAATGATAAGAAGCCAAGTTTGTGTGATGTTAGTCAGTTAGTCGGCTTATGATTAAGGAACAAACAGACATATGCTGTGATGCAGCTCACTCCAGGCTCCTGTGGTCCATTTCGGTGTTCTTGATGGCGTCACTTAGAAGTTTAAACTGCACTCTTTCATTCTCTATGAAGTTCTGGTTGTTTATTTGAAACTGCCGTTCACCAAGGATAACAGCCTCACGAATCAATGCTGCTTCTTGTTGTTATGTGGAACCCCTTGGCATGATAAAACAAGAATCTAACAGGTTTAGTATAAGCAAATTTGTCAGATTAATCTTAAATTGATTATGATGCAATAGAGAAGAAAGAATTAAAAGAATAAAAGAATAAAAGAATTTTTATTGAGCATAAAGCATGTTTCCTTGTTCAGTATCAGAACCAGATTTATTGTCACTGACTTGTCGTGAAATTTGTTGTTTTGCGGCAGTAGTACACTGCAGGAAGAAGAAATTACTATGTTATAATTGTTTAAAAATAATAATAGTAAAGCACAAGGTGGAATAGCGATCTGTCAGTCAGGTAGTCCATTATCCAGGTTAAAATGGAAGTGCTAATCTGTTTTGGAGGGAGCTTTTCCTCCAGCAGTGAGGCCCGCATGGTACCTGGGGGTGCAGGTGGATGACCAACACATACGCTGTGTACAAGATACGTCAGAGTCGCCTCTATTTCCCGAGGAGACTGAGGTCCTTTGGAGTATGCAGGTTTCTCCTTCACATGTTCTGATGTGGCCAGTACAATCTTCTATGCGGTGGTGTGCTGGGGCAATGGCATCAACATGGGTGATGCCAACAGGCTGAATAAACTGATTAGAAGGGATGCACTGGAGGTTGTGGTAGAACAAAGGACCCCCTAGAAAATCCTGGCAATTCTGGACAATGTTTCTCACCCCTGGCTTGCCACCTGAACGGAGGAGCACTTTTAGTGATAGACTAAGACAACTATGCTGCTCCAAAGAGCGCTGTATGAGGTCATTCTTACCCTTGGCCATTAGACTCTATAATAAGTCAACACATAGCCGGGGAAGTGATCGTGTAATCTTTGACTTGTAAGTATTGTACATTTTATTTTTCAGGTAACTTATATTTATTCTTTTTTATTTCTCTTATAATATTTGCATATCTGTGCACTTGTAATGCTACTGTGATACTGTAATTTCCTTTGGGATCAATGAAGTATGTATGTATCTAACCAGAACACCAAGTGACAAAACAGATCTATACTGAACTGTGCCTAAAGTGACAGGGATTCACCCTTAATAATGTGCTAATAGCAGGAACATTCATTGTTTCCCAGTGTAGTTTCAATGGGGAGAGACTACCCACAGCCAACGATTGTTTTCAGTTGCCATAAAGTATTAGTTGGTTGTTTAATCGTGAACAGGTTGTGTTTCCTGAAGCCTTACTCTCATTTTAGTTTATCCTTAATTATCTATCCAACAGAGTTCACTCTCCTAATAATGATGTCTAACAAGCAGCTTTAATTAAATAATCCTGGCTTGAGGAGATGCTTCACTATTTCAATATTGCAATTACTAATAGCCAGTCATGGGATGGGAAAAATGCTGCTCCGTTTTAATTTGCTTTCTACCCTATTTACTCTGGGCAAAGGAAGTTAAAATAGAAACCTGGGAAGACATGGACCGGAATAGCATGTACTGTATAACCAAAGACCATTGTCCATTATTCAGTGAAGTAATGGCTGACCAGTGACTGTATTCCATTCATTCCTCTTCGTCTCATCCCTATCCACCTCGCATTAAAATTAGAATTGAATTAGTCTTAACTTCAGCCTGCAAAAGATTGTTCCACAGTTCTATCATCCTTTACATATAAAAGTGTTTCATGATTTCATTCCTGAGAGACCCAGCTTTAATTCTCTGCGTTCTAAACTCCCTGGCAATGGAAATAATTTACCCTCTTTCTCATCCATTCCCCCTAATAACTTTGAAATGTTGATGAAATCACTCCTTTTACCTTCAAATTTCAAGAGACTACTTATGTCATTCTCCTCTTGTAATTGTAAGTACAGATATTATTCTGGTAATTCGAAGCAGAATTCTCTCCATGAAAAATGTCTATTTCTTAAGGTGTGATGTCCTTTATTCTCTTGTATTCTGGATAAAGGTCAAACTTCCATTAACTCTATAACACTATTAATCTAAACACATAAACCTTTTGTCTGTTTACAACCTCAGCTATTTGTAACTTAGAAACTTGTCTATCACCTCCTTCTGGTGTTCTTCCTTCTTCTCTTTCTCCCATGGTCCACCTTCCTTTCCTAACAGAATCTTCCTTCTTCACCTCATTCCCAACTCTCTCACCCACCCATCTTCCCTTCACCTGGCTTCACCTGTCAGCTGTCAGCTTATACTCCTTCCCCTCCTCACACCATCTTATTCTGGCTCTCTCCCCCTTTCCATCACTGATGGAGGGTCTTAGTCCAAAATATCGACTGTTTTATCCCCTCCGTAGATTCTGCTTCATCTGCTGAGTTCCTCCACCATTTTGTGCGTTCCTCTGAATTTCCAGCATCTGAAGAAGTTCTCGTGTTTACAACAGAATTAATTCTGTTCTATTGTTTTATGGTCTGAAATGAATGGCCCCAATTTAGTCAATGTTGAAATCCATTTCCCATATCCCTTCTCTATTAACATTTTGATCAGGAAGAAGGTACAGGAGCCTCCAGGACCAACACCACCAGGTTCAGGAACAATTATTACCTTCAAACAGCAGACCCTTGAACCAGAGAGGGATAAATTCACTCAACTGCACTCACCCCATCACTGAACTGATCCCACATTCTTTGGACTCACTTCCAAGGATTGTTCATCTTATGTTTTTGATATTTATTATTTGCTTCTTTCTTTCTTTCCTTCTCTTGTTGTATTTGCATGGTTTGCACATTGGTTGTTTCTACATCTGTTGGAGCCAGCTTTTCTTGAATCTATTGTGTTTCTTGTATGTACTGTGAATGCCCGCAAGAAAATGAATCTCAGGGTTGTATGTGGTGACATATATACTTTAATAATAAATTTACTTTGTACTCTAATCTTAATATTTTTACCTTAATCTTTAGTCATTGCAAAGTCTGCAAACATGACTTTTGATTCCAACCCTGAAAGTGTTAATTTTAGGTGATAAACGCAAGCTCCAACATAGTTCCTTGAAGCCACTTTGCATATTCTGTCAGCATGAGAACATTACCTCTCAGCCAATTTCCCAAGTAGGTCAGTGAAATGTCGTCTTTCAACTTAAGGATTTTACCCAAATCTCCTTTGAAAGTCCTTATTTCATTTATTCAGGGTTACCTTTACAACAAGAGTTTCAGGAAGCGACTTTAATAAAGATACACAAAGGACTGCATTTACTGAAAACCTGAGCAAAAAAAGCCCAATCTGATGAGGGGTGGATGAGGAATTTTTGACGTTGTGGGCCAGACCTGATTAGAGAGGAGATAGCTAGCATAAAGAGGAGACAGGGAGTGTTGAGACAGGGATGGGGATGATTGATGGATTGAGGATGGTAAGAAGGATGACGGGTAAGTGAAGCCAGGTAAGAGAGGGAAAAAGGTGAAGTAGGGAGACAGAGCAAGTTGATGATACGTGCAGGCAGAAAAACAAACAAACAGGTAGAGTAGGGACTTGTCTAATGTTATTATGGTGCCAGCGACCTTGGTTTAATTCTTGCTACTGTTTGTAAGGAGTTTGTATGTTCTTTCTGTGACTGTGTGAGTTTCATCCCAAGTTCTAAAGACATACGGTTAGTAGGTTAGTTAGCCTCATAGGTATATTTGTATTATGCCAACACGTTGAGCTAAAGAAGCCTATCACCATGCTGTCTCTCTAGAGAAGTAAATGGGTCAGCTACTCTAGCCTTGGTATCGCTGATTCAGAGGAGACCATATCAGGAGCACCGATGCAGTCGATGAGGTTGGCAGTGTACATGAATCTCAACCACACCTGGAAGGTCCCTGGATGGTAGTGAGGGCGGGGAGGGATGAGCAGACCTGGTAGTCATTCTGGGAGCACCCTGTGCGAAAACTGGACAGGGATGGGAGGGGAAGTTGTGAGATTTCACTGCAGCTGGCTGAAATGATGGAGAATGATATGCTGGATGCACTGAGGACTGGGGAACTCTGCCACTCTTCTGTTTGGAGGAAGATGGGGTGACAGCAGAAGTACAAGGAATAGAGGAAAATGTGAAAGAGCTGCATCAATGACAGTGGAAGGAATGTATAACATTGAACACAAAACCCTTCAACACACATTGGTATGCTGACCTATTAACCTACTCTAAAATCAATCTAATGTCTCCCTCCCACATAGCCCTCCTTTTTCCTATCATTCATGTGCCTATCTAAGAGTTCCTTAAATGTCCCCAGTATACCTGCCAGTAGCACCATTCCCAGGCTGCACATTCCACGCACCCAGCACAGGGAGGTAAAACACTTATCTCTGACTCCCCCCCCCCCCCATACTTGCCTTCAGTCACCTTAAAATTATCCCCCCTATATTACTGTTCAGCCCGAAGTCACAATCTTCAATCTTGAATTAATAAGTATCATTAATGATTTTAACTTTTATATATTTGGGTTAAGTGAAGACATCCGCCATCACGAAGAGAATTCTGCCATGTTCTGTCTGTTACTAGATCCAGTAATCTGATCACTGAGATTTATCTCTGAATATTGAAAAACTACAGCTTCTGGAATCTAGGAGGGAACTTTCTATATTGATATT
Source organism: Hypanus sabinus (assembly GCF_030144855.1). Classification (NCBI taxonomy): domain Eukaryota; kingdom Metazoa; phylum Chordata; class Chondrichthyes; order Myliobatiformes; family Dasyatidae; genus Hypanus; species Hypanus sabinus. The sequence goes on along the minus strand of NC_082727.1, from coordinate 33,986,767 downwards.
ATGACAAGATTGAAAATCAGTGACTTTTAAGGAAGAGCTCCAATTTTCAGTTCCTCTGGATTTAGTCTGAAATACTGAAGGAAGTATGAAAGTCTAACTGACCCCCACCTATTTGCCATTCAATGATTTGACATGGCTGCTCGTTGATAGTGTAGGTGAGCAGCAAAGAGTCTGAGATGACTAACTATTATCAAGTTGAAGCAAGGTCTTCTTTTGGAGATAGCCGCATTCTTAACATCCCATTAACTTGAAAAAGGTTAATCAGTGTAACATTTCAATGATGGTAATAAATTAAAAGATTAAAGTGACAAGCATTAGAGAAATATGGCATTGTTAGAAAGCACAGGGGAAGACGTCTTTTGAATATTCATCTCTTGTTTGAGCTGTTGCGCAAAGGATGGTCACCAGGGTAAGATAACAGAAAATTAGCTGGATTTTAAAATAAGTATTGTTCTGCTATTCATTTTTTTTAACTTAAGGTGTTGATTCATGTCTGGAGTACCACCGCCTTGCCCTTACCAGTGCCCTTGCAAGTGACTATTATGCTGGTTGACAAGATAGAATCCTGCTGAATCACTGCCAGTTGCCAGGACAACTGAGGGCCATGTGTCACAATCCGTAAAACTCCAGGTATGGATGTAACGGTCACAATCATAGGCCGAGATAATGCTTTCATGACATTGCTTGATGATTGAATTAGGCAGTCGGATAGGTGTTGAAGACGGGGACGGGCTGGTGCGTGAGGTCATCGACACCTGGAACATTTGTTTTATAAATTCAGTTTTTAATCTGTTAATCTAAGAGTTTGTGAATGACGGATAAATATGGCAAACCACTGTGAAATGATGATAGGATGAAAGATGGCTTTGTTCAATGATTAAATCGTGGATTTTAAATTTAAACACCTAGAAATTATTCATTTCCTAGAAAGGCAGGCTAATTCAACAGTTCATGATGGTCTTGTTCAAGGCTGCATGCTGTTGGGACCATCCTTATTGTCAGTGATCCAGGCATGTGCAGAAAAAAATGTCTTACATGTTAAATGTGCAGTTAACAAAGTTTGGAGATGTAATATAGTTCCATTTAATATCAGAGAAATGAATGCAATATACAATCTGTAATTCTTGTTCTTCTCAGGCATCCACAAAAACAGCAGAATGAATGATAGTAATTACAATAGAACCCCAAAGCCCCCCACTCACCCCTCCCACGCACAAAGCAACAACCATCCCCTCCCCACTTACTTCAGCAAAAAAAATGTATCAGCGCCCTCCACCCATCAAGCAACCAATAGCAAAGCTCCCATGATCTGCAGTACAACACAAACTAATTGCTCACCCTGACAATTTGAAATACCACAGGCTCTCTCTCTCCCCGCCAAAGGGACAGAGAGGTGTCACCCTTTCACAGCGACAGGAGACATAACAAAACAACTCACTGATTTGCAGTGATGATTCTGCCACGTTTCCTATCCCCGCAAGTTCTCCAACTCAAGAATTTGCAACAAACTCCCCCTCCCCCACCAACGAGAGAGAGAAAGAGTGCTAAATTCATTGAATGCAGAGCCCCCGACAGCTGATCCACTGTTCCTGATGTTCCTTTCCCTCTTGCAATTAAATTCCTGGTCAGGGTCTCTGATAAAACCCCATCCACCTTGAAATGGAAAAAAGAGAGACATTAAAGGTAGAAGTTAAGCTCTTTCTGCAGATGAGCTGGAAGGAGTTGCTGCCAAACACCATTGTATGGTATGGAGGACAGGAATAGATTTTGAGGAAAGGAGATCTGGCAGGTGGTGGTATAGGCATGTTGAGAAAAGCAGATTGTTACAGTTTGATAAGGAGAATGAAAGGACAGTGTAAACTGAAGGCACAATTTTAAAAGGGGTATGAAGATAAAGTGTGCATAATTCATTGAAAGGAGCTTAAATGATTGAGCAAGTGATTTAAAATACAGGAGAACTTGGATTTTATAAATAATGACATAAAATAGAAAAGCAAAGTTGTCATGGTGAACTTTACTGAAGATGTGCCACAATTGGAAGTATTTTAGTCACTTCTGAGCATTATAATTTAGTAGAATATGTGATGGTGGCATCTGTTGGTCTTGAGAGACCATGGATCTGCGCCTGGAGTTTCCAGGGTGCAGGCATGGGCAGGGTTGTATGGGAGACTAGCAATTGCCCAAGCTGCAGGCCTTCCCCTCTCCACGCCACTGATGTTGTCCAAGGGAAGGGCACTAGGACCCATGCAGCTTGGCACCGGTGACGTTGCAGAGCAATGTGTTGTTATGTGCCTTGCTCAAGGACACAAACATGCTGCCTCAGCTGAGGCTAACCAGTGACCTTTGAACCAGTGACCTTCAGGTTACTAGTCTGATGCCTTGCCCACTAGGCCACGCGCCAACACAGTAGAATATGAAAGCTTTTAAAAAGGGTATAGGAAAGATTTATCCAAGATCGAGCAGGAAGTTCAGTTATGTGGATAGACTGGAGTTAGTTTTTATTGGAACAGAGAGCATTTCATGGGGATGTCATAGAGGTAATTAAAATCAAAAAAGACTGTAGGTGGAGTAAATAAAGAAAAACAGTTCCCATTGATGGAGGATCAAAATTCCAAACATTTGTAAATAGAATGAAGGTGATTAGCAAAACATCCAAAAGTGATATGATTTTTTTTCTGGGTGCAGTGAATGGTTAGGTCGTGAATGTATTATCGAGCTAAGTAGAAAAGGCATATTCAATTGCAGTGTTCAAATAAGAACTCTACAAACAGCTGAAAGGAAATAATTTAAAGGGCTATTGGTGAAGGCAAGTATGTGGATTTCTCTTGCGCTGAGTCAGTATGGACTCGATGGGTGGAATGGCTTTTTCTGTGCTGTACCTACCTTGTAATTCTGCGTGCTCTCTGTGAGTAGATTCTTTGCAACTGGGTTATCCAGATCATTTCACAACAGTTAGAGTTACTCTGGGTGTGAGGTGGAATGGAAGGCCCGAGAGAGTCCCATCATGGGGGATAAGGTATTTTCCTAAAGTCAGCCTACCTGGTGCCAGTATCCAGTGCTGCACTCCATTGGTTGATGATTCTGCAATGTCCTCACATGATTGAGTAAGAATAGCCATCCCATGTATGGATGACAATAATGGAAGTGCTATTGAGGTGACACTGAATGTCTCTGGGCACCAGTGAGCATGTTAGGGTCCCTGAATGCCACTGTGGTGAGCATTTTTTTAAAGAATTAAATCACAAAATGTATAAAAATATTGTATTGGTGACAGATCTTCTGGGCAGTATCATTCCCCCATTTGTAAGCTCTTAACTTCCCAGTGATTTTAAGTAGAATCGAGATATTGTTTTATTAGTTAATTTTCGCAGGAATCCAGCAGTTAGTGTGCATCACTTTGTAGTTTCCAGATCATGATTTTATATGAATTATTTTCAATAAATGATCAATGAATTATTTTGAACACTTCATTAATGTTAACAAAAGCAGTGTTTATTATAATATGAGTGTTGATTGATAAGTTCGTGGCCTAAGGTAGAAGGAGTCAATTTTAGAAAACCTTGCACATTTATTTTTCAACATAGTCCCCTCCTACATTTACACACTTAGTCCAGCGGTCGTGGAGCATACGGATCTTGGACCTCCAGAAAGTGTCCACAGCAGGGGTGATTGATAAGTTCGTGGCCTAAGGTAGACGGAGATAAGTTATATAGCTCTCGTTACATTCATATGCACTTCAACTCTTTGAGGGATTATGCAGAAGTTTGAAGTTAATAATTCATCAGTTAATAACTCATCGGGTGATTGATAAATTCATGGCTTAAGGTAGAAGGAGATGAGTTATTAATTGTTAAAGATGCATCTCCACCCTGCCAGTGGCGAACCTGGTGGTTTGGGAAGTTAGGCCTCTGTGACTCCTGCCCAGTGATAACTGTGCAAAGGTAGTACACCTGTAGATACACCTGTAGATACAACCAGTGATGAGGTGGATGTCCTGTGATGTATTGAGCAGAGTCCATCGCTCTCTGCAGTTTCTTACTTTGCTGCACATTTGAATTGCTGTAGGAGACCATGATGCAACCAGTTAGGATACTTTCAACAGTCCATCTGTAGGAGTATTCAATACTTCCTGTGCTACATTGATAACTGTGTTGGCTGCGCTTCATTGCACCCATGCTGAGCCTGTCAATTTCATCAGCTTTGCCTCCAATTTTCACCCTGCCCTTAAATTTACTTAGTCCATTTCTGACATCTCCCTCTCCTTTCTCTCTATCTCCATTTCTATCTACCAATGTATTTTATAGACCTATTGACTCTCATGGCTATCTTAACTATATCTCTTCCCAGATTATCTCCTGTAAATTGTCATACGAAGAGAGTTTGATGGCTCTGGGCCTGTATTCACTGGAATTCAAAAGAATGAGGGACAACCTCATTTGAACCCATCAAATGGTGACAGAGTGAATGTGGAGAGGATATTTCCCGAGGTGGGAGAGTCTAAGACCAGAGGACACAACCTCGGAAAAGAGGGGTGTCCTTTTAGAATGGAGATGTGGAGGAATTTCCTTAGCCAGAGAGTGGTGAATCTTTGGAATCCTTTGCCACAGGCAGCTGTGGAAGCCAAGTTTTCATGCATATTTAAGGCAGATGTTGATTGATTCTTGATTGGTCAGAGCATGAAGGGATGCAGGGGGAAGGCAGGAGATTGGGGCTGAGAGGAAAATTGGATCTGCCATGATGAAATGTTGGAGTAGACTTGAAGGACCAAATGGCCTAATTCTGCTCCTATATCTTATGGTCTTATGTTCCTTTGTAAGAATGCTATTACCTTTTCTCCGTTCCTTCATTGCCACTGCATCATTATCGAGGACGTCAGGGTGTCCGGTTTTTTCAAAGAGCAGAGTTTCCCTTCCTCCATCTTTGATGCTGCCCACACTCACGTCCTCTCCATTTCCCAGACATCCACACTCACCCCATCTTCCTGTTGTCTTAACAAGGATAGAGGTCCCCTTATCCTCCCTACCACCTCATGAACCTCTGTAGTTGACACATCGTTCTCTGTAATTTACTACCATCTTCAACAGGAACCTACCAGAAAACACATCTTTACCTTCCATCCCCCACAGTTTTCTGTGATTCCTTTGTCTATTCATCCCCCCTCACTCTCTTCCTAATGGCAGAGGAGGTGCTACACCTGCTCAGACACCTTCACCCTCACCTCCATTCAGAGCCTCAAGCAGTCTTTCCAAGTCAGGCAACACTTCACCTGTGAATCTGCTGGGATTATCTACTCTGTCCGGTGCTCCTGATGGGGCCTCCTCGACAATGGCGAGTCCTGATATATTTTGTAGATTGTGGGATAGCCTTGTTAAGCACCTTTGCTCCATCCACAAAAAGCAGGATTTCCCAGTGGCTTAAAATTTTAATTCTAATCCAGATTCTCATTCCAACAGGTTGGTCCATGGCCTCCTCCCTTACCAATGATGAGGCCATTCTCAAGCTGTAGGAGCAACACCTCATATTCCATCTGGGTAGCCTCCAACCCAATGGCATGAACATTGATTTATCCAACTTCTTGTAATTTTCCCCTTCCCACTTCTGCTTCTTCAATTCCCCACTCTAGTCCCTCTAATCTCTTCTCTTCACCTGCCTATCACCTCCCCCTGGTGCCACTCCTCCTTCCCTTTCTCCCATGGTCCACTCCCCTCTCCTATCAAATTACTTCTTCTATAGCCCTTTACCTTTTCCAGCTATCACCTCCTATCTTCTTACTTCATTCCCCTTTCCCCACCCACCTGGCTTCACTATCATCTTCTGGCTAGTACTCCTTCCCCTTATTCTGGCATCTTCCCCCTACCTCTTCAACCCTGCTGAAGGGTCTTGGTCCAAAATGTTGACTGCTTATTCATTCCCATAGATGCTGCTTGATCTGCTCAGTTCGTTCAGTATTTTGTGTCTGTTGCTCTGGATTTCCCGCATCTGCAGAATTTCTAGGGTTTGTATATCTGTAGAAGTTTGGTAGTTTGATGAGAAGCTCAACTTCCTAAGAAAGCAAAGGCACTGGCGTTCTTTCTTTGTGATTTTCCCCTCCTCAGCCCCACTCCCCAGCCTTCTCCACATAAACTTTGATGCCGTGTCCAATCAAGAACCAATCAAGCCCTGCCTTAAGTACACCAATGATCTGGCCTCCACAGCTGCCTGTGGTAATAAATTCCACAAATTCACCACCTTCTGACTAAAGAAATTAATTTAAGAATGGATGCTTGTCTATCCGGAGTCCGTGCCCTCTTGTCCTAGACTCTCCCACCATGGGAAACATCCTTTCCACACCTACTCTGTCTAGGCCTTTCAACATTTGAAAGGTTTCAATGAGATCCCTCCTTATCCTTCTAAATTTCAGCAAGTATAGACTCAGGGCATTTAAACGTTCCTCGTATGATAACCCTTTCATTCCCGTAATCATCCTTGTGAACCTCCTCTGAACCCTCTCCAATGCCAGCACATCCTTTCTTAGATGAGGAGCTCAAAACTGTTCACAATACTCAAGGTGAGGCTTCAGTGCCTCATAAAGCCTCAGCATCACATCGCTGCTCTTGTATTCTAGACCTCTTGAAATGAACGCTAACATTGCATTTGCCTTCCTCAGCAACGACTCTACATGCAAGTTAACCACCAGGGTGTTCTGAACAAGGGCTCCAAACTCCCTTTGCACCTCAGATTTTTGGATTTAGAAAGTAGTCTGCACATTTATTTCTACTGCCAAAGTGCATGACCATGCATTTTCCAACATTCTGTTTCATTGTATTTAGAACTGCCAGTCCACTGAAATGAAGCAATTCCATATTTCATCCTCTGCTTCTACTGTCCAGCTGTTTGTTGTCCTTTTAACCAGTCTCTGTCTGGACACAGGCAGAAGAAGATCAGCCAGGTGGTTGTATTTACCAAACAGATGGCTCTTCGTACGTAAGCCCACAGAGAGGAAATTAAAAGTGTCCTTTAAAAGTAAGGAGAATGGTAGTCAGGCAAATAGGGGAGTGCTCTTGAGTGCAAAGGATGTGCTAATCGATTTAATGTCCTCAGTGAGTAGAGAGGCTATGAGATGGTTCTTTTGAGTATGACCTCCTTTGTAGGAACAGTTATTTTAGTAGAGTCTAATTTAAGAGAACAGTAGATCAGTCATTGAAACAGAAACATATACAAGGCTGTAGAGATAGAGCAGGGCATTGCAGTTTGTATTTTGTCGCTCCATCAAAGAGTCAGTGTGGACACAAAGGAACCATTGGACTCCTTCCCTGCTGTCAGAGCAGGTCTAAAAAATACAACCTTGTCTACAAAATAGATTTCTTTTTTTTGCAGAATACTTTGTTTAACATTATGTCCTGGAACACTAGTGTGTGAATCTCTGTGAGCTTATACTTTAAATAGTTTTTCTTCTGTGCATGGAAACATGAGCAAATATTGAATATTAAACAGAGAACTAAGTACTTACATGCTGACTGCAAATATTTCAGGAGACAGTCTTCAATTATTCCAAAAATAGAAAAGAAAGAAGCATGTTAATTTATCTTAATCATTTTATGCTGAATAAATTCCAAAGTGCTTCATGGGGAATGAGGATCATTTCAGATCCAATCGCTGTTGCATTACAGAAGATACGCTGGCCAGTTAGTGAAGGCAATATTTCTTCAGCAGCAGTAACCAGATACAGTAACTAATAACCTGCCATCCTAGGCACTTCAGTGGTGCCAGACTAGGAAACTTTTTGGGTTATTTATTATTGCTCCTATTATACGCAAACACAGTTTTGTGAATCTGGTGAGTTTAAATGTGGGTTTAAAGAGACGGCATGGTAGTGTAGCAATCAGTACGATCACTTTACAGTGCCAGCGATCATCAATCAGGGTTCAGTTCCCACCACTGACTGTAAGCAGTACATTCTCCCCATGACTGCTTGTGTTAATTCTGGGTGCTTCAATTTCTCTCCACATTCCAAAAATGCACGGGTTGGGGACAGTAAATTGTGATCAGGGTTTGTTGATAATGGAAGTATGATGAAACTGAGATACTGCCCCCCCCCCCCCCCCCAGCACTGTCCGAGTGCCATGCGAGTGTGCAGCGTGCAGTCAGTAGAATTCTCCCATGTATTTAGGCTTTATTACCACACAGCCGGAATTTTTATTTATAAGATGTTAATGTAAAGTGCCATACAGTTTTCAGGCCATGTAAAAATTTCCTGCTCAGAGCAAAAAAAATAGAGGGAACTTCGACCCCCAGCAAAATCCTCATTGATTTGAACAATGAATTTTACTTTATATTTTGATGTTTCAACGTATATGTGACAATTAAAGCTTATCTTTAATATTTGATCTCTTTAAAATGTTGGATGTCAGAGGTAACTTTTTCACACAGAGAGTGGTGGGTGCGTGAAATGCACTGCCAGCATCAGTGGTAGAGGCAGATACAATAACGTCTTTTAAGAGACTCTTGGATAGATACATAATAGGCATCCGTTAATCTCGCAAGACCATGGATTTGTGCCTTGGAAAGTTTCCAGGGTGCAGGCCTAAGCAGGGTTGTATGGGAGACCGGCAGTTGCCCATGCTCCTTTCTCCACGCCACTGATGTTGTCCAAGGGAAGGGCAAGGGCCAACACAACTTGGCACCAGTGTCGTTGCAGAGCAATGCGTGATTAAGTGCCTTGCTCAAGGACACAACACGCTGCCTTAGCTAAGGCTTGAACTGCAACCTTCAGATCACTAGACCAACGTATTAACCACTTGGCCACATGCCAACACATAGATACATGGAGCTTGGAAAAATAGAGGGCTATGTGGTAGGGAAATTCTAGGCAGGTTCTAGAGTAGGTTACATGGTCGGCACAACATTGTGGGCCAAAGGACCTGTAATGTGCTGTAGATTTCTATGATTCTGTGTTCTTTGTTTAACATCTCCTAAGCCTAGTCATGTTTCCAAACAGTCATAGAATCCCCATGTACTTAAGGCAGTGCAGTGGGATATTTTGCATCCAAGGAATGGAACTTATGACAATATCGCACTGTCTCAGTACTATACTGAAGTAGCTTAAAATGGTCACTAAATATTTCAGATTCAAACAAGAGCTGATGTAAAATTTAAGATTATTGCATTTTCATTATACAGAGGTGAACTTTCTTCATAAGGCAAAACAATAGTCTATTGGTGAAATGTTCTATTTTATTATTATTTTATTATATTATTAACTTCTGTTATAGCAGATGCAAAAGTAGATAACTTAAGTAAGTAAATCTTGTTCACACAGAAGATAAATCCTGATCTGTGGAAAACTATTGATCCTTACTTTAGTCAACTAACTAGGTTAGATAAATGAGAACTCAAATTCTAATTAACTCCAACTACCCACAACTTCATAATATCAACTTTATTGAATAAATTCAAATAATCATGTTCATAATTTTGACCCCAGATCAGCAAATCCTGAATCCTATTCTTCATTTTGTACCAGGACTCACTCAAACTACCTCTACCTTTTAGAACACCAAAATAGCGACTCTTCAGTTGGACAAGTGATTGATTCTCCTTCTTCTCCCACCCCAGGCATGGGGGTCTTCCTTGTAGTAGTTAGTTTCCAGTTCTCTTCCAGTTCTGAAACTCTTCATTATTATTATTATTTTATCTTCTTCAGTTCTGTACTGTTACGCTGCAGTTTTGTCAGTTCTGATTTATCGAGCTGGCCTGTGCCAACTTTTCATTGGCATTAGCTAAGGACTACAGATTGCATAACCTCATTGCTCTCCTCCCAAATAACAAAATGTGTCTTATGTCATCCCTTCATTTTCTTATATTCCCCCTGATTCAGGACATTTCAAACCAGTCTCATCCAGTTCAAGTCAGACTCTGGGCTCTGGTTATTTCAGTTCACAGACATAGACTACTCCTCTTAAAAACTTGTGTTGATTCTTCTACGTTACTAAAGTTCCCACAAATAACTTCTTACTTGTAAATGATATCTGATCGAGCAGATTATTGGTAGGGCCTTTGTTATATTCACTTTTGATCACTTCAGTGCAGAAAGAGTTAATTTATAAAACCAATTAAAAAAATGGTGGTCACAAGAATACTCACATAAAATGATAGGTTCCACTTCTTTTCATCACATGGCAATAGCAAGATCTTCAGACCTTGAAACTTCCAAAACACCACCTCCTTAGTTGTTGTGACTACACACACTCCGGCCCCCTGACTGTTTTGAATTTCCGGCATGTTGTTAATGTCTTTCGCAGTGAAGACTGGCACAAATATGTATTGAATTCTTCTGCTGTTTCTTTATTCCCCATTAATAACTGTCCAGCATCATTTTCCAGTGGTTCAATGTCGGTTCCTAATGCTTCAGCTTCCCATTAATATTTGCTATATTGTATGCGTTCCCTTTTGCTTTTATGCTGTCTTTGACCTCCCTTGTCAGCTGCAGTTTCCTCAGCCTCCCTTTAGAATGCTTTTTCTTCTTTGGGATGAACCAATCCTGTGTCTTCCGAATTACTCGCAGAAACTCTAGTCATTGTATCTCTACCGCCAACCCTGTTAGACAGACAGACAGACAGGCAGACCTACTTTATTGATCCCGAGGGAAATTGGGTTTTGTTACAGTTGCACCAACAAAGAATAGTGTAGAGATATAGCAATATAAAACCATAAATAATTAAATAATAATAGGTAGATTATGCCAAGTGGAACAGGACCAGCCTATTGGCTCAGGGTGTCTGACACTCTGAGGGAGGAGTTGTAAAGTTTGATGGCCACAGGCAGGAATGACTTCCTATGATGCTCAGTGTTGCATCTCGGTGGAATGAGTCTCTGGCTGAATGTACTTCTTTTAGTGTCTCCTTCTAATCAATGTTGACCAGCTCCTCTCTCATAACTCTGTAGTTACTGTTAAAGAGAGAGATAAAGATTAGTTTTTGTCATGTGTGCACGGAAGCATGTAGTCAAATCAGATCAGTGCTGACCAGCTCATAGTTGGTGCCACACTTCGTAGCGTGGCCACAGCTCACGTCTTTGGAATGTGGGAGGAAACCAGAGCACCTGGAGAGAACACACACAGTTAGGGAGAGAATATAGAAACTCCATACAGACAGGTATGGAGGTTCTACTCCCACTCCATACAGTGGGAGTAGAACTGGCACTGTAACACATTGCACTAACCATCTTGCTTCCCAGGTTGCCCACACTCAAACTATCACTCAACTGTAATATTGATACGTTCAACTTCAGCTTCTGTCTCTGAACCTGCAGAGTGAATCCTGTCATATTGTCATCACTATCTCCTATGGGTCATGGCACTTCTGAGTTATTAACTCTGTTTTTCAGTATTTTAAACCTTTTTAAGGGTTGGCTTATAAAACCAGCCTCTGTGACAGTTGCAGTAGCTCTTTCTTCTATTGGCAATGTTGCTGTCAGGTTTCTCTCTGTAACAGCAGATCATCTACATAGCAAGTTAGGCACTGGGGAGCCAAGAGAAAGCAAATTTGTACTGAAACCCCTTTCCTGAGAAACGGACCGAACTCCATTACTCACACCCAGTACTGTGAACCACTTCACTACCGTCTCTTGCTTAGTCATGGTTTTGGGACCTGGCTGCAATACAGGAAGTTAAAGGAATAACTTTATTCCTGTCGCTTGTAAAAATGCCATTCCCCTTTCTCAGTTCCTCTGCCTTTGCCGCATCTGCACTCAGAATGAGGCTGTTCTTTCCAGAACTACTGAGGTGTCCTCCTCCTTCAAAGAAAGGGCCTACCCTTCCTCCATCATTAACGCTACCCTCACCTTCCATTCCATTCCATTCCGCACATGTCTGCACGGCTGTCCTCTTCCCTCTGCCGTTCCAGTGACAGGGTTCCTCCTCCCCTCACTTACTGTCCCACCAGTCTCCCCATCCAGCACATAATTCTCCGTAACTTTCACCATCTCCAATGGGATCCCACCAGCAAGCACATCTACCCCCCAACTCTTTCCATTTTCCACAGGGATTATTCCCTGAGCAACTCCCTTGTCCATTTGTCTCACCCCACTGATCTCCCTCCTGGCACTTATCCTTGCAAGTGGAACAAGTGCTACACCTGCCCCTACACCTCCTCCCTTACTACTATTCAGGGCCCCAAACAGACCTTCCAGGTGAGGCAACACATCACCTGCGAATCAGTCGGGGGTCATCCACTGGATCTAGTGCTCCCAGTGTGGCCTCCTGTATATCGGTGAGACCTGACATTAATTGAGAGACCGCTTGGCAAAGCAGCTTCACTCAGTTCACCACAAAAAGTGGGATTTCCCAGTGGCCACCCATATTGTTTTTTTTTTGTAGTTTATTTTTTATTGAAGTTCATCATCAAACAAACATTTCCATAAGATGTATTTCAGATGTTGTACTCATAGTCATATTTGCCACAAATCTCCACATAATATTTATCTGAGGTATACATATAGAAAAGAGAGGGAAGAAAGAACAAGCGAAAGGAGAAAACTATGTACAAGTAGGGAGTGATCCTTTTGTTTTACAACATTTTCATTGATTTGTGAGAATAAAATCAGGCCTATGAGGCATTATGTAATTAAACCATTTTCCCTGTATGAATCAAATTGTTCCAACTTATGATTAACAGATGCCGTTATCTTCTCCATATTGTAAATGTCCATTGTAATTTCCATCCATGCATTTAAAGTTGGGCTCTCCTGTGATAACCATTTCCTAGTATGAGTCTTTTTATCAGCCACCAGCAGTATATTCATTAAATATTTATCTCTTTTCAACCATTCTTGAAGTATATACCCAAAATTTATGGTCTTACTTTCTAAGCGTCACCCATTTCAATTCTGCTTCCCATTCCCATTTTGACATATAAGTCCATGGCCTCCTCTACTGCCAGGATGAGAAATTGGCAGGAAAGATGATAAAACATTTTAGCTCAGCGTGAGAGGACAAATTCTCCCAGGGTTTTGCTCAGTGTTCATCCAACACACTATTATCTTCTTTTTCATCTCATTGATGTCCCTGAGAGTTTAGATGGCATAAGTTGGCTGCTGTTAACATAGTAAGAGTGAGAACAACTTAAAAAATATCTCATGACTATGAAGTACTTTGGGACATTCTAAGTTTATGAAAGGTACATGATAAAGGTAAGTTCTTATTAAAATCTCTTCTATAGATTGCATTTCATTTTTCATATATCATTATGCTTTCTTAATAGATCCTTTGTAAGATAGTTAATATTTAAAAAGTAGAAATGTTAAACTGCATGCAGTTGATGTATTCCAAGTGTGACAAATTAAAATTTAAATGTAATTTCTTCCCCTCGCCAATTTGTATCATCCTAAATGAGCAATATCATTGCTCTAAATAACATATGAGAGAAACAGAATGGATACTGTATTAAAATGTTCAGTTTGCTGTGTCTTCTGCACGCCTATTTACTCCATGTCAATTCAACAGAATTTTACCATTGTGTTTTCCCCGGTTTACCATTATACAAAATCAACAGTTCAGGTTCGTTATGCTGCTAAAGATCCAAACTATAAGTGATTTAATTGTTTCCATGGTAACTTGTGTTGAAATTCTGTAGTACTTGACCTCATATTATTGGGGCAGATTTACAGAAGAGAAAAGGCATTAACCTTCAGTTAACAGTCTGACTCTGCTGCAGTGATACATTAATGCCAGTTGTGCTCCTTGTGTGTGATGCCTGTAATATTTAAACTTCCCCTGTCATGTTCTTTATATAAGTTGTATATTCCTTAACATTCTGTAGTGATTTAATATTGAACTAGTGTTCGCGCTGATGGCAATCTGACATTGCAATATGTTTGCATTGAGCGCTCAGAAGAGAGATTCTATCAGATTAGCTTCCACCATATCCACCACTATGTTTATGTCATTAAGCCTTGATAAATTTCAAGATTTTCAAGTTTTTGTTATCTTTTGAAACTTTCTCCCTAAAGCATTTCAGCTGCCCAAATCTTTTCAGCTTCTGTTCTCCACCCCTAACCTTTCAACCTTTCTCCTTCCTTTTTTGACATTATGTCTCCATCTTCTGCTTGTTGTACCTATCTTCTTCGTCCTTCATCCCTGGCCTCTAACGTGGATGGTCGAATAGGAACCCTCCCCTTGCCTGCTCAGCTATTCCTGCAACATCATCTGCACTCTCTCACATATTCAGAATTCCAGGGTGTGAGATGTGCACAACACTGCTAAGCCATCAGAGCTGCTCCTTCACATAATCCCACCACATATACTTGCTCACTGAATTGAGTTGTAGCTGGTATTATTAATAAATTGAAGTCTATTTCAAGTGTAAGCTGGTGCGATGTGCTTTCTGTATCAGTAGTCCAGCACATCTGTGCCAGACACTGGGCACACTCGTGTTACTGCCAACATCTTGTGTCAAATCACAAACATATTTTCTGCATAACTAATGTAAGACATGACTGTAAGATGAAGGAAATTTAGAAGCATTATTTTATATTATAATTTCATAAGGATCACAGTTCTTTTGTTGCACACTGTGATGCCTTCAATTATGTTCAATTACTTTTCTGCACAGCTGGCATTGCATAATCTATGGCATGGCATCTCTTTAAAAGTCATCGCAACCTACCATCATGTTTCTACTTGTAAAAAAACAAGAGATTCTGCTGATTCTGGAAATCCAGAGTAACAAACACAAAAGGCTGGAGGAATTCAGCAGGTCAGGCAGAATCTCTCGAGGGGTGCAAGCAGCGAGTGTCGCTAGGCTTCCATCACCAAAGTAACATGGTAGCAACTCACGAACCCTAACCCGTATGTCTTTGGAACGTGGAGCACCCAGAAGATAAACCCACACGGTCACGGGGAGAATATAAAAACTCCTTACAAGTAGCAGTGGGAATCGAACCAAGATCTTAAAGCAGTCACACTGAAAAGCATTATGCTAACTGCTTCCATGCCACCCTTCCATATGTTTATATAAGTTCTATATGTCCATATTTCATATGTGGACATATGGAACTTACAGGAGGTCAGTTGCTGGAACACTGCTGAACTCAGTACTAAGTCTAGCCAGAACCCAGTTGTCCTGGGCTGAGAAGCAGATTCCTTTGTTGCACAGCCCTAGTCATTTGAATGGGATCAACAGCCTAGCTGGAGAATGTGAGTGCTGGGTAGCGAGATACTTAAAAAACATCAAAGTTTTCATTAATTAATATTAATTAAAGGCGATAAACCACAGGATCTATCGATTTGTACCTTAGGGTTTGAAGCTAATAGATACCCTGGTTATTTACATCTTCTGTAAATTCTAGTTTAGATCTCACGGAATGGAAGGTAGAAAATGTACCCCCACTCTATAAGAAACAAGTTGAAGAGAGAAAAAAGAGAATCATACTCAAGTAGCCTGATATCAATAATAGGGATACAAAGACTTTGTCTCTGTAAGAACTCCATTGATCTTTGTCTCTGTCTTTTCACAGATACTGCCTGAATGATTCCACTATTTTCTGTATTTATTTCAAATATCCTGCCATCTATAGTTTTTTCTTTGTCTATCAGTAGCAGGGAAGATGCTGGGATCTATTATTCAGCAAGTAGCAACAGGGATCTTGAAATAAAAACAGGATTGTTTGACTACTTTTTGAGGTTGTAATTAGTAGAGATAAGGGTGAACAAGTTGATATATTGAATTTCAGAAGAGCATGATGTATGGTGCCATGGAGTGGCAGAAGAGATCGTGGAGGTATTAGTAATAATCTCTCAAGAATCACTAGATTCCGGAATGGTTCTTGAAGACTGGAAAATTGCAAATGTCACTCCACTCTTCAAGAAGGGTTAGAGGCAGAAGAAAGGAAACTGTGGGCCAGTTAGGTTGGCCTCTGTTTGAGAAGATGTTGGAGTCAATTGTTAAGGCTTTGTCTTCAGGTTTCTTGGAGGCACGTGATAAAATAGGCCATAGTCAGCATGGTTCCCTCAAGGGAAAATCATGCCTGGCAAATCTGTCGGAATTCTTTAAAGAAATAACAAGCAGGATAGACAAAGGAGAATTGGTGGATGTTGTGTCCTTGGATTTCAGAAGGCTTTCGACATGAGGCTGCTTAATAAATTAAGAGCCCATGGTATTATAGGAAAGATACTAGCATGAATAAAGCAGTGGCTGATTGGCAGGAGGCAAAGAACAGGAATAAATGGAACCTTTTCTGGTTGGCTGCCAGTGACTCGTGGTGTTCCACAGAGGTCTGTGTTGGGACCGTTTCTTTTAATGTCATATGTAAATGACTTGGATGATAAATTGATGGCTTTGTTGCAAAGTTTACAGACAATATAAAGATAGGTGGAGGAGCAGATAGTTTTGAGGAAGTAGAGCAGTTACAGAAGGACTGAGACAGATTAGGAGAACGGCAAAGAAGGGGTGGATGGAATATAGTGTCAGGAAAGGTGTGGTCATGCACTTTGGTAGGTGAAATAAAAGGGTAAATTATTTTCTAAATGGAGAGAAAATTCAAAAATCTGAGGTGCAAAAGGCCTTGGGAGTCCTTGCGCAGGATTCCCCAAAGGTTAATTTCCAGGTTGAGTCTGTGGTGAAGAAGGTAAATACAATGTTAGCATTCATTTCAAGAGGACTAGAATATAAAAGCAAGGATGTAACGTTGAAACTTTATAAAGCACTGGGCAAGCCTCACTTGGAGTATTATGAGAAGCTGTGTGCCCCTTATCTTGGAAGGGATGTGCTGACACTGGAGAGGGTTCAAAGGAAGCTCACACAAGTGATTCCAGGATTGAAAGGCTTATAAAGAGCATTTGATGACTGGGTTACCTAATCAAACCCTATCAAATGCTGAAAGGCCTTGATAGAGTGGATGAGGAGAGAATGTTTCCTATGATGGGAGTGTCTAGGACCAGACTACACAGCTTCAGAATAGAGGAACATCCTTTTAGAACAGAGATGAGGAGGACTTTCTTTAGTCAAAGAGTGGCGAATCTATGAAATCCATTGCCACAGGCAGCCATGGAGGCCAAGTCTTTGCATGTATTTAAGGCAGAGGTTGATAGATTCTTGATTGGTTAGGGCATGAAGGGTTATGGGGAGAAGTCAGGAGATTTAGGCTGAGAGGGAAAATGGATCAGCCATGATGAAATGGCGGAGCAAACTCGATAGGCCAAATGGCCTAATTCTGCTCCTATATCCTATGGTCTTATGGAAGAGGCTATTAATTAAATTCAGACCACATGATATTTGGGGTAATATTGGTTAACACACAGAAAAAAAGTGTAGGAATAAACTGGAATTTCCTTGGTTGGGAGGCTGTGATTAGTGGGGTGTCTTTATTGTAGGAAATAAAGGAGTAAAGCTGTCTTGATCTAATTATATACAGCCATGTGGAGACCACACCTGAAATATCTCCCCAGCTGACGAAGAATATAGTTGTGCTATAAAGGTTCATCAGATTGATCCCTAGGATATCAAGTTTGTCATTTGAGGAGAGTTGAATCAAGTTGGGCCTATACCCTCTTGAAGAAAGAAGGATAATTACATTGAGACAGAGAGCATTCTTAAGGGGTTTGTCAGAATAGTTGTAGAGTAAGGATGTTTCCCTGACCAATGTGCTCAATACCAAATAAAGCACTGGCATTTCAGGACAAAGATGAGAAGGATACCAGCAGTATGGGGAAAACTTCGTATCCAGTTGCTCTCTAAGTCTCATTTTAACCTGATTTGAACCATTCTGTCACAGCAACTGGATCACAAGTCTGATACTGTCAATTTAACAAGACAGTGGTGGTTGCAGAAGTCACCTTCTCAACCTTTTCAAGAACAACTGGGAATATGCAATAAATGTATGCCTCACCAGAACTGACTATACCTCAATGCTTTTGTAATAATAAACAAAGGAATACATTTATACTGAATAATTTTGAATATTGCTTTCAGTCTCATCAGTCATTGAAGTCACCCGTTCTTTTCCCCTGGAAAAGCCTATAGTCGACATTTTAGGCCAAAACCCTTTATCAGTCCTGATAAAGGATCTCAGCCCAAAATGTCAACTACAGTTGGCCCTCCTTATCTGCGGATTCCGCATGCACGAATTCAACCAATCGTGAATCGCAAAAACCCGGAAGTGCGTGGGTTATCGTGCATCGGGATCGAAAAAAATTGGAAGTTCTCTTACTAAGTAAGTTGGAACAGGTACATCCAGTATTATTTAGTGTCAGTCAAACGTTTGTCTTAGTATATAGTATATATTTTACCTTTCTATGCATGTAAAACACTTAAGAATGTATGTTTCAGCACTGGGCTTGGGAACCGAAGTTCTCAGGACTCGGGACAGATCGCTCCCTAGTGCACTCTCCACGGTGCCGGGTTGATGTGGAGGATCAAAAACTCAGAACCTCAAAACCTAATAATTAAGCCACTGAGTTGCTTAGTAATAATTGTAGCTTTCAGCGGGGAAGAGCCATCTCACTTTATCCTTTAAAATAGTTTCGATCGTTGATCGACCTAGCCTAACGCTTTTCCAATGACCGATGGCATATCACCTCTTTCCGATCGCTTTTTCCACTTTATTTTCAATCATGATTGTGATTATTTTCATGAACAGAAACACTGTGCATTCAGAGCTCTGGCGCCGGGTCCTAATATCTACCGCTCTGAGACAGGTTAAATAAGGTCTGGGGTTCCGCTGGGTCCTAAGGTCCACCGGATTGTGACAGGTTGAATAAGGGACTTGAGCATCCGCGAATTTTGGTATCCGCGAGGGGTCCCGGAACCAATCTCCTGCGGATAAGGAGGGCCGACTGTACTCTTTTCCATTGGTGTTGCCTGGCCTGCTGAGTTCCTCTAGCATGTTGTGTGTGTTGCTTGGATTTCCAGCATCTGTAGATTTTCTCATATTCATTCTTTTCCCCTTATATTTTATTTTGTTCAATTCTATTTTATGTTCTTTTACACCTAGCTCAAATTTGTACCCAGTACAAATTTGCTTGAGTCATTCATTCATTACTAGCTTTTGACGTAATTCCATTGTTATTTCAGTCTGGCATTGTCTGAAAGCCTGTTACTTGTTTCTGTATCAAGCAATTGATTTAAATTACAATGGGAGTTTTTTAAAAATTGATTCAGGAGTCAGTACTTGCTAGTCTTCCTTTTCTCAAAGTAACTTATTAGAACAGTACCTTTCAAATCCTTACCCATTTTCAAGATAGATCTTGAATTCCCACAACTTTGAATATATTAATACCCTTGAGATTAGTGAGCAATCAGTAAAGATTCTTCATGCTTCTGAATATTATTTAATGAGTGTATTAATTCATTCAGATAATAAATCTTTCTGCTTTTAAGCCTCTGCTACATAATATATGTTAAAGGTTGACTAAAACCGAATGGCAGCACTTCTAGACTGAGAGGTAGTGATAATGAAATACTAGAATGATAGTCTGTGACAATGAACCATGTCTGAACTCAGCCCCCCATCCTTGAATCCAGGAAATTTGAATATTGAGGAATTTGAGTCTCCACACAATGTATATTTCATGTTTTGTATAATTTGAACATTGAAATAGGTTAATTTCAATTTTCATTCAAATTGGAATATTACTGTCTTAACCATAGCCGTGAAATAAACCTAACTGGAAAAAAAAGGTGGATTTAAACGTTCCTTACCCTGATATCTTTCATGGTAATTGACAGTATCTTCAGCTGCCTGGGTCCTGAGCTCTGAGATTCTCTTGCTAAACCTTTGTCTCTACCTAAGATGTATCTCTCAGTCCATGTATGTGTTGCTATTCCAGCCGGAATTGCTTATTTCTTTATGGATCAATTGTCCATGAAGCTATTTTAGTAAGAATGACTGATCAGTTGCTTCACTTGGTATTTTGTGTGTTGCATTCTGTTTTGTTGAACCCCTGAGGAGCAAAGAAAGTGATACTAATTGATTTTTTTCCTGAATTGTTATCCATTGCTGAGTTAAAGTGATGCTTTGAAATTCCATTTTGAGCAAAGTAGTCAATTACTTTTTCCCATCTGCTGCTTTTTCTTGCTATGAAGTGGACAGATAACCTAGTTGCAGTGTTTGTGTCTATTCAGTCACATGGAGCTAGCTACAAACCTGACAGTGGGCAGACATGAAGACTAATGACTGTTTTTCTGGGCTCAATCTATGTGGCCTAATTTGATGAAAAAGAAAAAGAAGTGTAGCCTACAACTACTTTTCAATCTTTGCCATCCTCATTAATTTAGGGAATCAGATCTGACAATCTTCTGCTATTAATAGTTGAAAGGACTAACTTCTATCTTTATATGTCCAGTAACTCCTGGACAATATCTGAAAGTCTGCAATGTGGTTGCAGAATTATTCAATAAACTGTACGTATACTGTAATTGATTTACTTATTTATTTAATTTTTCTTATATTATGTATTGCATTGAACTGCTGCTGCTAAGTTAACAAATTTCATGACACATGCCGGTGATAATAAACCTGATTCTGATTCTGAATACACAATCTTTATTTGTGTGCAAGCCTTTGAGGTTTCATTAATCAGAACATTTCTACAAATGCACCACATGTCACCGACACAGTAGCTGTTAGTTTGCATTTAGTCAATAGGCTCATCTTCTGATGCAAAATTAAAAAGAAATTTAAAGTAATTTTTGAAGCCCTGGTTGAAAAGGTACCATGAAAGGAAACTGATTAAGAAGGAAAAATAGATTACAAGATTATGATATTGGAAAAAATGTGGGAAAATATTTTGACGATAATGAGAAATGCTTAAGCCCCAGTAACTGTACATCGTAGATTCACCAGGACATTGACTGGAATAAGAAAATAATTGAGCCCTGTTCTCTGGTAAAAAGGGGATAATGGAGTTGTTTCAAAGTAAGGATTGATGGAAAAAGATTTTTCCTAGTGTTTTGGAGTCATGAATAGAGATGCAATCTTAAAATGGAAGATTTTATTCAGAGGCTTTAGAAACTGTTAAATACAAATAGCTATGGCCCACTGCTGGTTTTGAATCTGCATTACTCATTCTCTATAACCATTGAACATCAGCTGAATGAAGGAATTAGGGATCAGGTTTGGTATAAGGAATTGAGATGTGGGCAGATTGCACAGTGTGGCCATTCCTTTGTTGGATTTTCTATCAGGCATTGTTATCTTTGTAGAGGAGCATACCTAATAGTTCAAGATATTTCTCTTGAGTTATTTGATGTCTTAACAATAATCTGTCCAGCTGGAGCTTTGCAGTAGTATCACTAATTGCTGCACCACTGTGCTGTCCTTTTAAGTACCAAATGTGAAATTTTTAAATTACATAGATAATGTAAGCAGGTGAAGACATAGCCAGCTTTTTATACAATTACGAGAAGTGTCAGATATCCAAGTTGTTTTCATATAAAATGGTAGAATGCTGATTGATATGAACTTTCAAACTGCATTCAGCAAGGGTACTTGACAAAAAGCACTATGATTTTGCAGAAAATTGGTATGAGCATGAAATCTGTTGAATTTAGAGAGGGATAGACAAGTATAATGTCTGCAGAATGAGTATAATATCCTCATGGAAACATTGATTCCCCATTGATAATTACTAGTGTGTGCTCCCTGTTGATTATTACCGTTGTATTTCCCTACTGAAGATAATTAATGTCTGTTTTTTGTTGATTATCACTGTTGTGGGTTCCCAGTTAATGATGAGTATTATAGGTGCCCTCCTGATGATAACTGTTTCTGCTTATTATTGGAATCTATTATGCCGTCACAAGCCTTTTCAACTTCTAGGTAGTCTGTGTACCCTGTTATAAACCTGGTGAAGGTATGATGGGCTAAATTGTCTCTTTCTATACTACAATTATTTTGTGATTCACTTATGATAAGAGGCATTTGAGATACATTTAAATATTTGAGAAAACATATAAATGTTATCTAAAAATAATGAAAAGTAAAAAAAATAAACGCAAGAGATTCTGCAGATGCTGGCAATCTTGAGCGACACACATAGCATGCTAGAAGAACTCAGCAAGTCAGGCATCTCCTTTGGAAAGGAACAAACAGTCAATGTTTCGGACAAAGACCCGTCATCAGGACTGAAAAGGAAGGGAGCAGGAGCCACAATAATAAGTTGGGGGTGGGGGTGTTACAAGCTGGCAGGTGATGGGTGAAACCAGGTTAGGGGAAGGCAGGTATGTGAGGGAGGGGGTGGAGTTAAAAGCTGGGAGGGGATAGATGGAAGAGGTAAAGGGTTGCAGAAGAAGGAATGTAATAGGAGAGGACAGTGGACCATGGGAGAAAGGGAAGGAGGAGGGGAACCAGAGGGAGGTGAGGAGAAGAGAAGGAAGAAGGGGTGAACAGGGAATGGAAAAAGGAGGGATGGGGAAGAAATGACCAAAAATTAGTGAAATCGATGTTCATGCCATCAGGCTGGAGGCTGCCCAGACACAGTATGAAGTGTTACTCCTCCAACCCGATTCCAAAAAAAAGCATTCTGTATCAATTAAAGAACATGGTGGTGAATGCTGAATTCAAGTGTGAGATGAGAGGTCAGATGCACAGAAGTCAGGACTTGACTAAAATTAAAGGAGGTAAAGGTGGTTGGTCCCTTCCAAACTGCTGGTCAGAACTAAGTGCAGTTTGTCCCATGAAGCTCAGAATATCTTTCTTGGAAAATTATACTAAACTGTCTGCAAATGTAAAATCATGAGATGAAAGTAGAACTTCACAAAAAAAAACATTTCTAAGATTAACAACCAAACAAATGATTAGTAACCAGAGTTTGATACTGAAATGACGTTAAAGCTATGAACTATAATTGCAAAATGATGGATTAATTATGAAGAAGATGATTCAAGAACCAGATATAGATTAATTGTTTCCCATAGATTGAAAATTCACACTGTATTGCATGTGGAAAGTAAAATTTTGGCACATAAATGGATCAATTGCTCATATCATCCTAGAGAAAACATTTGCAAGTGCTAGGTGTGGGATGTGTTATCACAGAAAGGTCGTGGAGCCAATAAGCATGATTCCAGACCGTGAAACTGGAAAAAGAGGTTGAAGAAATGAAATTTGCTCACATTCATATTAAATGGAGGAATCACTTGAGTTTCTTTCTCCATTGATGCTGCTTAAACAACTAAATATTTACTGTAGGCAATCTGCGCAAAATGCTGGAGGAACTCAACAGGCCAGGCAGCATCTATGGAAAAGGGTGAACAGTCGACTTTGCAGGCTGAGACCCTTTATCAGGATTAGTGATTTTCATGTAGTAAATGTTTTCTGTACCTGTAGTTTATGTATTTTCATTTCCGATTTCCACTCTCAGCAATATTTCACTTTCACCTTCAGAATGTGATTATTTAAATATCAGTTTTGAATCTGATATTGCCCCAGTATCCCAACCTCACCATAAGACCATAAGACATAGGAGCAGAATTAGGCCATTTGGCCCATCAAGTCTACTCTGCCTTTCAATCAAGACTGATCCTTTTCTCCCCTACTCAACCCCATTCCCCAGATGGCATATGACATTCATGACATAGGTCCTTCTGTATGTTGTCTTTATCATATGGGTGAGTAGCAGTGGGAATCAGGAAGCCACTCGAGTGTGGAGACTTGTCCAGTGTCAATTATGAGACAGAAATCAACATGTTGTGTCCAATAGTGAACCCACAATAGTTATCAACAGCAAATCCACATTAGTTAAAGTCAACAGGGAGCTCATAAGATGAATCATCACCAGGGAGCCCCTGTCAGCATTCATCGAAAAAAGGTATGCATATTAGTAATGACTGAAACTAAACCTGCAAATGTACTCGTCAGTGAAGACTATCACCTGGCAATCAACAAGAGAAGTACGCAGTAGTAATAAGATTACGAGATGGTTGCGCTGATGGATGATGATCTAGGTGACAGGTCATCTTTGTCACTGGGGTTTGTGGCAGTGAGTTCATTGCTGAACGATGGACAAGCTGAATATCATGGCTTTTCTCAGCTTGTATATTTTCCTGGCCTTTGCCTTACTGTGACAGCTCCCATATTCTCAGCTGTTGTGCTTTTCTTTCAGTTGCTGTTTTCTCCTATGACAATTAACTGGATTAATTTTGACAGGCACCTTAAGAAGGAGACTATTGTTCCAATTTTCAACTCCTGTGCCAAAATTATAAGATAATCCAGACATATAATTGTGGGTAGAATTGGTTGACATGTTAAGTATATCAAGCAATCTCACCATTGTACTGCTGTGATGGGTTTCACTCTTACAAAGAATGCCACGTTTCCGGGTCATGTCTTACCCTGTCCAGATTGTGACTCTCTGATTTACCTTGTTCTCTTCCATCTGTTGCTCTTCCACTTTGAATAATGGAATCACGCTGAAGTGTGAATATTTTTACGGATACCAGAAAAGAGGTCCATGTGCTGTCAACAGGTTTGTCATTTCCTATCTGTGTCAATTTTATCAAGAGCGAGTGTCCAGAAATTCAGCCCCAGCTGCTGTGGCAAACAAGCTACGTGGTTTATCAAAGCATTACACAATGCTTCCTTTGTTCATTGCATTGACTTAAGGTGCAGTATAACACGCCAACACTCATTCCAACTGTGTAGCCCATTCTGTGCTCTAACCTGGATGTATATCTTGCAGAAAGTAAACACATGATACCTGGACTGTATTAAACAGATGATTGATGAAACTCGGAAAGTGGGATAGAGAGGGAACAATAGCAAGGATAAAATAAACATTGTGTCTTTTATGCAACAGGTGAGTCATCCTACAATGTCTGAGTTTGATGACATAAAAGTTGACATCAGGCCACATGCACAGTAGCATAGTGATTAGTGTAACCTTTGGGGTTCAGTTCCTGCCGCACTGTATAAGGAGTTTGTACGTTCTCCCCATGAAAATGTGGGTTTCCTCCTGGTGCCTTGGCTCCCTCCCATGGTCCAGAGGTAAAGGAGTTAGGGTCAATGATATGCTACACCAGGCAAGCTACGTTAGCACCGGAAACATGGCCACACTTGCGAACTGCCCCCAGCACATCCTCGGACTGAGTTGGCCGCTGACACAAATGATGCATTCCACTGCAGGTTTTGATACTTCATTGTAGCTGTGACAAGTAAAGCTGATCTTTCAAAATAAACAGATTTTGAAATAACACAGAAACGCTGGAGGTGTTAATTCTGTTTTTCTTTTCACAGCCTGCTGCGTGTCTCCTGTATTTTCTGTGTTTGCTTCAGATTTCCAGCGTTTGTAGTTTTTCTTAGGGCAAAGTGGCAGCGAGAGAGAAATGTCCATAGACAGCGGAAGGGACATCACTGATAATAAGATTCAAAAAGGCACCAATTACAAACTTGGAATTGGCGAAGGGAATTATCGAGTAGTAATAAAGAATCTGAGGCGCTTACAGAGGCAGAGAAAAGGAAAATCACAGAGAGTACACTGAAATACAGCAAATAGATACTATAATTGACATAAGTAGAGGTTTATATATAAGACAATGTATCACCTAGCTACATGTTGAGTCTCTGAGCTCTTAGGTGTTCTGTGAAATTGTTATACTGTTTGAGAAGTAAGCACATTACAACATGCCTCAACATTGCAATAGGATAATGATGTAACTATACATATAGGTGTTCTGAAAATAGTAGTTTTCATCCTTGAAAATATATTACTGAAATATTTGAAAACAAGAATAATAATTTGCAAAATAAGGAGAAATCTGTAAGATGTGTCCGGTCACTGGGACTAGTACGGAGTGGGTAAACGTGGAGGTATTTACATTCAAGGACACAGGAAATGGGAACTTCACTCAGAGGATGGTGAGAGTGTGGAACAAGCTGCCAACAGAAGTGCTGGATGTGGATTCACTTTCAATATTTAAGGGATGTTTAAATAACTACATGAATTGGAAGGATATAGAGAGCTATGATTCAGGTACTGGTGGAAGGGACTAGAGGGAATAATATTTTGGCAAGGACTAAATGGGCTGAAGGGCCTGTTTCTGTGCTGTAGTGTACTATAACTATGATTATGACTGTCTACACTCCTCACTGCTGTGGTGAGGCAGCTAACGTAATCCAAAACCCCAGCCACCCCAGGCATTTTCAGTTTCCCCCTCCAGCGGGTAAATGATATAAAAGCTGAAAGCATGTACCACCAGGCTCAGGGACAGCTTCTGTCCCGTTGTAAAAACATTGAGAGGTTCCCTCATATGATGCAATGGACGCTTAACCTCATAATCTACCTCATTATGGCCTTGCACCTTTTCGACTACCAGCACCGCACTTTTGCTGGAACTGTAGCACTTCACCAGGGCGGCACGGTAGCACAGTAGTGTGAGGGTCGACATGGTGGCAGAGTGGTTAGTGTGACACTATTACAGAGCCAGCAATCACCGACTGCCCTTAAGGAGTTTATACCTTCTCCCCATGACCATGTGGCTTTCCTCTGGGTGCTCTGGTTTCCTCTCACATTCCAAGGACATACATTTAGTGTTGGTGACTAGAAGTCATGTTGGAAGTGAGGCAACACCTGCAGGCTTGTCCAGCACAATCCTCGCTGATTTGAATGGTGCATTTCACTATATGTTTCGATGTACATGTGACAAATAGACCTAATTTTTCATCTTTATTCTGAATTCTGTTACTGATTTCCCTTGAACTACCTCAGTGCACTGTAATAATGAAATAATTTGTATGGATGGCATGCAAAACAATTTTTTTTACTGTACCTTGGGATATGTAACATTAATATACAAATATATCAATTTAACGTTGAAATAGTCTAAATCCTGGAACAGATTATGGACAACACTGTGTGAGAATCTCAAGTTGAAGTTCAAATTTAATCATCATTCAACCATACATGAATGCCCATGAAGACAGCCGAACAAAACGACACTTCTCCAGGGCCTTGGTGCAAAACACAAAACCAACACAAGTCACACCCAACACAAGGCACATACAGCTCATATAAGATAGGATTAAACATGCAGTTGAACAGGAACAGAAACAAAATACAATATAGTCCAAATCCCAAAGTGATGCCCATAGATTGATGGGACATGAATGTTGTCAGAAAGAACAAATCCTCAGTAGTCTGCAGATAAATGCGTGCATGTGATCCAGCTTGTCTCCTACTGAGTGAACACTGGAGGGCAGAGCCTGTTCCCAATCCAGCATGGACGCCATACCATGCCAGCTCTATGTCTCATGTGTCTCCCCTCCTGGAGGCTGCAAGAGGCGACAGTGAGGCCACATTACCTCGCCACAAGCTCATCAATAAACAAGGGAACCAGACTTGCAGTATGCTATGTTACCAATGTTACTTACATTTGCAATCACAAGAAAAATGTCCAAGACACTCGCTGTTAGACTGCACAGTGCCTTCGCCCAGCGACTCCACACCTTTCTGTAGCGGGGAGCCATGCAGTCTGCATCGTCCGGCTTCTCCAGCTCCTCTACTAATGAGCAAAGTGCTGATCGGGTAGTCCTGAAGCAATTGAGGTTTCTAATGTCCGGCTGTGCCTTGTGATCATAAAAAAAAGACAAAAAACACCTTTTATTTGGTCTTGGAGAGGCTGCTGCATCTGTGCACTCCACCATCTTACTGGAAGGACTGCAGATGTTCAAGAAATGGCCCATCTTCTTGAGTGCTGCTGGGAAGAGCATTACCTGCCGGTCTCAAAAACTGTATGTTTAAAAAAAATTCGCTCAAGGTTAGAGGTATTATGGTGCGGATGAAGATGTCATCAGTGGGTAGAGGCAGTCAATATTACGGAGCTGCATCAGGCGACTAGAAGTGTTCCTTCTCAAAGCAGTTGAGTTGTTGAGGGTTTACTCTGAGCACCATATGACCTTCTTGGAGCGTGCTTTAGTCATGAGCATTGGGAGGTAAGTTGCTCTGAATTCAAACCTGATTACTGAGATTGACTGTACCGGGAATTACTGACCTCCATGAGATCTCCATTACAAGCTGATGAATGTGATTAAGAGAACCTGTGCATCATCATAAGAAGTAACATTGGGAAAACCTTAGGCACACTGGTATGAATCAGCCAATGCACCTGGTTCAGATTCATGATGGCACATAGTTTATTGAAATTAGAAATGGTACCGGTTCATTTACCACTTAAAGGAACATTGCTGCCCCTTCCATTTTCCATGATGGAGAAGTTGCACTGAAAGTGATGACCCAGTTCTTTTAGCTTAGAACCTGAGGAAAATGTCTCTTATAATGATAGCCATTGCCCAAGGAGGAAATGTCCAACCTTGGTGCCGTGCTATTTGGAGTAGCATTCAGTGAGCAGGCAGTGCACCTGCATTTGTTTAAACACTTCTGCTTAATGTCAGAAAATTTATGTAATGCATTTCAGACACAGCTGCTGTCCATACAGAGCAAATAAAAATTGCTTCTCCCACGCTGATGTGATGGGTTACTTTATTTGTTTCCTATCTTCACCGACTTTAAGTGTGGAGAGATTTTGACAGCTTGATTATTACTTTAGTACACGGCAGAAAACATGGACAACCTAAAATGATTTATGAGACTGTAAGCAAATCCAGTTCTATTGTTGTAATAAACTACAAGAATCAAGCTCAAAAGGTTTATAGCTGCCATCAGGAATCTCATACTTACAATCTATCCTTAAAATGCTTCTGCTTTTCTTTCTGGTAATCATTATCATATTATTTTAATTTCCCTAAAATGCTTATTTAATTCTGACACTTGTGGTACAAGCGTAGCTCACAGCTGAGACCAGCAGCCTGTGCAGTCTGGGAAGGTGATAAGTTTCAATATTTATGCCAGGATTTATTTCCAAGGTCAGCACCACTCTGAGGTCTAGTTTATTGCTGTGAATTTCTATGCTAGTCATACCTAGTGCATCGTAAAACTAGAAACGTGAAAAATCCTCTGAAATCACCTTTTAGGGCATGTTTACATAGTAGATTTTAGAAATGAAGCAATTGTCTACCAATAATAAGTGTGCAACGTAATCGTACAGTAGTATACTGACATCGAATTGCAGCTTGGTTTCTCTTGACATAAATTGTTCTGAATTTTGCTTTGTGACGTCTTGTAATCCCACGAGCTGGACACACTTGCTGAGAAACAATTGGGTCACATTTGAAACGTTGTGATAAGTCCTGGTTACCATTCTATAAAACATAGAGGCCCTGGAGAAGGGTGCAAATAAAAATCTGCAATTGCACCCTAATGATGAGGTTCTGTTGTGCAGGAAAGAATGACCAGACCAGGCCCTTTGAATGACTGACAGTTGACATTTTTGAGGTGAATAATGCTGATGAAGTAGGGAAGAAGAGTAGGCCAGAACTTCATTCGACATACACTCAGTGGACACTATTGGGTACCTCCTGTCCCTTATAAAATGGCCACTGAGTGTACGCTTGTGATCTTCTGCTGCTGTAGCCCATCCACTTCAAGGTTGGATGTGTTGTGCGTTCAGAGATGCCCTTCTGTTCAGCATTGTTGTAAGTGTGTTTATTTGAGTTACTGTCACCTTGCTGTCAGTTTGAACGAGTATGACCATTCTCCTGTGACCTCTCTCGTGAACAGAGTGCTTTCACCCACAGAGCCGTTGCTCTCAGGATTTTTTTTTTGCTTCTCACACCATTCTCTGTAAATTCCAGAGACTGTTGTGTGTGAAAATCCCAGGAGATCAGCGGTTTCTGAGGTAGTCAAACCATCCCAAGTATTCCAGAGTCAAAATTACGAGAGCACCAAAATGATGACGTTGTATCATGCAGGAAAGAATGAGCAGATCAAATCCATTAAAAGACCGACACTGGAATTTTTAGAGGTGAATGATGCTGATAAAGTAGACAGAGGGGAACATGCTGCTCATGGTGATTGTCCAGTATTCACCCTGACCTATGTTGTAGGAATGACTTTACTTCCTCTGATTCCCTGAAGTCAATCAGGCTGCTGTGCAGGTCTAAGCCTCGTCTGCAAGCCTCTGGACCATGGTTGAGGAAAACTTTGAGAACCATCCAAAAAAGCTCCCATTTTATAAAGGGTTGTCACACATTTCAGAATGTTCTAAAGCATTCAGAGACTGATAGAAATCAATCACACTAGGAAAAATATTTTCAACTATTGACTCTTCCAAAATAGTAAACAAACTAAAAAAATACCGAAGCAGCACAACTAAGCAATTGAATGCTTTTATGTAAAAGTAATTGTTTCAGTTGCTCCCTCAATGTAGTATTCTAGTTAAACCAGCTGTTACTATTCCTGTACCAGGTTTAACCTGTCCTAGTTTGGTGTCATATGCCTTTGTTCTTCCACATATTAAGAGTTCAATGCTGGAATGGTGCTGGTTAAGCAACAAAAAAGTGGTTGGCTTGTTTGGGATTTTTACATTTGAATCCCAAACCCTCTGGCTCTTGTACAGAAAAATGCTGCAGAGATCCCTGACGTTTCTTTGCTGGATCCAGCCCATGGCTCCACTTAGGATAAACTTCAGAATTGAAGATTACCAACTGAGGAAAGTCATGAAAGAAATGAAACAGGAAATTTCTTTCCACGGATGGTGGTGAGAGTGTGGCACTTGCTAAACTGGTGAGCATCTTAGTTGAATATTCTACAGGCATTAAAAGGGTAACAAGTAAAACATATGAGAAAGTAGTACGGAGTCCGATAGACATAGCAGATCAGAGAAATTGACCATAGAGAAGCTGTTTAACTCATGCTGGGCAAAACTGAAGAACTATACTTCCCAATACTTGTTCTATAGGTCTCCTATAGAACATATACGAGTTGTTCTATACAACTCCTCTAATGCACGCCCAAGTATTTTTTAAATGTACTGAAGGTTTCTGCCTCAACTACTTTCCGACAGTGTGTTCCAGACCTCCCAATTTTATTTGCATGAAGTAGACTTTCTCAGTTTCTCTTCAGTCTTTCTCTAAATTAAATTAAATCTGGTAAGTGTCCTAATTTTGCTGTTTAGTTCTAATCAAAATAAGGTACTCCTATTTATTCTCTTTAAGATTCTCATAATTTTGCACATGGCAGTTGGTTTCCATTCTAATTTTGTTCTAAAGAATGCAATTATGGCCTGTCTTATCTCTCCCCATAACTATACCTCTCCATCTCTGGTAACTTCCTCATGAGTGACTGTGTAACCATTCCAGTGCTATCATGTCCTTTCTGTGATCAAACCTGTACCTAGCATTCAGCTGAGGATGGCTATAATTCCAGCTTCACCTTCTGCTCCTACATTTCATGTTAAGACTAAAAAAGATAACTACTTCATTTAGCTTCTTAATCATCATATAAGTCAGCTCTGGTGTCTTCAAATCTCTGTAAACATGCACTCTGAAACTTATTTGTCCCTCTGCAACTTTTAGAATTTTAGTATTTCCCACCTTGATGACTCTCCAAATGCATTTTCTCACAATTCTCCAAATTGAATTTATTTGCTCCTTCATTGCCCACCTGACCAGAACATTTTTATTTCCCTGTAGCCTTCAACTACTTTTTTTCTCATTATCAACCACAGTAACAGTTTTGTTGCAATTTGCAAACTTCTTAAAATCATGTAAAAACTTCTTAAAATACTACATTGAATCCCAGGTTTTTTGAAAAGCAAGTGACCCAGTACAGAAATTTACAGAATCTCACTGCATACCAGCTACCATCCAATTCTCTTTAACCTTATTCTTTTTTTTGACACTGAGCTAGTTTTTGATCCAATTTGTCACTTTTCTTTCAATACCATGAACTTTCATTTTATGCTACCTTGTCAAAAAAAATCAGTCCAAATGGTCAGACATAATTTTATCCAAACAAATCCTTGCCAGTTAAGACCATGAAATTGTGTCTTCCTAAATTTATATTTACACTAACCCTAAGTGTTCTCTTCAAAAATTGCCCAGATAATTAATCCCGTGGGTAATACTAAACACACTATTTGGAAATGATAGGCCATTATGTTTTGCCTCTGAAATTCATTTCATTGCTCAGCTCAACCTTTTAAAGTTCAAAGTAATTTTATCATCAAAGTGCATATATGTTACCCTGAGATTCATTTTCTTGCCAGCAGTTACAAGGAAAAAATACAAAAAGTTATGAAAAAGTAACTATATAGAAACAGACAGAGACTGACAAACAACAATGTGCCAAAGACAAACTGTGCAAATAAAAATATAATACTGAAGAGGAAATATGAAGGTAAGTGAGCCAATAATATAAATAAGGATTCAAATTTTTCTCTGATATACATTACAAAGAGTAAAACAGAAATAAGAGTGGATATTGGACCTGGAAAATATAGCTGGAGAGGTAGTAATGGGGTCAAAGAAATGGCAGAGGAATTTAATAAGTATTTTGCGTTAATCTTCAATGTGGAAGACACTACCAGAGTGCCTGAAATTCGAGAGTGTCAGAGGGCAGTAGTGAGCATTGTTGCTACTAACAAGAAGAAAGTGCTTGGGAAGCTGAAAGGCCTTAAGGTAGATAAGTCACCTCAGGGTTCTGAAAGAGGTCGCTGAAGAGATTGTGGTGGCGTTAGAAATGATCTTTTAAGAATCACTAGATTCTGCAGTGATTCCTGAGGACTGAAAAATTGCAAATGTTACTCCTCTCTTTCAGAAAGGAAGGAGACAGAAGAAGGGAAATTATAGGCCTGTTAGCCTGACTTCAGTGGTTGGAAAGATATTGGTCTATTAATAGCGGTGAGATTTCAGGGCACTTGGATGCACATAAAATAGGCCAACATCAGCATGAAGGGTCTTCTGAAGAGGAAATCTTGCTTCACAAGCCTATTGGAGTTCTCTGAGGAAATAACAAGCAGAATAGACAAAGAAGTGGATGTTGCTTATTTCGATTTTAAGAATGCCTTTGATTAGGTGCGGCATATGAGGATGCTTAACAAAATAAGAGCCTATGGAATTATAGGAAAGCTACTGGTTAGAAGATTGGCTGACTGGCAAGTGGCAAAGAATGGGATTAAAGGGGGCCTTTTCTGATTGGCTGCCAGTGAATAATGATGTGCTGAAGCAGTTGGTGTTGGAACCTCTTCTTTTCACATAGCAAAAGAATGATTTGGATGAAGGAATTAATGGCTTTGGGGCCAAGTTTGTGGGCGATACGAAGGTAAGTGGAGGGGTCAGGGTGTCTGCAGGTGGACTTTGACAGATTGGGGGAATGGGCAAAGAAGTGGTAGCTATGTAGGGAAGTGCAAGGGTGTACACTTTGGCACAAGCAGTGAAGACGTAGACTAGTTTCTAAATGGGGAAAAAGTTCAAAAATCAGAGGTGCCGACGGACTTGATAGTCCTCGTGCAAGATTCACTAAATGTTAACTTGCAGGGTGAGTCTTTGGTGAGGAAGGCAAATGCAATGTTAGCATTCATTTCAAGAGGTCTAGAATACAAAAGCAAGGATGTTATGGTGAGACTTCATAAGGCGTTGGTCAGACTGCACTTGGAGTACTGTGAGCAATTTTGGGCTCCCGATCTAAGAAGGGACATGCTGGTAGTGGAAACAGTCCAGAGGGGGTTCATGAGAATGATCCCAGGAATGAAAAGTTTAACATATGAAAAGTGTTTGATAGCTTTGGGTCTGTACTCTCTAGAGTTTAGAAGAATGAGAGGAGGATCTCATTGTAACCTCTCAAATACTGAGAGATCTGGTTAAAGTGGATTGTGGAGATGATAGTGGGGGAGTCTAGAACTAGAGGGTACAGCCTCAGAATTGAGAGACATCCATTTAAAACAGAGATGAGGAAAAATTTATTTAGCCATAGGGTGGTGAATTTATCCAAGTGAAAATGCTATTGATCCTCTCTACCTCCATTCCCCGAATGACTACTGACTCGTCGTCCTCTGGTTTCCTCCTGCAGCTGATCATCTGCCATTTGGTTTTGCTGACACTGAGGGAGAAGCTGTTACTGTGGCACCATTCAACTAGATTTTCAGTTTCCTTCTTACGTGTGATACGTTACCACTTTGATTTGGCCAACAATTGTATTGTCGTCAGCAAACTTAAGTATGGCAGTGCAGTAGTACTTGGCTACATAATCATAAGTATAAAGTGAGTAGAGCATGGAGCTAAGCACATAACCTTTCGGGGCATCTGTGCTGAAAGGGAGTGCAGAAGAGATGTTGTCGCTAGTATGTACTGACTGGTCTTCCAGTCTGAAATCGAGGATGTAGTTGCACACTGCGAGGCCTAGGTTTAGGAGCTTAGTGATGACTCTTGAGGGGATGATAGTGTTGAATGCTGACCTGTTGTTAATGAAGAGCATCTTGGTGTATGCATCCTCACTGTCCAGATGAGTGAAGAGCCAATGCAGTGGCATTTGATGTAGATCTGTTGTGAGGGTAGGCAAATTGAGGTGGATCTAGGTCTCTCTTCAGGCAGAAGTCATTATGTTTCATGACCAACATCTTGAAGCACTTCTTCATAGTGGATATAAGTGCTACAGGATGATAGTCATTAAGACTGGTTACTATGTTCTTCTTGTTCACCTGCTTGAAGCATATGGGTACTTCATACTGCAGAAGTGAGAGTTTGAAGATGTCTGTTAACACTCTACCCAGTTGATTAATAGTCTTCACTACCTGGCCAGGTACAATGTTGGGGCCAGATGCTTTCAATTGATTTACCCTTTGGAAGGATGTTCTCACGTCGGTCTCGGACACTGAAATCATAGGGTCGTCGGCGACTGTGGGGGTTCGTGAAGGTGCCTCCATGTTCTGTCAGTCAAAACAAGTATAAGAAGGTGTTAAGGTCATCTGGAGCGTAATCTCGTTGCCACATTATCACTTGGTTTTGATTTGTAGGAGTTGATGGCGTTCGTGCTCTGCCACAGTTGTCAAACATCCTGCTGTGATTCAAGTTTTGTCTAGAATTGCTACTTTGCAAGTGAGATGGCTTTCTGGAGGACGTACTGGACTTCTGGTACTTTACTGGATCGTCATTCCAAAGTGCCACTGTTCTAGATCTCAGCAGATCGCAAATCACTCAGTTTATGCAGGACTTCTAGTTAGGAAAGACTGAATGATTTTGTGGGGATACACTCCAGCACACTTGTCTTTGTAAAGTCAGTGATGACCGTGATATATTCATTCAGTTTCTCTAATGAGGCCATGAACATGGTCCAGTACTTGAAGCAGTCCTGTAGCTGCTCCTCTGTCTCCTGTGACCACCTCTGCTCTTCTTTTGAACAATGGTAACCCGTCAGCATTCTTCCACTTCTGTGGCACCATGCATATAGCCAAGAGATGAAAGATGAAAAAATTGGTCGAAACTGCAGAGAAGACTGACACGGGCTGATTAGGCTGCAGAGTGTCTTCATTTTATCTCAGTGGAATACAAAGACTCCTACATTTCATCCTTATAAACACTGCAAAGTAAAGGGGCTTGACAATAAGCAGACTGAAGCGATGCCAGGTAGTAAGTAACATATTTCCCATCACCTGGATCAAACTTAAGCAAATTGACATTGGCAGTACTAGTTCTGCAACATGGAAAGGCTAAAGTTTCAGATATTAATAGTGATTGGAAAAGAGTTTCACTGGCATCAGAAATTAGAGTCATAGAATTGTAAGCACAGTAACTGACTGTGGCATATCATATCTATGCTGCATTAATCTCATTTGCCTGCATTAGAACTGTATCCATCTATATCTTGCCAGTCTCTAAAATGCCTCTTAAATGTAGTAATTGTAGCTTGTTCCACCACCAACTGTGGTAGCACGTTCAAGCTATCCATTGAAGTCAAAGTAAAATTTATTATCAGAGTGCATATATGTCACCATATTCTACCTTGAGATTCATTTTCTTTCAGGCATTTACTGGAAAATAAAGACAATAGAATTTATGAAAACAAAAACTGACATACAACCAAGGTGCAAAAAAACAACAAATTGTGCAAATAAAAAAAGTAATACTAGTTACATAAGTTGTAAGAAGTCCTTAAGAGTGACTCTTCTGGTTGAGCTGTGGTAGATAATGTTATCCACGCTGGTTCAGGAGCCTGATGGCTATAAGGTTGTGTGGGACCTATGGCCTCTGTAATAAATTGAACTTTGATTCCATGCGAAGCAAAACTTTACCCTCAGCTCCCCTTTAAAACTCCTTCCTCTCACCTCTTTGTTTTCGATACTGCTGCCAAGATGAAAATAATTTTATAATCTACCATATCAATGCCTTTATAATCTTAAATACTTCTACCAGGTTCCTTTGCTCCAGGGAAAACAAAGCCTATCCAATCTCTCCCCAGAATTAAAGTCCTCCAATCCTGGCAACTTCCTGGTGAATCTCCAATGTACTTTCTCCAGCACAATCACATTCGTCCTATAAGAGGTCACCAGAAGTGCACATAATATACAAGATAGCTAAACCAGTGTCTTATGAAGTGCAGTGGTCATTCATGGTTTGCCATGCTGGTGTTTATACAAGATATGTCTTTTCTCTTAGCATACTTCATTGAACTCCTTTTACAAATCCTCCTTTTCCTTTCTACCCAATGGCAACCTTACATAATTTCTCCCTGAGTGTCCAACTGATTGTTGATACCTGATGGCTGAATTTTGGGAAAGGCTTGTGCAAATTCTGCGTCTGGAAGCTTCATTGGTCTTTAGCAATATGGTAAGTGGTCCACACTTCTTAAGTCAAGTCTAGCAAGCTGTGTGACGCTTCAAATTAGAAGGAAAAATTCCGTCATTAATTTGGCGGAGATAGCATTTAGGTTGACTCAGCAGCTGTATGAGAGCCAGCAAGCACTGCTGGTTAAAGGGGTTTAGGAGAAACATTTCTTTTGCTTTACTTGGATTGTTGCACTGATCAAGATTGAAACAGATGAGTGGAGTGTCAGAGTTATACAATATGGAAACAAGTCCTTTGACCCACTGATTCTGTGCTGGCCCATCTAAATGAATCCATTTCTACCCTCCTCACATCACCCTTTAGATTCCTCACCTCCCCACAGATATCCTCATCTCCCTTTATATTCTGTGACTTACCCATAAACAATGGTGAGTTAATCTATCACACATATTTGGGATGTATGAAGAAACTGAAGCACCCAAAGGAGACCTGCACAGTCTCAGGGTGAATATGGAGTTCCATACACATAGGCTGAAGGTCAAGATGGAACCAAGGTCATTATAGCTGTAAGGCAGCAGGCCCACCAGTGCCACTCTGCTGTGCATAGTCCATTGCACCAGTACCCAGGACACTGAGATCAGATGCAGGGCAGAGCTCCATTAAACGGAAGCAAAATTCCATAGTCCGTATGTGCAGTCTTGTATTTTCTGGGCAGACTTTTTGGGGAATGTAGACAAGTTCTGATTACAAACACAAAAGATTCAGAGCAACAAACACAGGGCATTGGAGGAACTCAGCAGGTTAGGCAGCATCTAAATGAATGAGTAAACAGTCAACTTTATGGGTGACGACCCTTCCTTTCTGATTTCTGTGCCTGACCAAGGTACGCGGTGTATTATGGAGAGACAAAATAAAGTTAGCTCATTGTCTGAGAGAGTTGGGTGGATATGGCAATCTGAGGTACTTGAAATGGCCAGAGACTCATTGTGAATAATTTAAATATAATTATTAAAGATAAATATCCATTAGCAGTTGGAATAGTGTGTTGGCCAGAGTAAAGATTCATCCTGGTGAATTTTGTATGCCTCAGAGTATGAATGCCAGCATCTCCATGTTAGGCATTCTGTGTCAGCATTTGAATGTGGCTGCTCCTAGGACATCCCTAGGTGTGTTGGTTGTTAACACAAATGATGCATTTAACTGTATTTTCAATGTACATATGATAAACAAATCGGAATCTAATTCTGAGGTCTGATGTGGTATTTCTCTCCAAGATTCAGGCTTTCCTCAGATTCCAGAAGCAGCCAATCTACACATGGTAAACATGTAAATAAGAAATAATTGCACACTAAAGACGGACTTGCCTGGTTGAGAGACAGATTGCCTGTGGCCAAGTAAATTCACTTGCTAGTGTATAAACTACTGTACATTTGATCAGTGATATTAGATACGTTTACATTAATCATAATGCGTGCATTACTCAGGCACTGGAAGAAATCGTGTTCATGTCTTTTTTTTCATTGGTGCGCTGTGGAAGCTTTATTAATATTGACTTAAGCTTCATCACAAATCTGGCGATTTGCACCATGATATGTGAATAATGAAGTATATTAAATTATTTAATGTTCGTACCTGGATTCTGCAGCTGCATTCCAGTTCAAGCAAGCAGATCAATTTCCCTCTACTCATGACCTGACTAACCCACCCTTTTTCTTTCTTGACTCTTCGATTCATTTTCCAACATGCTGACCCCTCTTTACCTATATGAGAAGCGGTTGAAGCTGCTTCTTTCTTATCCCTTACCTCTCAACAATTTCATGCCAGTATCTATTACCCCTCAGGTATCTGAATCTCCAGTCCCTAGAAACTGATCACGTTCCATCACAACACACACAAAATGCTGGAGGAACTCAGCAGGCCAGGCAGCATCTTCTGAAAAAAGCACAGTCGACGTTTTGGGTTGACAACTGTTCATCAGTAAATGAAAATCAAAATAAAAATCTGCAGGTGCTCCAAATCTGAAATAAAAGTAGAAAATTCTGGAGAAACATTTTAGGCACATCCCGACAGTTCAGGCAGCATGAGTGTAAAGTGACGTGGTTATCTTTTCAGACCATTCATCAGAAATAAAAAAGAAATTAGATAATCTGTGGTAATTCTGTTCAAGACTTGAGATTAAAGTTTATTTGTCATTCTGGCATCTAAACATACAGTGAAGCATGTCATTTTCATCAACAACCAACATACCCAGGGTGTGCTAGGGGTAGCCTGTGAGTATCATCCCATATTCAACACCAGGACTTGCCGATCAACAAGGTGTCAAACTCCAAATTGGAGTCGTATTCCTAGACAGAGAGCAGCAGCAAGATTGTTTGGCCATGGGAGGCTTTAGAGCCAATTTAGGCTTTACCTCCTCTCACATTCCTGTTTGCAATGAGATGTACTAACTGGCACAAACTGGGGACAACATCTGGGCTCTTAATAACGTAGGACTTCAATACTACAAAGATACTTACTGTGTATTTTTAATTAAGGGAGACATTTGAATGGATGAAATGTGTTTGGTTCCTTTTCTGAGTTTTGAAGTGCTGGCTGTACTTGTACCATCTGCTTAGTAGATAACAGTACTTTGAATGGTAATAATTGTACTTATTTCCTTGTTACAGTACTGCTTTGTTACATGACTTTCATCAGCGGTCTCTCTTTTCATCTTTTGTTGATAGTCTTGTGAATTTGTCCAACTCTATCTGTTGGAACCATGCCAGTGATGTAATGAAGAGTAATTGGACATGGTTTCAAATTGGGAAACAGAAAGCTTTGACAGACGATTACTTTGCCCCGAATAATGGAAGCGGATGTTTGCTAATGTCATGATGTGTTTCTAATACCAGACAAAAGAACAATGAATGGAAGTCTCATCTATAGTGGAAAGAGTTGAGTTCACAGCTGTATTACTTTAACGGTTTTGGACGGAACCCAAGTGTAATTTAGTGGAAGCATTACTCAGCCATATGTTGGCAGATCAGAGGGTGAATAAAGTTCTATGGCAATGAAAACTCCATTGCAGTTTACCCTTCAGGGAATATTTATTTGGAACAATGCCTCACAACTAATGAATAATAAACTTCCACAGACCATGAAATATATCATCTATGGTGATAACAATATCATTTGTTTTGTTACTAAAGGTCACTTCCAAAAGTCCAGGCTTTCAATGAATGGGCTGTATTTCAGGGGCTTGGTCATTCTTTAAATTTGAAGTACTGACTGAAGTCATATAGCTTTTCCATTGTCTCTCCTCCAGCTCTCAGATGAGTTCCAGATGCAGATTCCACTGTTGACCTCTTTCATGATATGACCATGGGACACTATTATACCTCATCCCACTTATTTCTGGTGCAGCCTCTCTTTTGCTAGCTAGTTCAGTTGTTGGATGAACTATGAAAGGGAAGACAGAAGAAATGAGCTTCAATCCTTCCCACGGCATGAAAGCTATTAACATCATTTTCAATCCCTTAGTGATTCTCCTTCTACCTCACCCAGACAACGCTAGGCAATGTTCTGTGCTCAGCCAGCAAGCTTGTAAATGATCTGAAGCTGAGTGGGGAGTGGCATGTTAAGAGTTCAAACCCTCTAGAGCAGCGTTCTCAAAGTTCAAATCATATATACTAATATCTTGTAGACATTTGCGTAGAACGAAAACATATTTCAAGCACCTTTACAAGGGTTGATTGATAAGTTCATGGCCTAAGATAGAAGGAGTCAATTTTAGAAAACCTAGCACACTTATTTTTCAATTTAGTCCCTTCCCTCATTTACACATTTAGTCCAGTAGTTGTGGTGCATACGGATCTTGGACCTCCAGAAAGTGTTCACAGCATGTGTGATTAATAAGTTCGTGGCCTAAGGTAGAAGGAGATGAGTTACACAGCTCCCATTACATGCACATGCAGTTCAACTCTTTGAGGTGATTATGCAGAAAGTTAGAAGTTGATAACTCATCTCCTTCTACCTTAGGCCACAAACTTATCAATTACCCTGATAAGTTATTAACTGATGAGTTATTAACTTCAAACTTTATGCATAATCACTCAGAGTTGAATTGCACGTGCATGTAATGAGAGCTGTACAGCTCATCTCCTTCTACCTTAGGCCACAAACTTATCAATCAACCCTGCTGTGGACACTTTCTGGAGGTCCAAAATTAGTATGTTCCATGACCGCTGGACTAAGTGTGTAAATGTAGGAGGGGACTATGTTGAAAAATAAATGTGCTAGGTTTTCTAAAGTTTACTCCTTCTACCTTAGGTCATAAACTTATCAATCACCCCTTGTATTTGGAAAAGGAGGGCACAACAAAATTCAGACAGCTCTTGAATTATTGCAAG
This sequence comes from Hypanus sabinus, assembly GCF_030144855.1. Lineage (NCBI taxonomy): Eukaryota > Metazoa > Chordata > Chondrichthyes > Myliobatiformes > Dasyatidae > Hypanus > Hypanus sabinus. The sequence continues at coordinate 33,945,794 of NC_082727.1, read as the reverse complement.
TAGTTTTGGGCCCTATGTCTAAGAAAAGATGTGTTGACACTGGAGTAGGTCCAAAGGTGATTCACAAAAAAGATCCAGGGAATGAATGGGTTAATATATGTGGAGCACCTGATGACTCTGGGCCTGTATTTACTGGCATTTAGGAGAATATGGGTGGGGGGGGAACCTCTTTGAAGCCTACCAAGTATTGAAAAACGTAGATAGAGTGGATGTGGAAGGGATGTTCCCTATAGTAGGAGAGTCTAGGACCAGAGGGCACAGTCTCAGATTACAAGGACATCCTATTAGAACAGAGGTGAGGATAAATTTCTTTAGCCAGAGGGTAGTAAATCTGCAGAACTTATTGCCACTGATGGTTGTGGAGGCCAAATGATTAGGATATTTATAGTGGAGATTGATAGGTTCTTGGTTAGTAAAGGTGTCAAAGGTTACATGTAGAAGGCAGGAGGTTGAGGTTGAGAAGTAAAATCAAGCAGCCATTTTCAAACTCAGAGGCCAGTGGTCTAATTCTTCTCCCATGTCATATGGTGAAAAACCAACAAAATCTGACAGGCTGCGGATGTGCAACAATAAATAAACTGATACAGGAGAGGAGGTCTTAAGGGAATAGGGAGTAATTGAAAAGGTTAAATATGTAAACAAGTCGGCCAATGAGAAGAAAGCTATAAGGTGATCTGATTGGCTGCGAGGAGTAAACTGATATGGAAGTACAATGGTAAATAATCAGTCATCGTATTATTGAAGTTCAGGAAAGAGGGGATGACATCTATCACAGGCAAATTGCCTTTCCACTACCCTAGCACCTAACCTGTGTTTTCTACACTTGTGACACGACCATCAGTTCTTGTATCCTGTGCCTTCAATATTGAAGCCAAATATTCTGTACTCATCCATCTGCCCTGCCATTTTCAATGCCCTGAGGGCAAGATTCTTCCATTTCTCTGCACTTCCCTCTGTCCCACTACTTATTGTATTTTCCTTTGCCTTCTTTTCCTTTACATTTCTCCAGACTGAATTCCATTTCTAAATTTTCCCACTTGTTTCCAGTGAGAACTTTTTTTTCTCACTTTCAAAATGATTTGCTAGTTCTGGGATGTTTGTAAATGTACATTTAATTAATGAAGTAGAAACTGGAAGATTAAAATTTGTTTTCCATTGGCAAAATCAAATGAAAACAGCAAAAGAGGATGGATGCTGGACTGCTCTCAAATATATACAATCTATTTTTAAGCATTATTATCTTTAAAAATAGATATGTATTTAATATAATTCCTTTCTGTTTGTACATTAGCCATAGATATCAGAGTAAATTTCATTAGGCTTGTGCTGCATTGCCTTGTTCTCGTGCTCATAGGTAGGTTATTCAGTAGGCTGGAATATGTGACTTCCATTTTCATTTAGTGTTATCCACTGGAATTATTTTCTCATTCCTACTATACCAAAATAAAAGTGCCATGGAATCTGAATGCAGATCATTTTGCACACATTTTGTTTTGTTGACTGTTGATCTGCTGTGACCTGCTGCATCTACCAAGCAGCTTATCAGGCTGACTTTGATCTTTTGAATTGCTCAATAGTAAGAATACTATATATGGGGGGCAGGCACGATAGAGGAGCTGGCAGTATAAATGCTTTAACAGCACCCAATGTAAGATGGAAGTTCAATTCACTCCACTGTCTGTAAGGATTTGAGTTTCTACATTTTTTCCGTGATATTTTGGTTTCCTCCAGGTGCTCCAGTTACTCTCGAATTCCAAAGGGTTAGTGAGTTGTGGGCATGCAGTGTTGCCACCGGAAACACTTGCTGGCTGCCCAGCACAATCCTCACTGATTTGATTTGGCACATTTCACTGTATTTTTCAATGTACTGTGTACGTGACAAATAAACCTAATATTTTAAAAGATATTTTATCTTCTTACTACATCAAGCTACTGTGCCAAGTCTTTTAAGACTGCAAGAAAAAAAAATGAATCTTAAATTTTTGCTAAACATTTAGCTAAACGATATGTAGGCCACTGCACAAGCTTGTCAACTGAAGTAAAGTTAATCATAAAGTTCACTGTACATTTTATTCAGAGGTTTCTGCAATTATTAAGCATAGAGCATTGCAAATGCCACAATAAGTGAGTCAACAGATCAAAAGATTCTGAAGATATTGTTGTATAGTATTTTAATGTTTAAAGCAATTAGAAATATTTGTGGAGATCTGTAGAGAAATATAAGCTCTGGTGGAAACTTCCTGCAGGTACATTCACACTGTGAAGAAATTGGCCGTAGATGCATTTGAAACAGTGACAGTAAATAGGTTACCGAAACATTTCCCTCTTTAATCCTTTTAAAATAATTGGGTTTTTAAAGTAGAGCATTCAGGATTTTCAGAGCAAGTCTCACAAACATCAATTTCACCTCAAATCTATGTAATCAGCAAAAGGAAGGAAAACAGTGCATTTCACTTTTAAATTCTGTGTCAAAGAGCAGTAGTTTACTGATTTACTCAAACTGTTGTTGGTTGTGGCTGCTGGTGGCTGAGCTTCCCTAATGCTTTGCAATATAAAGTTCTTGCCGTTCCTTGAAATTTGCTGTTTTCTCCAAATCCATCTTTTTTTTTAATACAAAAATACCAAATGACAATTTGATAGCAGCATTTCCTTACCTTGATTGCCTGTTTGCATGAGGCAAACCATCTTTGTCCTGTTTGCATGAGTGCATGAATCAGCTCATTTGGTGAACATGTCTTTTGTCATTAAAGAAATGTTGCTTTGTTTGATATTCAACTTTATTGCATTAGCAATGTTTTGATGGAGGGAAAATTTAGTAGCATTCTGAGATGATAGTGAATGGGTTTTACTCTAGTAGTGACACTGATATTTACCATTTTCAAAGTTCTGGGAGACTAACCCAGAAGGTGGAGCCTCGGTAATTTTGTGTTGAACTGTTAGCTGCCAGATCATTGGGGTTTCAAGAGGACTCAGTCAATGCCATCTTCAATTTGTGTTGAAGCCTTCTTTAGCCTTCCTACAGTTCACAGCCTTTATTAAACACTTTCATCATCTCTCATCAAATGCTCATTTGGTCAATTATGATCCAGTGTTGGTTTACCAAAGAGTAAATTGTTCTTGCTGCAGCCTTGGCTACAACTCATGTCCCTGTGGTGCAAACAGGTGAAAATTTTTGACTGTGTGTCTGAAGAAAGACTGTAGATTAGAGTCTGCTTGGCTGCAGGAAATGGGGGTGAGTTGGAGATGTTTCTTCATTCACTAAACCAGAACAGATGGAGTTCCATTAGGAAACGGTATGTGAGAAAGATCATTGAGTAAAAGAATATTGCTTCCAATAATGATCTCTATGCCACCATTAGCCACAGTGTGATGGCCATTTTAATAATGATTAGCACTCCTTTTCTAAGTCATATTTCATGTTAGTGTAACTGTTAGTGGAACACAAAACAGCATCAGCAATCTGGGTTCAATTCCTGTTGCTATCTGTAAGGAGTATGTACGTGCTCACTGTGAGTATAGGTTTCCTCTGGGTGTTCTGATTTCCTTCCACACTACAAAGACGTAGAGGTCAGTAGGTTAATTGGTCACATAGGATTAACTGGGTGGCATGAAAGGGCCTGCTACCGTGCTGTATCTCGAAATAAATATAAAATTGCTAATGGGCGTGGGATTGAGACGGTAAATGCTGATGTAACTTGGAAGGAGGCCTCATTGGCTATGAGTCAATACTGGCTCACAGGGGATTTTCATTTTCCTGTTTTATTGTGCTCGCATTTCCCCAAGATTCTATCACTCACCTACATATGAGGGGCAATTTATAATTGTCACTTACCTACCAAGCTGCATATTTTGGGACATGGGAAAAAACCAGAGCATTCTGGATTATCTCATGCAATTACAGAAGGAACATGTAAACCCCATGTTTTCCTGTCTTTTAAAAGAAGGGGAGAATGAATAAATATTGAAATGTGTTTAAATACTGCTCTTGTTGATGCTTAATAGTTGGCACCATGTGATGACGTGGGACATTTTAATGTTGGCTGGGGCCTGAGATTCTTATAGAGACTATTGTTTGGTGGATAGTTCAGTCTCTGATATAATGCACTGGTTAATGCAAATTGCATTAACCAGTACATTAGGTCAGACATTCAACTATTAAGAGATGGAATTCATTGATGTCTTTATTAACCTTTATTATACAGTGAGGTCATTACATTTTTTTTCTGCTCTTAATCTATGCCCTGGCAATGATTCCTCCAATAATCGATCTTATTGTTTTCTAGAGTCCCTGAGTGTATAATTTCTCTCTCCACTTCTTCATCTTATTGGCTAAGATGTCCTGAAAGTCAGCATTTCCCTCTGCCCTGAAGTAACATAAAGCTTCCCAAAGCTTTAAAATGACTCACAGGCAACGAGTTATTCTCCTTTAAGCATTCACCTCATATAATTTCTCATCTTGAGTAAGGAGAAATGCCAGAAATAGTTCTGGATGCATGCTGTAATCTTGATAATTGTGTTAGCCACATAACTTATTTGTGTGACCGTAACTGAGTTGAACTGGCATGGGAAATCTTCAGTTCTGGCACACAGTGTGCACATTTTCTAGCACTGTCTAATTTCCCCAAATGTTCTTGTAATCACATTGGTTTCGTAAATGATGCATTTAGCCTAAAATGAGTCAACCTAATCTGATATTTTCCCCTGGCTTTTGTCAGCTGATGATTTGGATCAGAAATTGAGATGTGAGTTGAGCAGAGATCAGAATATTGTCCCAGTCTTTGTCAATGAGAACTGTATCTGATTGGAAGACGCAACAACACTACTTAAAGTGTTAGCAGAGAAGATCCTTGTTGGAGACATTATGTTTTGTACAGCTTCACAAAACTACTTCCAGACAGAAATTCGTAAATCTTAATCCTCTTTCTGGAAGTGATGAAAGCTGCTGTCTCCCTCTCTTTTTTTTCAAGTCCAACCACGAAAATCAAGTTGATGTTTAATTGTCATTCAACCATGGCTTACACCCATCTGGATGAGCCCGGCATCACTGTGAACCTTTTGTCCTCTCCTATCAGATTCCCCTTCTCCAAGCCTTTATCTCATTCACCAACTGACTTCCCAGCTCTCTACTTCACCCCTCCCCGATGCCAGTTTCACCTATCATCTAACACCTTATACTTCTTCCTCCCTGCCCCCTCACCTTCTGATTCTGACTTTCCCCCTTCCTTCCCATCCTGATGAAGTGCCTCAGCCCAAAACGTTGACTGTTTACTCTTTTCCATAAATGCTGCCTGGCCTGCTAAGTTCCTCCAGCATTTTGTATGTGTTGCTATCAACAGTGCCAAATGACCTACTGGAGTACTCATAAGAAAATAGTTTTGAATTCTGACGCCTTAGTGATCCAAAGGTTCTTCAGAAGGCAACAACAACACATAAAACACATTGTTTACAAGAGTGAAGAAGAAGAAGAGAGCAGAATAAAAAATCGTCATCTACTCATACCAGACAAGAGAAAACAAATTCCATTGATAACAGTTAACCAATAAAATAGCCAGATTCAAGTAATGTGATACCAGCTACTAAAACAACGAAACATTCTTCAAAAATACAGAGGCAGCTATTCCATAATTACTTAACAATTACATGCATATAGGTGATTATATAAAGATACTAGCAAACATAGGGAAGTTGAACTACAAGAAAAATAACACTTCTACATCCAATTCCAACAAAAGATTAACTAATCCAGTGCTATGATGATCCATTTTAGTCCACAGATTTTTTTAATGGGGTTCTTCCAATTGCTCTTCATTATTCACTGGGGGTTGGGTAGAAGCCTTGTTATTCTAGGTTTCGTAGTTTATTGTCAATCCATGGCCTTTGTGGAATTTACTGAAGCAAAGACAAAACACTTGTTATGAATGTCAGGCATACCAAAAGAAAATCAGGATATAAGTTCATCTTCTCTATTCACGAAGGATTTCCAAAGGCATTTATGAAGGTGTTTGGGTGTTTATTTCTCAGCAAATTATTTTCAGTGAAGCTCATCGTAATGTTTACTGTCTGCACTGCCTGCACCCCAGAGGACTTTTTAAGAGAAAGAGATTTGTTCTTGTTACGAACCCCATAACCGGGTCACTTACCAGCAAAGATAGAGAGGTCCGTTGAAGTCTGATGGTACTATTTTTAACAGTATTTATTTATAAAGGTACACAAAAATAAGATCAATGCAAACATACAGATAATATACGTCATCAATACTAAATCTAAAAGCACGGGTATAATAGTAATCAATAAGAAATAGCTCTATCGTTGTCTAGGGGATAATGTATTGTCCGATGGAAATATAAAAGTCACTGTTCGTTCAAGCTGCAGTGTTTTGGGTTTGAGAGAAAGACGGGTTAAACTTGCCCAGTTCTTTTATGATGCCAATCCTTCGAGTCGTGGGGAGTTGGTTTCCCCATTGTTAGCTAAAAGCCAGTCTCCCGTGGTAAAAGCCACCGGTTCCGGGGCAAATGGAACCAAACGCACTTGGCCTCCTCCCACCGGCTTCCGCTATTACGGGATTGCTAGCGTTTCTTCTGGTGCGTCTGAAGGGGTTGTTCCCACAGACCCTCTTTTATCCTGACTCACAGGGTCTCAGATGTCAATCAGGTTGGGGTAATGCAATCCCTCCCTCAACCAGCCCACTTTGCCTGAGGGCTTCCAAGTAGCACAGTATTGTAATACACAAGTTTGTCTCCAAGAGACAATGGCCATTTCCCGTCGCTTTATATCGCCGGGGGAACAAAACATTCCGCATGTCTCTCTCTCTCATTTCCTGGGTCTCCTGACCCAAATCAATAGTGATCTTGCGATTCTCACAAAGGAGGGGGCTACCCCACACCCTTCAGCCCCTCAGAGCTGTGGTACATTCATAACAGTTTCAATAGCAGCATATATCCTCAAGATAATTAAGCTTGCCCCAATAAGAAATTGTCTGAATATGCAGAGATCCCCTCATCAACAGATGAAAGTCAGGAGTTCCTGAACTAGGCACTGCACAAGACCAGATTGCGATGTTGATGTGGAGAGTCACTTCATACAGCAAGAAAAATAAAGAAAGGTATTATTCACAACCCTCTTAGCAGCTGCATCATCAGTGGCAGAGCCGGATGCCCAGCCACTGAAGTAATAATGTGCCTAATCTTGCAGAAAGAGACCTTGAAGAGAAGGAATTAATCCTGAAAAGAAAGTTAAAAATAGATAGAAAGTGAATGTACCGTTGCACAATGATTATCTTTTTAAATATATTATGTGAAAGCAAACTATATAGTCCTTGACAGGATGCTATTCAACACCTCATCCTGTATCAGCTCCTTAAAGACCTATCCAAAAAATCCTGTATCCTGTTCTTAATCCACAGTTTTGCAACTGTTGCCTTTTCAGCTGTATGTCATATTTTCTGCCAACAAGCTGTCTTTAGAAGATTGTGAATCCAAGTCTCAGTCAAGCACCTTAAGCACACAGATCTAGGAATACACTCCAGCATGGTCCTTAGGGAGTGCTTGACAGTTGGAATTGTTGTTTTGGACGAGATTTTAAATTACAATCATTTACTCTCTTAGCAGAAAATCCTGATGTTACCCATCTCAGTGCATGCTGCTCACTGGCATCAGTCGATTAAATCTCTTCTGCACATTCTTCAAGGTCACGTCATTCTTCCAAACAAATACTGCAGAGATATTTTCAAAAAATTGAGCTAAAGGTTTGCCCAGAACTGCCTTGCTCTTTTGTGCAGTCAGAATTATGCATTGCAAGATAACAGGCAGATATCATTGATAAGTATCATGAAAGTTGTTGTTTTGCTGTAGCAGTACAGTGCACTACATAAAATATATTATAAATTACAATAAGAAATATACAGTATATTAAAAATTCAAGAAGTAGTGAAAATCCAGAGCAAAAACAATGAGGTACTTATTGGCCCAATTCTGAAGAATTGAGGGTTCAGATAAATACTGTACAATTATTAGCAATTATCTGTGCTTTGGTCCTTAAATTATATGAAGGTCATTATAAAATTGGAGATGTTAGGGCCAAAATCCTGCTCTGAGAAACTCTTGGAGCAATGTTACGGGACTTAGATAATTGATTTGCCAGACCATCTTCTTTGAAGTAACATTAGAATGGTTTTCCTTTGATGTCTGTCAACTTCAGGTTTGCCAAGATTGCTTGATTCCAGTCTTGGTCAACTGATGCAATAATGTTAATGTCCTTCCTCTAATGGAATTGAGCTGTTCAGTCCATGTGTAGACCAAGGCTTGATGAACTCTGGAACTGAGTGGTCCTGGCAAATCCCAATCTGAATATCAGCGAGAAAGTTATTGGTGAGTGTTACTTGACTGCACCAAAGGACTTGAATGAAATACAGAGGAAGTATTTTGGTGGCAGAAGTCCAGGTAAATGGAAGAAGTAGTTTTTAGGTGGTTTCAAATGACCAGAAACAACATGAGGGAAAAAAATGCGCAGCAATTTACAGAAACCAGGAATGCCTGGCCTCAGTGTGTTGTGAGCATCTGCAATAAGATCTTACAAGATAATTGGATAAATATCTGTTTATGGTTCTATATGCTAAAGTAAGGGTGTAGGTGTCGTGGGATTCCCTCTAGTCATCCATCATGATGAGGCTGAGTGGAGAATTATTCCTGTCTCAGAACTGGTTAACAATTGTAATTGAGTATGGGAGTCTAAAATTGAGTTATCATTATTTATATCTCTATCACTATATTAAAAAGGCTTAATGTTTTAATTTTATGGGCACGTTATTGAGTATTAAAAATGACAACAGAGTTAACCTGAGAATTAATTATTATCATTATCTGAATTAACTTTGTTCTGCATTCCTCATTTAGGCCATGCAAAGAGATTTTAAATCCTCTCACACTTTATAGTCAGGAATAGAGGAATAGCTGAATCATTTTTAATCATAAAGATGGCAAGAATTATAACTTTATTGTACCCAAATTAATTGTTTATAATCTTTATAATCTTCCACAGTTTCACGAAGGATTGAATTACCTTTTCCAGAAAGTGAACGCAGAGAAGAATATTATTATCAGAATGTGAATGACTTATTTTAGTAGTGTTCAAGGAACATCCATATAGGGTCTAGTAAATAGTAGAGTCCACAATATGCATCTTGGGAATTTGACAGCAGCTAAACTGGTATCACTGTTAAATTCTATCAAAATAAACTAATTAATTTGAAGGAAAGATAGGTTTCTGAAATGTGTGAGGATGTCTTTGGATTTTAGCTGAAAGATGGGCATTCAACAAAGTGACAACAGCGATTACGTGGGATTGTTCTGTAACTGTCTTACACTTTTTCTCTGCATCATAGAACAAAGGAATGTATAGTACATCACTTACAACAGTGTTTATTAGATTATTTAAGTATTGTTCTTTGAAAAATATTGCAGTTCCTAACTAAACTCTTCTGGCCAAGTGATAATAGTTGACAATGTTTGCCTTGAAATTTGATATCAATATTACAGTTGTGGCCCCATTTTTTACCTGTTTTAGTTGCTTGATAAAGACCGGGAGCATAACAGGGAAGAGGTAATAAGTGAGTGAGCAAATCAAATACAATGTACACCTTCACAAGAATAAAATCATATTTATAACTCATAATTAACTGATCGCCTATGCCATCTGCTTCAGTATATACTGTATATTTAGGTATAATATGGCAAAGTGCACCAAAGTCAAGTTTTAGGGAGTACTGAATGGACGTTTAAATCTCCGTTAGTCCACCATTTAGATCTGTTTTCCAATCCAGACAATTAAAAAAAATTGCAGTAAAGTGAGTATGTTGAGCTGAATTTATGAAGCTGTTTCTGATGTAACTGTATAATTCCAAAAAGTCTTGTTTTTTGTTTTCCCTTTGTAGGATATTGAATACTGCAACCTTATTTGATGACCTCATACAGTATCCATATAGAAATGGGAATATTTTAGAATCTGTTACTCCAAAGCAGGAGCTCCCAACCTTTTTTGTGCCGCGGATCCCTATCGTTAACTGAGGGTCCATGGGCCCCTATCGTTGACTGAGAGTTTTGTGGAATCCAGGTTGGGAACGCCTGCTCTGAAGAACGTGGTCAATATAAAACACTACTTCATGTTGCAGCATGGTTTTGAGGTGCCCTTCTGCAAAAAGGACATAAAATATGCTGAGAACTTACAACAGAAATAGGACTAGCTTTCTGAAACCATAGCGTTGATGAGAGCTTTGAGATTCTGGGTAAATTCCAGTGCAAAGAGAAAACATAGATGAGATAATGGCAGCTTTTAAAATAAAATTTTGATAGTGATGAAAGAAAGGTTATAGTCGGCGTTCAGGGAGAGTAGATTTAGTTCAGTCGCTGCAAATATTCAGAAGTTGTCCTTTAAAGAGTTATCAGTTCTAAAGCAACAAACCAGTTACCAGATGATTTAATTCCCCTCCCCATTCCCACTTTGCCATGTCTGTCCTTGAGCTGCTGTACTGCCAGGATGAGGCTAAACACAAACTTCAGGAGCAGCACCCCAAATTTCCACCTGGATAGTCTACAACCCAACTGTATGGATAGTGAATCCTCCAATTTCTGTTGAACTGCTCCCTCCACCACTGTATCTTTACCTCTGCTACTGATCTACTCAATTCATCTTACACCTACCACCCCCATTCTCCCCCCCGCCCCACCTACCAACTGCTCATCACCACACACTCCTTCCACTGGATCTCCTTTCCCCAGTTTCACATTAGCCCACTTCACCTCCCTTTTTTGGTTTCATCACATTCCATCATTTGCAGCCTTTTGTTGTCTCCACATATCATCTTGCACCCCTTTCTCGATATTCACTTTCTCTCCTCCATCTCCCCTCACCAGGATCCACCTATCAGTTGCCAATTTGTGCTCCATCCCTTTCCTTCAGCTCCTTATACTGGCTTTCTCTCATTTTAGTTGGTCATGATGAAGGGTCTCAACCAGAGATGTTGACTATCCATTTCCTTCCACGGATGCTGCCTGACCTGCTCAGTGAGATCCCCTAGCATTTTGTTGTCATAGATTTCAGCATCTGCAGACTCTTCTGTGCTAATCCTCTGTTGGTTCATTTCACAGACATGGTTATTTTATTTCTGTCTGCCTGTGGGGAAATGTCATTTTGTGTTTAGATAGGATTACCATTTAATCAAATTAATTGTAGTATGAAGAGATTGGTGGATGTTATTTATATGGACAGTAATGTCCTACGGATCAGAGGACAAAAGTAAGATGGATCAGTAAGATGAAATAGCAGGTTGTGGACTTCAGGAACGGTAAGACGAAGGAACACATACCAATCCTCATAGAGGGATCAGAAGCGTAGAGAGTGAGCAGCTTCAAGTTCCTGCTCACTGGGTGTCAAGATCTCTGAAGAACTAGCCTGGTCCCAACATATTGATGAGTTATAAAGAAGGCAAGTCAGCGACTATACTTTATTAGGAGGTTGAAGAGAAAAACTTCTCTTGATGTACCGTGGAGAGCATTCTGACAGGCGACATCACTATCTGGTATGGGGTGCTACTGCACAAGACTGAAAGAAGCTGCAAAGGGTTGTAAATTCAGTCGGCTCCATTTTGGTAGTAGCCTACAAAGTACCCAGGACATCTTCAAGGAGTGGTGCCTCAGAAAGGCAGTATCAGTTATTAAGGACCTCCAACACCCAGGGCATGCCCTTTTCTCACTGTTATCATCAGGTTGGAGGTACAGAAGCCTGAAGGCACACACTCAGCGATTCAGGAACAGCTTCTTCCCCTCTGCCATCCGATTCCTAAATGGACACTGAACCTGTGAACATTACCTCACTTTTTTAATATATATTATTTCTGTTTTTGCATGATTTTTAATCTATTCGACAGTGTATACTGTAATTTATTTATTATTATTGTTTTCCTCTTCTATTATCATGTATTGCATTGAACTGCTGCTGCTAAGTTAACAAATTTCACGATATATGCCAATGATAACAAACCTGATTCTGAGATTAGAGTATAAATTACAACTGGAGCTCTTACTGTCGATGTTTAGTGCTTCTAATATGTGGGTATGAGGTTCTGTTTCAATTGATTGGTGTAGTATCTGCTGATACTCTTGAGTCCTGAACATTATCCTTCATGATGATTGCTTCTCACTAATGCTCATGGTAGGAAATCCACCAATCACAATTACTACAGCTACTTCGGGTCATGACCCTGTCTGCACAATGACTCAGTATTAGCATAAGACATAGGAGCAGAATTAGGCCGTTTGGCCTATCGTGTCTGCTCCGCTATTTCATCATGCCTGGTCCATTTCCCTCTCAGCAGCCCCCCCCCCCCCCCAATCTCCTGCCTTCTCTCAGTATTCTTGATTATGCCCTGTATGCCCTGATTATTCAAGAAACTCGCCATCCAGACCACATTCAGAGAATTCTGTGTAGTTGTGGGACCCACATCTGAGAAAGTGTGTGCTGGCATTGGTGAGGGTCCAGATGAGGTTTACCAGAGTGATCCCAGGAATGAAAAGGTTAATGAAGGAGGATCGTTTGATGGCTCTGCACTTCTACATAGGAAAATGAGTGAGATCGAGGCCAAGTCATTGGGTATATTTAAAGTGAAGGTTGATAGGTTTCTGCTTTGTAAAGGTACCAAAGCTTACAGGGAGCAGAAAGGATGTTAGTTTTGAGGATGAAAGTAAATCAGCCATGATCGAGTTATGGAGCAGACCCAAGTTCAAGTTTATTGTCATTCAACCGTACATATGTATGCAGCTAAACGAAGCAACATTCTTCAGAGACTAAGATGCAAAGCACAGTGCATACAGCACATAAAATAATATTAACACAGTAATATTAAGATAAGAAAAGTATTCTGCTGATGTACAATTTGACATGATGTGTATATATGAGATACAGTCGACATTCACTAATCCAACTACTTGTAATCCGGTTTCTTCGATAATCCAGCACTGATTTCAAATTTTCCACGCAACTGTAATTTCAAATTTCCCAGGCCACCATACCAATCTGCTGCGTATTGTTTTGGTTGCGTTAGATCAGTTCATGTGTTGGCGCGCTCTTGTAAGTACAGACAGGTGATTCCTGCTTGTTTTCATGCATTTATTAATATCATTTGCATGAGGTGCGGCCACCCGGCACCCACCCGTCTCACCCGCCAGCGGCGGGGGAGCTGGTACGCGCTGGGTCAGTCTGCCTTCTTGCCCGCCTGCTGGCAGTCGCGCACTGCCCTCCGGTGTCGCCTGGCTGGCACTCTGCTCTCTTCTGTGTACGACCTCAGAACAGACGTGGTGACCCGCTGAATTTAAGCATATTACTAAGTGGAGGAAAAGAAACTAATGAGGATTCCTTCGGTAACTGTGAGTGAAGAGGGAAGAGCCCAGCGCCAAATCCCCGGCTGCCTGGCAGTCACATGAAATGTGACGTATAGAAGACCTCCTTTCTCTGACTTCTGCTTCTGCTCACCCAGATGGGCTGCCACCAACATCAACAGTTTTTGAAGAAACTGTTGTGCCAATTTCAGCACCAGTTCCTGATGCTTCACTCATTTTTCAAGTTGAAGATGTTGATGATCCTGACAACCCCACACATGCAGACATGTAACTTTGCCTGAAGGTATATTAAACGTCTCACTTTAGAAGCAGAAGTACTCAACTGTTCTGTGTAAGTTAATTCCTGTAAGTTTACCATTTACCCTTTATTTTATCTGTGCCTGTACAGTATATTACTTTATTAAAATTCCACTTGCTACTCATTTAATATTTCTGTTTCATTATTATCTAAATTGTACTCATTTATGTGATATTTTAAAGGTATGATGAGGCGGTTTGCTATTGCTTGATGTGATCGTTCCGTAATTCGGCATTTTCACTAATCCGGCACTCCTTAGGTACCAGTGGTGCCGGATTATAGAAAGTCGACCTGTATAATGAAATATATATCGGTACATCATTACACTGTCATAAATAAAGTGTACTGAGTGGTAACAGGGCGTTCAGAGGTCTCACAGCCTGGGGAAGAAGTAATTATCCACCCTAACAGTCCTTGTCCTTTTACTCTGTTACCTGGATGGGCTAAATGGCCTAATTATGTTCCAATGTCTTATGATCTGTCTACACAGGTACAAAGTTGCATGGTAAATTCATCTTCTTCAAAAGCGTTGCAGAGGCAATCCCGGTAGCTATGGGATCGCTGTGTTCAGATCTTGAGCAATTAACTTATTTTTCTGTCCTAGGAATGTCCACCTTGAAATTGTCTTTGATACATGATAATAATCAAACTTGACCAAAATGACTTTATTTTAATTACATCTCTTGAGTGTGAAGGCCTATCATGGCTATTTCCAAATAGCAGATCAGGTTATAGCACAAGATGGAAGTTCAGTAACAAGAAGTTTGCCCGATAGTCAGAACTCCACAGCAACAGAACAGATCGACATTAAACACATCTTGTTTGCGATAAGACGAGGGTTAAAATCAATGTCCAGGCAAGGGTAGCCTGGGGGGAGACATAGTCAACCCAGAGAAGCGGGCCCTCTGAAGTGAGACTTATTTTTGCATTTGTAGTCTGTTTTCCTCTGCACTCTGGTTGATCTTTCATTGATCCTGTCATCATTACTATTCTATAGATTTGCTGAGTATGCCCACAGAAAAGTGAATATCAGGGTTGTATGTGGTGACATATATGTATTTTGATAATAAAATTCACTTCAAACTTTGAAATTTTCTAGAAAACTCTTTGAAGAACATCAAGTTCAAGCTTATTATAATCTAACTATACATATATACAACCAAATGAAACAATCTTCCTTCAGACCACAGTCACAATTGACACAAATAAGTTCATACAATATAATTCAAAAATTCATATACTCTATGCAGCACAGGTGTACAATAAACAGTGCACTGTCCACATACTGTGCAGCACATGTAAATGATAAACAGTAAACAGCTCACTCTCCTAGTGAGACCTCAGTGGTGGCAGAGTATTTATTAGTTTCACAGTTACCCAGTCTGACAATCCAGCAGTCCTGGTCCTGTCCTTCCTGACAGTAGTGGGTCAAAGAGATTATGGGATGGGTGATAGGGATCCTGGACAATACTTCAGGCAATTTATATACAATGCTCTTGCTAAATGTCACAAGTAGGGATGGTGTGGGGTGGGGGAGAACTTAGTGATCCTCCTGGTGTTTCTACTGTCCTCTGCAGGGTCTTGCTGTCTGATACCTTGTGGCTTCTATACCACACAGTGATGCAGCCAGACAGGATACTCACGATGGTGCTCCTGCATAAAGTTGTTGGAATGGGGGTATGGTGACTTACACACCTCAATCTCCTCAGAAAGTTTAGATGCTGTTGTGCTTCATGACTAATGAAGTGTTGTGGGTCCAGGTTTAGATTGTCGGTTATGTGCATTCCAAGGAAGTTTTTGCTCTTCACTTTCTCCATGGCAGAGGTATTGATGTGCAATGGGGAGTGATGGACCCAGCTTCCCCTTACAAAGTAGGGGTGCTGGGTACAGACAAGATAGGAATATAATGGAAAGGTGTGAAACACACCTAACAACTGTGGGACAATTGCTTTAGTAACTTTACAGTATCATTGGTTGTCAGCTTGTAGTTTCTATTAACACCTCTATTGTGAATGGAGTTGATCTTGTTCCTAAGGAGTTCAAACATACTGTGAGTTTACCAAATGGTCAATATCTGTCAGTGATAAGCAAATTCTGCATAAATGGAGCATTTTTCTGTCCTGGCCTCAGAACAGTGTGGTTACAGGGGCCTATGCAGTTCTCCTCGTGCACAAGTGAAGTACGATTGAGGAGTGATTGTGAGGGTTTTCAGAGTCCAGTCATTGGCTACAGCGCATGGATGATTGAAAATGGAGGGTTGTGTAGGAGGGAAAGGTTAGATTGATCTTAGAGTAGGTTAAAATATTGGTACAACAAAGGCCTGCACTGTGCTGTAGGGTTCTCTAATGTTCCAGAGGTCAGTGGAGATGGAAATCATTTGTGTTAATTTGGAAACCCAACATATTACTGAAAAAAACAAGACTGTTATATTTTCAATCTTCTGAACCAGAAGTGCTGAATCGAAATCTTCAGAAAGAGATCTCTCCCTTCTTTTAAAAAAAAACCCTTAAAGCTTTCTCTAATATAGAATAACACCTGAGTGTTCTTAGGTTTAACAAAGCTAAGATTAACGTTTCAGAGCTGGCCATACATCCAGCTGGATACATCTGCAGCACTGGCATCTAACCAACAATACAAATATGTGATCGGTCCACAGAAATGAAAATAAATACAATTCAGTCAAATACCTGACCACCACTCTCAGTCAAAAGCAAAGTGATTAAATGAGTTGTTAGCAGTGCTTTCAAAAATTAATTCCTCGTCAATATGTTGCTGACAGATGTTATGCTTGGGTTCTCCTCGAACCACTCAGTCCCAAAATGATGTTTTAGGCTGGAAAAACAGTGCTAATTCTAGAGTAGAAGGAAGTGTGTCTAACCTTATGTGAAACTGTTCATCAGGACAGAAGAGGAAGGGGGCTGCAGCAAGGTGGAGGGGGGGGAGGCATAGAAGTTAGGAGGTGATAGGCGAGTCCATGTGATGGGGAAGTGACTGGGGGAGGAAGAGGATGAAGTAAAACGCTAGCAAGTTATAGATTGAATGAGGGGAAGGGCTGAAGTAAAAGAATCTAATAGGAGAGGACAGTAGATCATGTAATAAAGAGAAGGAGGAGGGGAGTCAGAGGGTGGTGATGGGCCAGTGAGAAGAAGAGGAGATAACCAGAATGAGGAATGGAAAAAGAGAGAAGGGGGGAGTCAGAAGTAATTACCAGAAGCTAATGAAATTGATGCTCATGCCATCATGTTGGAGGCTACCCACATGGAATACAAGGTGTTGCTCCTTCAGATTGGGTTTGGCCTCATTATGGCAGCAGAGGAGCTCATGGATGGAAATGTCAGAATGGGAATGGGGGGTCAAATTGAAATGGATAGTCATTTGGAGAGCCCGCCCTTTGCAGCAGATAGAGCAAAGATGCTCAATGAAGCAGTTCCCTGATCAACATCGTTTCACTGACGTTGAGGAGGCTGCACCGAAAGCACCTGATGCAATGGATAATCCTAATGGACTTGTAGGTGCAGCATCACCTCACCTAGAAGGAATAGGTTTTCTGTCACAAAAGGCAGAACATTGGTTTCTCTAACTTCTGGTAATTTCTGGCCCCTCCCATTTGCCTTTCCCCATTATGATTGTCTTGTCACCTCTTCTCCTCACCTGCTCATCACATTCCTCTGGGTTTCCCTCCTCCTTCCTTTTCTTCCATTGTCTATTCTGCTTTCCTATAAGATTCCTTTTTCTTCAGCTCTTCCACCTATCACCTCTTAGCTTCTTAATTCCCCCCTGCCACCCACCATCCATCTCACCTAGACTCAATTATCACCTGCCAGCTTGTTCTCATCCCCAGCCCCCTTATTCTGACTTCTTCCCCCTTTCCTTCCAGCCCTGATTAAGGGTCTCAGCCTGAAATGTCAACTATTTATTCCTCTGCATAGCTGCTGCCCAATTTGCTCAGTTCCTGGCCCGTTTTGTGCGCGCTTCTCAAGATTACCGGTGTCTGCAGATCTCTTTCCTGTGCCTATCCTTATCAGATGCAGAGTTTGACCAAGTATGGTATCTGCATGACCAAGTAACATCAAAGCCTCCAGAATCATATGGGTAATTCTTCATTGGCTGGAGTCATATCAGAAAGGTACTGCTGTTAGAGGACAAACATTTATACCCCAGGGTATTTCATCAAGAGTACCTCAAGGTGACCATCTTCAGTTGCTTCACTAATAATACACACTGCATTATAGAATCTGATGTGGGAATTTTTTTGCCCTATAGTTGCAGTATTCAGATCCATTTGCAGTTCATGTTGGTCTATTAAACTGTGATTAATTTTTGCACCATCAAAGTGTTGGGCAGTGACCTTATATAGTCAGCCTGTCTTAACCATTTTACTGTAATAGTCAGTAGTCAAAATACTCACCATTTATTCTGGGGGGGGTGGCTTGGGGAAATTATCTTTGATAAGAAAGTTAACTGCACCAGCTGCATGTACACTACAATTAAAATAGAAAATGCTGGAAATTTAATTCAGTAGGACAGGCAACATCTGACACGAGAAACATTTTTGATGAGGAGTTTTCAACTTGAAACATAAACTCTCCTCCCGGAGCAATTGATTGTTTCCACCATTTCCTATGTTTTCTTTCCGTTTTCCAGCATCAGCAATTTATTACTTTTCAGATATGTACTGTGGCTATGAAAACAAGACAGAAACAGGAATTCTGCATTGAGTAGCTCATCTCCTGACTCTCCAAATTTTTCCCACTGTCTAGAAAGCACAATTCATAAGCATGATCAACTAATTTCGTCAGAGAGTGCAGCTTCATCACACAACATGCTAGGAGTCATTCAGGACAAAACCATCCAGACTAACAAGCAAACACGAGGAAATCTGCAGCTGCTGGAAATTCAAACAGCAACACACACAAAATGCTGGTAGAACACAGCAGGCTAGGCAGCATCTATAGGGAGAAGCGCTGTCGACGTTTCGGGCCGAGACCCTTCGTCAGGACTAACCGAAAGGAAAGATAGTAAGAGATTTGAAAGTAGAGGGGGGAGGGTGAAATGCGAAATGATAGGAGAAGACCGGAGGGGGTGGGATGAAGCTAAGAGCTGGAAAGGTGATTGGTGAAAGTGATACAGTGCTGGAGAAGGGAAAGGATCATGGGATGGGATGCCTCAGGAGAAAGAAAGGAGGGGGGAAGCACCAGAGGAAGATGGAGAACAGGCAAACAACTAAATATGTCAGGGATGGGGTAAGAAGGGGAGGAGGGGCATTAACGGAAGTTAGAGGTCAATGTTCAAAAGCCCCGTTTGTTACAGTAAGCTCTCATTCCACCTGTGAGCAGCACACCATTGCTGCAGTATGTGCAGTGAGTACAGCTGGATTGCAGCAACTCACCAAGGTTTTCTCAATGGACCTGGAACACTACAGCACAGAAACAGGCCCTTCAGCCCATCTAATCCATGCCTAACTCTTACTCTGCCTCGTCCCTTTGGACTGCACCCAGACCATAGCCCTCTGTACTCTTCTATACATCTCCCATCCAGCTACTTATCCAAATTTCTCTTAAACATTGATACTGAACCCTACATCCTACACTTCTGCCGGCAGCTCATTCCACATTCACACCACCCTCTGAGTGAAGAAGTTCTCCCTCTGGTTTCCCTTATTTCACCTTTAACCTATGACCCCTAGTTTTAGTTTAATGGTTGTTTCCAATTTTCTACATAGAAAGGCAAAGGCATGGGGTGCTGGCATTCGCTGTTATCTCAAAGCTCCTTTCCAAGTCATGAATCAGAAATATATTGTTCATTCTGCATCATGAGTGAATCAAAATCCTGACATACAGTGCATACATGATTGTAGAATCTTCTGTGTAACTGCTTGCAAAGGAAAATAACAGAGGTAGAATAATTATCAGGACATGATTTATTCAAAACAACATATTCCCATTGAAACAGCCATGCCTGCTACATTAATGCATCAAGGTCATAACATGGGAATATTCATATCTTAAAGGTACCCAAACACATTAAATGCTGATTGCTTTTTCATCAAAAAAGTAAATAAACTCTCACAGGCCATCAATTATTTACACATATAATTATACAACAGATTAATATTTACATAACTGTCCATAGTTATCAGCTTCATCAAATACCCGTGCATAGGTTTTATTAACCACCGAGAGCTTCTCGTTGTCAAAGTTTTGTTTATCATCTCTGAAATGTACACACTCGGATCTCCCAACTGTGGTGGGTCACTTCACCTGTAAGCTACAAGTCTTCCATTCAGTCTCTGGTCTCATGTACTTAATGATTCAGGCTTTGCCTAACAATGGCAGTGCCATGGAATTTTCCTTCAATGTGTCATGTTCGTGATCACCAGCTTCTTGGTGCTGTGCTGATATGTCATTGAGGGCTCTGACTACCCCTCAACATGCTCATCGTATGACATACAATATTTCCACTATTTTCTCTCTGCATTTTTCTGTGATTTTGTGGGGTATTCCCACAGCACCTACCACCTGAAATAATTTCTCCTGACTGTAATCCATATCATGTTGTATGGTTCCTTTTTTATCCATCAGTTTTTCATGGTCAGCCTGCTCAGAGTTCAGCCATATCAGCAAACCTTGATCCATCATCATCATCATCCCAACCCAGGAAAGTCATATAGTGGAATGATGTGGATGTTTTGTACATAAATGTAAACAGTGCTCACTCATGGCTTAGAGACTCTTTTCCCCTTCATTAATTCTTCTGAGTCTGGGTAGATGGCTGCATATTTGCTCACAGTGGAGAAGGGGGCCATTTTAGACCATCAAATCTAAGCCAGTTCTGAGTGTAATCCTGTTCTTTAAGACTTTTTTTTATGCAAGCTGTTCTCATATTAAGACTATAAGATAGAGGAGCAGAATTAAGTCATTTGGTCCATCAAGTCATCTCCACCAATCAATCATGGCTGATTTATTATCCCTTTCAACCTCATTCTTCTGCCTTGTCCGCATAACTTTGATGCTCTTACTAATCAGGGATCTATCAACCTTCCCTTTAAGTATACCTAATGACTTGATGTCTGTGATAATGAATTCCACAGATTCAGCACCGTCTGGCTAACAAAACTCCTCCTCGACTCTGTCCTAAAGGGACGTCCTTCTGAGACTGTGCCCTCTGGCTCTAGACTCCCCCGCTGCAGGAAACATCCCCTCCGCATCCACTCGTGACTTAGGTTTAATCCTGACCTCTGCTGCTGTCGGTGTGGTGTGTGCACATTCTGCCTGTGACCACGAGGCTTTCATTTGCACACTTCTGCTTTCCTCCCATGTTCCATTGGAGGTTATGATCTGCTGCTCCCCTCTTTGGGGTATGTCTAGTCTGAAGAAGCAGAATTAGAGTCAGGTTTATTACCACTAGCATGTGTCGTAAAATTTGTAAACTTAGCTGCATCAGTTTAATGCAATACATAGTATAGAAGAAGAAAATAATAATCAATCAATCAATTACAGTATACATATATTGAATAGATTAAAATCATGCAAAAAAACAGAAATAAAGTACTGTATATTTAAAAAGTAAGGTAGTGTTTACAGATTCAATGTCCATTTAGGGATTGGATGACAGAGGCGAAGAACCTGTTCCTGAATCGCTGAGTGTGTGCCTTCAGGCTTCTGTACCTCCTACCTGATGGTAACCGTGAGAAAAGGGCATGCTCTATGTGCTGGAGGTCCTTAATAATGGACACTACCTTTCTGAGACATTGCTCCTTGAAGATTTCCTGGGTACCTTGTAGGCTCGTGCCCAAGATGGAGCTGACTAAACTTACAGCCCTTTGCAGCTTCTTTCAGTCCTGTGCAGTAGCCCCCACCCTCACCCCGCACCATACCAGACAGTAATACACCCTGTCACAGTACATCCATAGAAGTTTTTTGAGAGTATTTGTTGACATACCAAATCTCTTCAAACTCCTAAGGAAGTATAGCCTCTGTCTTGCCTTCTTTATAACTGTATCGATATGTTGGGACCAGGTTAGTTCCTCAGAGATCTTGACACCCAGGAACTTGAAACTGCTCACCCTCTCCACTTTTGGTCCCTCTATGAGGATTGGTATGTGTTCCTTCGTCTTACCA
Source organism: Hypanus sabinus (assembly GCF_030144855.1). Lineage (NCBI taxonomy): Eukaryota > Metazoa > Chordata > Chondrichthyes > Myliobatiformes > Dasyatidae > Hypanus > Hypanus sabinus. The sequence continues at coordinate 33,923,988 of NC_082727.1, read as the reverse complement.
TTCCTGAAGTCCACAATCAGCTCCTTCGTCTTATTGACGTTGAGTGCCAGGTTGTTGCTGCGACACCACTCCACTGGTTGGCATATCTTGCTCCTGTACGCCCTCTCGTCACCACCTGAGAAGAAGCCAGTCAACCTGAAGGAAGAGCTGGCGAGTTCCAGATGTGCATTGGAGCTGTGAGCAGTTGCAGCCTGCAGGAAGATACACCAAGCAGTATTTCACTCATTTTCAGTGCTTTGATCAATGTCAGGCCAGCACAGTCTTTCATGAGCCATTCTCTTTTGTTGATCTCTGACCTCTTTAAGCATACACATTTGTCCCTTACAGAACCACCATCAAGGGCCAACTTGATTCATGGACCGCTCATGGTCTCCTTCTGAAAGGTCTGATCACTTCACATTCCCATCTCCAACCCACCATGATATGAATCTTAAACACAGGGGATTCTGCAGCTGCTGGAAAGCTTGATCAACTCATGCAGAATGCTGGAGGATCTCAGCAAGTCAGGCAGCTTAGAAGACTTCTTCAGGATAGGCATAGATCAGAGAGACTCTGCAGTGGAGCAGTGGATCATAAACATACTGCCTGATCTGCTCAGCTCCCCCAGCATTTTATGTACGATATTCATACAGCTGTTACGAAGAAAAATATTGTCAGAAGCTCTAATATCTCCTGGCCTTGTCACTGGAAAAGCAACAAAAATGCAAAAAAAAACCCTTTTCCAAATCAGATGGGCAGCCACCAAGACCACCTAGCCACTCATACAATTACATCTGCTGTAGCCCTCTGCTTCACTGCTCAGCAGGGCGGTCCAGTGTGAAAGAAGAATTGTGTATCCTTCATTGTTGGAATGGCTGACTCTGGTCTTCGTTGTTGGCCTGAATTTGTGATAGAAGACTGGAGGTAGTAGTCCAGGGGCTTTTCTCTGACTAATTTTGTTACCAGTGGTGTACCACAGGGATTGGTGCAGGGACATTCAGGAATTGGATGAAGTAGATGGACTAATAAGGTATACTAATAAAGTGGTAAGTTTGCTGACAGTTCACAAATTGACTGAGCAGTCGGTAGCAAAGGAACTTGTGAAATGATCAGTTGGAAAGTTGGGTGGAACAGTATTTAATCCAGGGGCGTGTGAGGGAATGCACTTTAGGAGATCTGTTGTTTACAGGACATAAACAGCAAATGACAGGAACTCAAAGATGATGATGTAGAGAGGGACCTTGCAGAAGAAATTCATAGTTCCCAAGAAAATGGAAACACAAGTGGATAGGGTTGTGAAGAGGCTTTTGCCATGCTCATCTCCATGGGCCAAGTCGTTGGGTACAAAAGTTAGGATGTTATGTTGCAGCTGTTGGCCAGGCTGCACTTGGAATATTGCTAACAGTTTTGATCGCCACACTATAGGAAGGATGCAGGGGTCTTAGAAAAAGTATGGAAGGCGCTCACCAGCAACTTGCCTAGAAAGGAGTGTTGTATTTTTAAGGAGATATTGGATAGTCTTGGTCTTTTCTCACTGAAACATAGGAGGCTGACAATAACCAAATGAAGGTCCTGGATAGGGTGGGTAATTGGTCACTTTCCTGGGATAGGGAGCTGATAACTAAAGAGATTAGAATTAAGGGGAGAGGGGAGAAATTTGAAGGTGATCTAAGGGGTATGCTTTTCACACAGAGGTGGGAATTGTTTTGGAATAAACTGCCAGAGGAAATGGTAGAAGCAGATGTCATTACAGTTTTTAAAAAGGCATTTGACAGGAACTTGGGTGGAAAAAGAGTAGGAGAAACAGGCCTTAGGTGAGTAAATGAGATTAGCGCATATAGGCATCAAGGTTGGCATTAAATTAGACAAACTTTATGACTGTGTGACTCTCATTGCCTCCCTCCAAGCAGAAAAAAATGCTTGCTAGCCAAGAACTTCTAGAATTGTTAAGATTCAAAATAATGGCAAAAGCTGTTTACTGGCTAGCTCAGGGGTCAGCAACCTTTACCACTGAAAGAGCCACTTGGACCCGTTTCCCACAGAAAAGAAAACACTGGGAGCCGCAAAACCCGTTTGACATTTAAAATGAAATAACACTGCATACAACGTTTTTTTTGCCTTTATGCTATGTATAAACAAACTATAATGTGTTGCATTTATGAAATTGATGAACTCCTGCAGAGAAAACGAAATTACATTTCTGCATGCAACAAAAACATTTTGAACTCCGAAAAAAAGACGTTGGGTTGAAAGTTACTTTTAAGTAAAATATTCAATGTCTATTTGAGTCCTTCTTGTATTTATGAAAAACGCCGAACTTAAATTTTCCGCCAGCAGCAAACCAAAAATAACGTCAGCCAGCTGTCATCCTGAAAAATGAAAGGACTATTTCACTGAACAATGAAAAAATATGAATATAAGTAAAATAATAGGCAATTAAAATATTTATCATACTTGGTTAATGGGATTTCTGCTCCTGGACCTCAGCGCACAGCGTCTGCACATCAGGGCTGTATGATGTCACCTTCATCTTTACACAGGATCGCAAGCTGTCATCTGTGAGGTTTTCAATATCACTCCATTTGTGTTTCTGAGCAAGAACGGCCTTCTGACGGGCAACATCTTCAAGGTCTGCTGTCAAGTGTCTAAACTTGGACACCCATATGTCTTTGTCGGCTATGTCGGCCAGTTCCATCTCAAGATCAGGTTGACTCACACCTGCCAATGCAGTCGTATTCAGTAGGGAAGGATCGATGCTTAAGGGAGTGACCGGGAAGGATAATGTGTTTTTTTCCTCTCTGAACTCACAGAAGCGTTTCCCAAACGATGTTTGCATTGCGATGATTGCAGAATGTAAATACTCCGAAATTATCATGTCGTGACCTTGTTTGAACTCTCTCAAATTGGGGAAGTGAGACAAAGTGCCTTTCTGTAAATCTCTGGCAAGCACTGTCAACTTGCGCTCGAATGCCAAAACATCCTCCAACATGTGCAGGGCTGTACGTCCTTTCCCCTGAAGAGCTGTTTTCAGTGTGTTCAGGTGCGCTGTCATGTCTACCATGAAGTGTAGCTTTTCCAGCCACTCTGGCTGTTCCAGCTCAGGAAAGGTGAGCCCTTTGCTGCCCAGGAAAGTTTTCACTTCTTCCAGACACGCGACAAAGCGTTTCAGCACCTTCCGTCTGGACAGCCAGCGATAAAAACACGTTGTAGCGGTGTCAGTAAACTGCAGTCAAAGATAGCTTTATTCGAACTAAACAGCCTTGCTTTTAAGCCTCCCTCAACCCAGCCCCCATGGACGCAGATGCTGCAAAAGACGCGTACTCACAAACCCCCGTAGGCTATCTCCCTTAGCCTGAACGCTGGCTAATTGTGAGCCGTTTCGGATGTGGCAGGAAATGTGTCGCTACACTTAGGTTGTACAAGATCACCATAATTACATTTCAAAAGCTAACAAACTAACATAAAATACATTTTAATTAAATACTGACCAATTATTTCCCAAAGCCACAGGGAGCCGCAGCACAGAGGTGAAAGAGCCACAAATGGCTCGGGAGCCGCAGGTTGCCGACCCCCGGGCTAGCTGATAGCTTTTCTCACTGGAGGTTAAAGTTCAAAACACAAACACGATCTGTGGCTTTAGGTCAGATTCCCTTCATGTCGATAAAGATTAGCTGAAGATATGACATGACAGTTACAGTACTTTCTTTAACTCATGGTGAACATGGGAGGGTTGCATCATTTATACACCCTCTGTTTCTCTTCGTCTCAGAGCCAGTGCACACTTATATGAATGAATGTAAAAGATGTCTCAGCGTGGTGGTGAGATTGAGCAGAGGCTCTGAGCAGCAATACAATGTTCACAGGAAGGAGGGAAGCTCAGCAGCATTAGTCAGCTTTCTCTCTTCCAACACCACCACAAACCTCTCCCAGAGATTTCTCTGCCCATTCTTGTTGGTTCCAAATCCTAGACATACAACTCCGGGGCTGCAAGAATGCCAAGTCAATGTACTTGCACTGGTCTTCACATAAAATTTCCCCAAGACATGCAAAACTTCCCCAGGAAACATCCATGTACAAGGCATTGGTGAGGCCGAATTTGGAGTACTGTGTACAGTTCTGGTCACCGAATTATAGAAAAGATGTCAATAAAATAGGGAGAGTATAGAGGAGATTTACTGGAATGTTACCTGGGTTTCAGCACCTAAATTACAGAGAAAGGTTGAACGAATTAGGTCTTTATTCTTTGGAGCATAGAAGGTTGAGAGGGGACTTGAAAGAGGTATTTAAAATAATGAGGGGGATAGATAGAGTTGACGTGGATAGGCTTTTTCCATTGAGAGTAGGGGAGATTCAAACAAGAGGACACGAGTTGAGAGTTAAGGGGCAACACGAGGGGGAACTTCTTTACTCAGAGAGTGGTAGCTGTGTGAAACAAGCTTCCAGTAGAAGTGGTAGAGGTAGGTTCAATTTTGTCACTTAAAAAAAATTGGATAGGTATATGGACAGGAAAAGAATGGACAGTTATGGGCTGAGTGCAAGTAGGTGGGACTAGGTGAGAGTAAGTGTTTGGCATGGACTAGAAGGGCCAAGATGGCCTGTTTCCGTGCTGTGATTGTTATATGGTTATAATAGTGTTTGTTTCATTTCAAGTAGACATCATGCTTCTGTACCTACTGAACAGATACTCCAGCACCTTCTCACATTCCTGTTCAGTGTTCATGTTAATGGGGATCAATTGCATAGATGTCTATTCCAGATTAAAATACTTTAAGGCCTGACAGTCACATATGGCAGCTTAATGTAATCATGCTAATTGTGACTGGGTTACTCTCAATGCATTCAGCTCTGCACAGACCAGCTTGTATTGAGAACCCACAATTTCCACAGTTTATCATCAACAATTCTTTTACAGATAACTTTGCAGCCCCTACATAATTGTGTTCCACTCATTGTGTTGGATCTTCACCTGCACCCTATTCTGTTCTAAGGAAGGAAGCTTTTCCTTCATGTTCAGCTTGAAGGCATGGGGAGCAGTCTCATTAGATAGAAATTAATCATGGCTCCCAGACAGATGTGAATGCAGGCTTTCTATTCATCACTGTTGTTGTAGGAGTCAGAGAAGAAATGCTCATAAAATTTACCGTGGCCCCTAGTTGCTGTACCAACACAGTGGATCACCAGCATCTGAAATGCAGTGCCCATGGCCAGCCCTTCACCATTAGTATGAACGTGAACCTTCTCTGTGACACCTTTTCTTCCATGTTCCTTGCATGACATTTCCCTGAGAATCTGAAGGCTTCCCTGGAAAAGACCCAGAGGTGACGCACCTTCCAGATGGAGTTGGATTGGACATTCTCCCAGATAGCAATAAGACTGAAAGACTACAGAGAAAATTTACAAGCATGTTGCCGGGTCTTGAGAACCTGCTTTATAAGGAAAGGTCGAATAGGTTAGGTCATTATTCCCTGGAACATAGGAGAATAAGTGGAATTTTTTTAGAGATATACACTACTATGAGAGGTGCAGATGGGGTTAGCGCTGGCGGGCTTTTCCCACTGAGGTTAGAATTTGAAGTCAAAGGTTAAGGGTGAAAGGTAAAATTTTTAAGGGGAACATGAGAGGGAACTCCTATACTTGGTGAGAGAGTGGAATGAGCTGCCAGAGGAACTGGCGAATGCAGATTTGATTTCAACATTCAAAAGATATTTCGATAAGTATATGGACTGGAGGGATATGGAGGGCAATGATGGGTCTAGGCAGAGAAACTGTTAGGTGTGGATTAGGTGGGCAGAGGGGCCTCTTTCTATGCTGTAGTTCTCGAAGTCTCAATGTTTCATTTTTCACCACCGAGCAGTCTGCACACATGTCAATTGCCGTTTTCAGTGGAAAACTTGTCATCATAACCAGAACCATTAGAGCTCAATCTCAATGAGTCTGGTAGTCTTTCAGATGTATTGCGAATCAAAGGACAGGAGATTAAATAGGTAAAGTACAGCAGAAGCATTAGATTCAGCCTTGATTGTATTCAATGGCAGATCCATTCTGAAGAGCTAAAAGTCCAACTCTTGATGGAGTTGTTAATATTCGAAGGCTTGCATCCACTCTATTCTGCCTGGTCTGCTCACCACCAGCTTCTGAGAAACATTTAGGGACAGGTAATTAATGCTGGCTTTGACTCTTCACTGGACAAGTATGGTGGGTTCTGGATAATTGGGAGACATTGGAACCAATAATCTGGCCCAGTTAAGCGGCTGTCCAATTAGCTGAAGTTTGATGGAAGCAGTTAAACATGCATAAAAAGGACAAGCTACTGAACTGGGTAACAAATTATGCAGTAAAATGAAATACATAACAAATTATAACATTACCAATGCTACTACAGTACTATAAAACTGTACATTAATCCTTAGTAGTTATCAACTGGCTAACTCATCCATTGTACACTGTCATATATGGAGGGTCCAGGGAGGGGTAGCCCTCTGGTGAAGGGGCTTTTCGTGTCCATTCTAGGGTAGCACACTGACCTTTGGTCCCCACCAGACACTCAGCTCTCACCTGTGGCTCCAAGTAGCTGTTTGCTTGGGATAGTGGCCACAACCTGGTAAACCACGGGCTAAACCAGGTGAGGGTAGCTGGTAAAATAGGGACGTGCCCATCCTAGCAGACTGGGTGGGTGAGATCACCCTCCCCTCCCCATGCAAACTGCTTGCTGCAGGGATCACTCCTTCTGTGATTCCCTTTTCCATTCATCCCTCCTTCTAATCTTCCTCCTGACACATACTCCTGCAAGTGACAGAAATGCTACACCTGTACACTTATCCCCTCCTGACTGCCATTTAGGTCCCCAAACACTCCTTCCAAGTGAGGCAACACTTCACCTTACAAATCTTTTGAGGTCGTCTTTTCTAACTGGTGCTCCGGATATGGCCTCCTCTACATCGGTGAGACCCAGCGTAAATTGGGGGCTACCTTGTTGAGCTCTATCCCACAAAAGCGGAATTTCCCGGTGGCTAACCATTTTAAATCCTATCCCAATTCGGGTTCTGATATGTTGGTCCTTGGCCTCCTCTTTTGCCACATTGAGGCCACTCTCAGGGTGGGGGAGCAACATTTCATATTCCATCCTGCTACATAGCCTCTAACCTGATTCCATGAACATCGATTTCTCCTTCCGGGAATTTTTTTTCCATACCCCTCCCCCCTCTGGCCTCTTACTGCTTCTTCTCACCTGCCTATCAGTTCCCCCCCCCTGGTGCCCGTCCTCCCCTCTCCTGTCAGATTCCTTCTTCTGCAGCCCTTTACTTCTCCCACCCATCTATCATCTTCTAGCAAGACCTCCCCCTTCATGCATTTCTCATCTTAGCACACCTATTCATCTTTTATCTTGCATCAGAGGCAATTTCCTTGAGTCCGCAGCTCCTGCCTTGTTTCTGCTTTCATTTTCCATCATTCAATACCAGTAATATATGAAGAATCACTATGACTCGAACATATTAGAATTGGTGTGACCTTATGTCCTTCGACACTGCATTGTATAAAACACAGGCTCCCCATAAATGATCCATACATGAAATAAAATGGATTAAGTAAAACCTGCTGTACATAGCAAACAGACTCGTCTCCAAGTGGGGACATAACTCCAAGGAGAAGAGTAAATAAATGGGTTTGTTTTGGGGCTGTGCTGTCCAAGGTCTAACAGAACCTGGTCTGCATCCAGCAGATTAATATTTCAAAATAAATGAGCCAGTAAGAAATAGGTGGTTGGTTTGATTTTTGCAATGCATTATTGAGTACTTCCAGCTTAATCACTTCATTTTCAGAATGGAAAAACACAATCTGAATTTAATCAGGTTATGGATTTTAAAGTGCTTGCTAACACAGTCCATCCATTTTAATTGTACAGTGGGTAAAGATTCAGCACCAATGCATTCTTAACTGGTTTTCATTTGAAATGTGCACTGCAGGATAAACACCCACTAAATATTTTTAATCTTGGCAAATCAGGATTCACCTATATTTATCCATATATTAAAGATAACATAATTAAAATTTCCCCAGTCTTCTGTATTTTCAAGGAAATGTGAATGAAGTCTTGGCTGCCCACAAATCTGGCAAAATTCCTGGGATACATAAATCATTGTTACAAGTTTGTACATTTGTAGATATCTGTGGGCCTTGAAGAAGACTCAGAATTGAGAAGGTTTTCAGGTACAAGAATGAATGTTGATGGGCCTTTTTTACAGGATTTTAAATGGATGTTAATTAACATCTTTTTATTCTGAATTTTTAGATTGAAATACTTCTTTTCAGTAAACCTGCTTTCAATTATTCTAATTAAACATCATCCTCGAATATATCCAGAACTCATTTTTAAAATCAATTGCTTAATTAAAATGAATTTCTAAAGCACCCAGTTAATCGGGTTGGATGTGGAAACTGCATTTACTAACGTAGAAATATATTTGAATGAAAATAAAGAAACTCTTCTCTACACTCCGTTTTTTGCCAGACTGAAAATAAGGCTGAAATGTGATTTGACAGAATTACGTGAGAAACTAGTGGGACAAGTTATGTTAACAATTTACTCAATGTGCCATGATTCTTATGGTTTAATCACTATCAACTACTTAGCTTATCTACTTTGTGTTTAGTATTGCTCTTAGTCATTTATTTGTTGTTAACTTGAACTTCATTCTTACTAAATCTCCTCATTGCTTACATTCACCATTACTGCCCAGCCTGGTCTGACTTTCTTAGCTGCTCTATGGTCCCACCTGCCTTATAGATCCACTTTTAAGTTATTTTTTTCAACCCTCAGTCAACTGGACTCAACTTCAAAAAGGTTTAATTTCTGACAAGCACACATGCCCATGCAATTTTCAGCTAAGATCAATCTCAAGCCCTTTGCTCCACATTTTCTTGCCAACTTTATTATCTATTTCTTTAGAAATGATCTTCAAAATTAACTTCCTTGACTAAGCTTACATTTAATTCTTAACATCTCTGCCATAATTATTGTTGCCTTGTAAAACAATTGAGGTTTGTTTGCAGAAGGAGGAATGAATGTTTTTTATCATCTTAAAATTCATTATAAGCACATTGAATCTGCAACTTCATCAACATCATCAACAATCATCAACTTCACAGCTACCATAAAATACAAACTTTTAAGCAAGGTTTAGTGGTCAAACAATTTTCTCAGTTTAGTTACTTGACTTTGACTAAACTTTATGTGCTATGATTTTTCAGTATTTCTTAAGCTTTGTCATTTAGCATTGGAAAACTTTTCTTTCTTTCTAAATCTTTTTATTAATATTAATAATATGGACAGAATACAGATGATATATTGATAAAGGAATTACCAACATACACATTCCATTACATATGAAAACAAAACATACATAATAGTTACAATATAAATGAGTTTACCAAGACATAAGCCATAAGATATATGTATGGACATAGTAAATCTAAATATTTCATAATGTATAATATAAAAAAAACAGAAAAAAGAAAGAAAAAAAACAAAAAAAAATTATATAATGCAGAACTAACTAATCTAATCTAATAACTATAGCTAATAAGTAATATAAAAGAAAAAAAAACAAACAAAAGAGAAGGAAAAAAAAAAGTGGGCTGTTTATAATATCTCACAAAAATAAGTATTCATCAATGCCGTCACTTCCGGTCCTCTCAAAATACATAAGCTAAAAGCTGGGAAATCAAATGTACTTGGCAAAGGGTCATATTACATCATATGAAAATGTTGAATAAATGGTCTCCATAACTTTTCAAATTTAATAGAAGTCTCAAAAGTACCACTTCTAATTTTTTCTAAATTTAAACATAACATAGTTTGGGAGAACCAATTAAATACAGTGGGAGGATCAATTTCTTTCCAATTCAACAATATAGATCTTCTAGCCATCAAAGTTAGAAATGCAATCATTCGACGGGCTGAAGAAGATAAATACTGTGAATCTAACATTGGTAAACCAAAAATTGCGGTAATAGGATGAGGTTGTAAATCAATATTCAAAACCGCAGATATAATATCAAAAATATCTTTCCAATATTTCTCCAAAAATGAACACGACCAAAACATGTGAGTTAAAGACGCAATTTCAGAATGACATCTATCACAAATAGGACTTATATGAGAGTAAAAATGAGCTAATTTATCCTTGGACATATGGGCCCTATGTACAACCTTAAATTGTATTGTGAATGTTTGGCACATAATGATGATGTATTAACTAATTGAAGAATTCTATCCCAATTCTCACTAGAAATACTAAAACTAAGCTCTCTTTCCCAATCCTGTTTAGTCTTATAAAGGGGCTCTGAACGTATCTTCATAATTATATTATAAGTTTTGAAATAAGCCCTTTTTGAAAAGGGTCTAATTCAAATAAACTCTCCAAAGTATCTGAAGGCACAAAATTTGGAAACGTAGAGAGTACAGAACTTAAAAAATGTCTAATCTGTAAATATCTAAAAAAATGAAATCTCGGCAAGTTATATCTGTTGGATAATTGTTCAAAAGACATGAAACAATTATCTAAAAATAAATCAGAAAATCTTAGTAATCCCTTAGTTTTCCAAGCTGAATAAGCTTGATCTATAATGGAAGGGTGAAAAAAACAATTAGATACAATAGGACTATTTAAAACGAATTGAGTCAACCCAAAAAATCTCCGAAATTGAAACCATATACGCAATGTATGTTTAACTATCGGGTTGTCAATTCGTTTCGGCAATTTAGAAAGAGCAAAAGGGAGAGAAGTCCCTAAAATAGAACCCAAAGCATAAGCTGATACCGATTTAGTTTCTAAACTCACCCAACAAGGGCCAAAAGATCCACCCCCATCTTTCAACCAGCATAACAAATATCTAATATTAGCTGCCCAATAGTAAAATCTGAAATTACTGGCATCTAGATTGGAGAAGGTATTACCCAAAATTATTTCAGATGATCAAACTGGCTTTATTAAAAATCGTTATTCTTTTTTTAACATTAGGAGATTGTTGAATATTGTTTATACTCCCTCACATGATACTTCAGAATGCGTGATTTCATTAGATGTGGAGAAAGCATTTGACAGAGTTGAATGGCCTTACTTATTTAATGTGTTGGAGAAGTTTAATTTTAGTCCGATATTTATATCATGGATTAAATTGATTTATCATACTCCAGTAGCCTCAGTGGTTACCAATAATCAAAGATCTCCCTTTTTTCGCCTATTTCGGGGCACTAGACAGGGATGTCCTCTTAGTCCATTACTATTTAACATTGCCTTAGAACCTTTGGCAATTGCCATCAGACAATCACAGGATATTTTGGGTATTAATCGTGGGACAGATATTCATAAGTTATCTTTGTATGCAGATGATTTATTACTATTCATTTCTAACCCGGAGAAATCCATTCCAGCAGTTTTATCATTATTGGCTCAATTTAGTGAGTTTTCTGGGTATAAGTTAAATCTTAATAAAAGTGAATTGTTTCCATTAAATAAACGGGTCCCAATTTATGGAAATTTACCCTTTAAATTAGTTAATGACTCTTTTACTTATTTAGGGATCAAAATCACAAAGAACCATAAAGATTTGTTTGGATTTAATTTTTTACCCTTAATTGATCAGATTAAAGGTTTGTTTACTAGGTGGTCACCTTTGTCTCTATCTCTAATAGGCAGGATTAATGCTATCAAGATGGTTATTTTACCTAAGTTTTTATATATTTTTCAAGCGATACCAATTTTTATCCCGAAATCTTTTTTTACTAATGTTGACTCTAAAATTTCTTCATATATATGGCAGTATAAAAATCCCAGGTTAGGTAAAACATATTTACAGAAGACAAAAAAGGAAGGCGGGTTAGCATTACCTAATTTCAGAAAACTTTTCCACATAGCCCAAATATAGGGCTGAATCTGCAAAAGCAAAATATTTACTTTGAGGAGTCATATGTAATAAAAATATTTTCTTTTCCCTGGCCTCATTTTACTGATTTCCAGATTGGAATGTTGCTAGATTTCCAATGCGAAAATATCCTGGAAGCTAGTTTATTGTACAGTCCTTTGCTTGACAGTATACTGTACACAGAATGCATATTTTAAATCTGTGAAGAACCGATTGCTACTAGTTTTAAGTACCTTTCAAGGTATTATATACACTGTTAAAAAGTCATAGGTACATATGTATAGCTAGGATGCCTGAGACCTTTGCACAGTACGTAGTAACTTTATGTATTGCACTGTATTGCTACTACGAAAAAAATTATGACATGCATGAGTGATGATGAACCTGATTCTGATATGGATCTCTATTGTGGACTGAGAGTGGGAAGCAGGCAGGGAGAGGGAACTTCTGGTTGGGAAAAGGGTAAAAGAGGGAGGAGGGAGCAGGAAGCACCAGAGAGATCAATAAACTAATGGCTTGGAATCAGGTGACCTTGCCTGTTGTCTCAGGGCTGGGTTATTCTGCACCCACCCCATGTCTCCTGCCCCTGGCTGTCCTCTTCCTGTGGTGCCTCACTCTTGACATTTCTAACATCCTTTGCTCCCTGCAGATTTACAAACTTGCTGTCTGCTCCACGTTAACAAAAACAGTGCTGTGCAAAAGTCTGAGGCACCCTGGCTGTACTTTTGTGCCTGGTTTATCTTACACTGCAGTATCAAACTGAATCAACTTTCAGGTGTGTCAATAAGTGAAGTCAAGGAGTGCTGTCTTGACTGAAGTAAAATAAACCATAGTATCTTTCAAAGAAGAGTAGATAACATCTCTTGTCTACTTGCTATTGTTTGTCCTTTAACCAACACCTCCAGGCTGTTACAAGGCTTATTTACTAGTAATAATGATTAGTTAGGCATAGAGAGAACCTCTATTTACTGACAAGTACCTTTATTGTCTCAGCGAACAAGCATGTGAATTTGCACAACTGAATATCTGTGTGCACATTTGCTAAGCTTCCCTGGCCATCCACGAATAGTGAAAGAAGACGAAAGGTAATACCTGGGAAAAGGAGTTCATGCTGGCTAGATGTTCCTCATGGTCCCAATATTACGTCCACGCGGCCAACGTGGGGTCCTTCACATCCGCAGTGACTGCTCTCTGGAGAGTTGTCACTGCCTGAGCCCCCAAAATCATCTATTTTTATACTTTTCATTCAGGTCAATCTATGATGTTTCAGTTACATTGGCTCGAGCTGTATCAGATTCCTATTGGATGTAGCCCAGGGCTACAAACAGTATTGTTCTATGGCCTTCGCCTTCAACTTTGTGCCTTAGGTGTCTCATCTTGTATGATCCAGCTCTGTCTGGTTTAAACCACGACTGCACCAAGAACAATGAGGTTGGAGTGTCTCGGAGACTGGCACTCTCTTCTCCTTTCCTGCAGATAGTTGTCAATCAGCATCGAGGTATCAATAAGAGTTTCAAGTTCCTCAGCTGAGTCTCTGGCTACCAATTCATTATTAATTTCACCTGATAACCTAAGGTGGAAGATGTCTATTAGGTTTCAGCGCTCCAACCACTCTACCACCACAGTGCTTGGTCAGCTGTGCAATGGTTACCCTGGAGAGGTTAGAGGAGTTAGTTGGCCACCTGACCTCCCTGGTGGAAAGGCATACGTCTGCATAACTTGGAGAGTTCTTCTCCCACAGCACCACAGCCCAGGTGAGAAGTTTGCTAGAGAGGAGAGAGGTAATATAGGCCACTTCACAGCAGTCAAAGGGAATTTGGTGATTTGCAGCTCAAAAGCCAGAGAACACTGAGTAAGAAACCCTCTACGCATCCCTGGGTTGCCTTAAAGTCACTCAAGTGCCAGCAGCTCTGGAGACCTGGGAGCTGGGATAGCAGCTGGTGTTTTCTGGCTCAGCCAGATGATCATGGTAGGGACCTGTAGGGTGATCAAGATCTGCTGGACCATTCACTCATGTCCACTCACTGTGGTGTCCTGGCTTGCCAGCACTGATAGGAGATGCACATGTTCTGCTAGGTCCATGTCTTGGTCCCAATCTTGCTGAAATAGGGTGGTTGTCAGGATGGGTTTTGAATGAGATTGTTACGGTGAAGTTCTGTAATATTGACCAGTGGACTACCAGGAGAGACTTAGACCAGGTGGGCCCAAATACAAAGGAGACCAGAGACAAAGAAGCAGTTAAACAAAGAATCTTCTCTTGTGGATTGGTGTACAGGGAACACAGGCTAGGCCTCAAGAACCATTATATGTAGGTTAGATAGATTTGAGACTGAGAAAAGACAAACAAAACAGAGGGAAATTGAGAAACAAAACAAGGCACAGATGCACTGATAACTTAAACAAGACAGGTGAAAATAATCAACTAAAATCAAGGGAGGAGACGCCTGGAAGATCTGGTGCCCCTGGTGATCAGAACAAAGCTTGAGAGGTATGGCTTTTCACTCCTGTTTATGACTTGCTAACTTTTCTTCAGCAGTTGACCACCCCAATCAAACCATCAAGACCCCGATTTCTTCTGTACCATCTTCTCCTTTGGCTGTTTTCAAACTTCAATTCCCCACACTACATTTATACTTGATATCCTCTCCTCAAGAAGTGGACAGAGTGGTGGAAAGACCTTCTTACCCCTAACATGTTCCATTATGCAAACTTTCCCAACATGGTAGAATTCCTAGACCAAGATTTTCTCTTTGAGATTTATAATGCGCCTGCCATCAACATTCTGATTCCTATTTGCCTAAAACATTCATCTCAAGTCTTCCCTAAATTGTGGGATTAACTTCTAAAAACTATGTTGCAACTGAATACTTACATAAATGTTCTCATTATTTATGATAACTAGTCATTTCCCTAGATTGCAGTTTAGGTAAGGCCTTAATTAGGAAACACTAATTGTATCAAAACTCTTAATGAGCCAAAGTAAAAATATTGGTGCCAACGGGTCAATCACAGTGTTCATACTATGTCAGCGGCTTTTGCCTAATGGGGATGTATTGACTCTTCATGAGTGGCTCATGTTTCGTACCAAATAGTTGCTAAAGTCAAAATCAAGTTTATTGTCATATATGTAAGTGCCTGTAAGCACGTCTGATGAAAAACTTACCTACAGCAGCATCACAAGGACATAGCATCAGATACACAACAGACACAAGAAAAACAAAGAATTCATACATAATTTTTTACAAGAACACCGTTCAAAACAAAGTCCATCATAGTACAAGTTGGTTAAAGTGGTCGTAGTGTTTCTGTACTGGTCAGGATTGCGGAAGCTGGTCCAAAAGCTGAAATGTTGAAGGGGAGGTAGTTGTTTTTGAACCTGGTGGTATGGGACTTGAGGTCTTCCGTACTTCCTGTCCGAGGGAAGCTGTGAGAAGATGGCATGGCCCAGATGGTAGTAGTCTTTGATGATAGGTGATAGGTAGCACTCATCTTATGGGCTTCAATCTGTCTCTGGACTGTGCAAATGTAAAATGTATAAAAAATGTTAAATGATCTACTTGATGCATAGGATGATTACTGTTTATTAAAGAGCACTCATTTCTCAGAATTACGGATACTATATGTAGATAATTACTTAGGAAAAATTAATGTGGTGCTTTAAAGTAATTATTTTCAGTGTTTAAAATTACTTTTACTGTAAAATATTGCCATGCCAGATCCCGTGTTGAAGCTGATTTCTTGTGTTAATTATTTGATAGTGTTAGTATTCCTTATTTTGCCCTCATTTATTTCTCACACAGTTCCCCCATCTCCAGTCTGGATTTGAATAAGTTGAGCACACGGACAGACTTTACATTAGCAAATGAATCAGCATCTACTTATGACTTACAAAACTGCAATCGGCTGGAGAAACTCACCTGGGTCAGGCACATCGGGGGAGAGAAATGACGTGTCGGATTGAGATCCTGCATGAGGACTGAGAGCATGGAGGGGCTTCAATCCCTGATGGGTCTTCACCAGTCTTGCTGACCCCCGCCTCACTGAAACTCACTTTTGTATGCCTGAACCTAAACCTCAATGAATTCTGAGCTTGACAAGATATGGAGCTTTTTTTCCCAATCCCTTCCATCTCTGTGGCTATTTCTTGAGCCCTTATCCCGTCTACTTTCAACTGATTACCCCTTTCACAGATCAGTGGCTCTCCACTTTCTCTTTGATATCCACTTAGGGCTCTTTGACTTCTCTTCACCTTTACATTTCCACTTGACCCCACAATATCAACCACATTGACATTTCCACCCAACTCTCCCACTGCAGACTCACTCATCCAAATGTTCAGCTTGGCACTTACTTGATATCAATCACAACCTGGTCATCAAGCCCACAGGTAAGGAAGCTACTACCATTGTGATCTAGAGTTCTGATCACCACCTTGCAGAGGCCAGACCACAGCTCTGGGACACTTCAGCACACCCATTCCTGGCTATGACCCTGCCAGTGCACATCAGGCGCTGTCCTGTAGATTGCCACATGTATCATCACATCATGAGAGTTGTCCTCAATGATCATGTTTAGGTCAGCTTTTATACCCTTAACATCAAAGGTAACAGTAGATAATTCATTGCAATTTCATAGTTACAGTGAATTACATTGTTTACTTCAATTGCTTCAATGCTTCAATTGATTGAAATTGCTTCCTTTGAATTTCATATTTACAGAGAGGGACACCTCTAAATGTTCAAATATCTTTGCTGGGAGAAACTAATTAACACAAATATATCAAAAAAATCTGAGGACAGAGATCCGGATGCCCAACCATTAATAGATCAGCTATTTGGTCTACAAGCTTTATGGCAAGCTTGTTTACAATGGTGCAAGTTACTTAAACCCATAGTTACCTGGAGTGTTGCAGGCCAATTAACATAACCCTAGTGTCTTAATATTTGGCTGGTGCATATATGAATATGGCATCGACATCATTTTGCAAACCATATCTCTAATTCTGTGGGTCAGCCTGTACTCCACAGCTATTATTGCTTATTTGCAAAGATGTGCTTTTAACTTTGATTTACTGCTTGTAATTTACAATTTACATTAAGAACTGAAGACAGGTTCTTGTTTGAATTGATAATCTGCTACATTCACATAACTGCAGGATACTCACTGATAATCAGATACCTACCTGTTTGGTATAGTATGTGATCACATAGTGTGTCTTATTAGCTATTTGCCCAAATGGCCAGAAACCAGCAGGGATCTTCATACCTAGAGGTCTCTACCTGGTCAAAGTCAGAAATGTTTGTCCATGTGTTGTGATTTCTATATATCTATACTGTGTACCTGAACCCTATATTGGGAAATCAGTTCATGATGCATTTAGCCATGACATATACATTAACATGCATTTTCAAAGGAATAGACCACTTATAAGAACGCTACTATGGAGATGATCAGCTTGGAGTTAGCACAGAGGCAGGAAAAAGTGGACCAGTATTGACTTCTCAGTTGCATAATTTCATAACAGCAACCTGTCAACCAGTCTTCTCTCCAGACCTTCATCATTGATCTTCAGGACTACCTTCCAGTATACCATGAGTCTTATGTTACTATGAGATTGCTGGTGAAGTCTTGAGCTCATGTATAAATCATCTGTCCACAAGATAAAAATAAATTATTGAAAGTGTGACATTTGATTGTTGCGGCAATAATTGGGTTACATTTGTATTATTCTTCCCGTGTTAACTTGCTGCTGATAATCTTGGCCGTGGTGTTCTCGTATGTGCTTTGCAAACCTGTTGCTCTTCTTCAAAATCTTTCTTTTGCATTAACGAAATAAATTGAAAGTAAAGTTGTATATATTTTGTCATTTGCAGTGAATGTGCGAAATCAAATAACACACTACCTGCAAATCCTGATTTAGATTCCCTTTCAAAAACAATTGCAAAACACATACATTTTTGTTTTGCTGAAGCAATAGTTCACTGAATGAATGCATTACACCAAGGTTCACACCTATAATTTTCTTGTCCTACCAGTGACGTCTTAAGAAGTCATTAACAGAGACAGGCAGATCGTGTATTATAATTGCAGATATTTATGTAGCCCTACAAGCATTTACAGCATATTGTTAGGTAAGGTGACTGGGACTGATGCTATATTTGGTATTATAAGTAAATGAAGTTCACATTCACATTGGATCTTCTAAATAGCCATCAAGTATGAACATTGGAAACACAACAACCACATTAGCTATAGTGTAGAATTTTGGAAATTTACAGAAATCCATCATTGTCCTTTCTGAAGTTATTAAAGTATAGGTGAAGCTTTATACGGCATTTTTCAGTTTGTATTTGGGGTATTGTGAGTAGTTTTGGGCCACTCATCTAAGAAAGGATGTGCTGGTATTGGAGAGGGTCCAGAGGAGGTTCACGAGAATGAACTCAGGAATGAAAGTGTTAACATGTGAGGAGCATTGGATAGCTCTGGGCCTGTACTTGCTTGAGTTTGGAAGAGTGAGGGGAGATGTTATTGAAAGATAGAGTGGTTGTGGAGAGGATGTTTCCTATAGTGGGGGAGTCAAAGTCCAGGGGGTACAGCCACAGAGTGTAAGAGCATCCCTTAAGAACAGAGAGGAGGAAGAGGAAGAATTTGTTCAGCTGATGAATCTGTGGTATTCATTGCCACGGACAGCTGATATGGCACCAGATCCAAGCAGCTGGGAAGGGCAAAAGAAATCTCTGTGTGATCTCCCTGGACCTCGCCAATGCACTCGGCTCAGTTCCCCGTGCACTCCTCTGGGAAGCATTTGACCTATTCCAGATACCAGAGCCCATCACAATGCTGATAAAGTTGTACTTTCAACTTTAGATGGTACAACGCCAACCTCACAGCAGGTGCAGCATCTAAAACAACATGACGACAACAGCTTGGAGAACATCGACCAGACCATGCTGCCTGGAAAACTGAAGCTCTGGTGTTTATGGTTTTTACTCCTACCCCGGGTGATGTGGCCACTCACTACCTATGAGGTCCCACTGTGAAGAAGCTCAAGCGAATCATCATGCCGTTCATAAAGAGGTGGCTTGGTGTCCCATGGGGTATCAGTAACATCAGTCTCTACAGCAAAGTAGTCCTTGAACGACCTTTCACTGGCCTTACAGAGGAATTCAGGTTTTCTATGGTGTGTCTACAGATGACACTCAAAGACTCTCGTGACAAGACGAGACCTTATCAATGGGGAGGAAGTGGACCCAGCTGATGCAGTGCAGCAGCCTTTAGGCATAAAGACCTTATGGGGCAGGGGTGGCTTTGGTCTGGCAGCAAGTGGACCCACCTGGCACAAGGCCACAATTCTAGAGTGAAGGAAGATGGTTGTTGAGGAAGTGCAGGAACAAGAAAAGTCAGACAGAAGTGCAAAGGCTATCTCCCTGGCTGAGCAGGGGCAATGGGTGTGGTGAGAATGCTTTGAGCGGAGGAAAATCAGCTGGAAGGACACATGGGAGATGGAAGCAAACAGACTTAGCTTCTCATTAGAGCTACATATGATGTGCTTCCCTCACAAAAAAACTTGCACCAGTGGTTTGGTGAGGACCCAACTTGTTTCCTGTGCCCAATTCCGGCAACTCCCAAGCATATCCTGGCAAGCTGCAAAACCAGCCTCACACGAGGCAGATACACATAGTGTCACAGCCAAGTTTTGAAGAGTCTAGCAGTGGCAGTTGAGACCAAGAGGATAGCAACCAACTCCTTGCCCCCTAGAATGACTAACACTCGGACACCAGCATTTGTATGGGAGGGAATGGAAAGACCATCTAATCTCCGTCCTACACCAGAAACAGGACAGATGAATGTGGCCCGTGACTGGAAAATGCTGGTGGACATCAATATACAACTCATCTTTCCACCAGAAATTGCTACCACCAACCTCAGGCCAGACTGGTTCCCTGGTCTAATTCATTACAGATTGTCTACATTCAGGAACTCTCAGTCCCGTGGGAGGTTTCAGTGGCTGAAGCAAATGAGTGCAAGAGGCTATACTGTGCAGATCTAGCAGCTGAAGCTGGGCGATGGGGCTGGAAAGTTTGTCCTGTGGAAGTGGGTTATAGGGAATTTTTAGCCACATCCACCATCAAATTCCTGAAGGAGCTGTGGTCAGACTCTACCATAAACCATCAGAGCCACATCAGAGGTGGCAGAAAGAAGCAATCAGTGGTTTTGGATCAAGCAAAAATACATCTCCTGGGTTCCAAGAGAGTGTGAGGACACAATGGTGGGGGAAGGGGTTGATTCTGGGACACTGAAGTCATTGTTGAGCCCTCCAGAGATGTAGTGGGCTGATCGATTAAACATTGATGAAAGAGGGTGCCTGCATGTCAACCTTGTGCCACTCCCAACATCAAGGCAGTCTTGAGCCAGTGTGCACAAGGGATGCTAACATCTTGTCCTGTGTTTTATGATTTTTTTTATTTGCGGAGGCTGAGTAATTGGTTCTATTTAAAGCAGAGGCTGATAGATGCCTGATTAGTAAGGGTGTCAAAGGTTACAGACAGAAGAGAGGGATAATACATCAGCCATGATGAAATGGTGGAGCAGACTTGATGGGCTGAATGGCCTAATTCAGCTCCTATGTCTTAAGACCTTATGGCCATCTGGTCTATAATTATTACAGCTTATGAAGTAATTGTTGAGTTAATGACATCTTGTCTGTAGCTGCTTGATGAGGACAGAGCTGGTGACAGCAAATTGAGAGGAAGAGAGCTTTACACTACTGATTTGAATGTCAACAGGGCAACAGCTCGGTTCATGCTGACTAACCATGGATAAAATATAAATGAAAGGCAAAAGGCAATTAGGTTTGAATTGTGATAGAAAGAGAATGGCTGGGAATATTCAGAAGGTCAGGCAGCATCTGTGCAGAGACAAGCAGAGAAAGTATTTTCTCATTTATAACCTTTCATCAAGTCTAACCTGCTGAGTATTTCCAGAATTCTCTGGTTTCATTTCAGAGTTCTGGCATCTGCAGTTTATCCTCTTTTCATTGGGTTATTGGTGCTTTGTGGAACTAGTAATGAACATAATCTCAATCTTCCCTCCACAAACTACTAACAAATAAAGTTCCTCTTCACCATAGCAGTGGCAGAGTGTAATCTCCTTGGCACAGTAGCTAACAGTATAGAAGGAATTACTGCATGCTGGAGTTTTATCAGTCAGTGACACCAGCTGATAGACTTTCACTGCAAACTCTTCCAACTCCCGCACATCTCAGACTCTCAGAATAACTTCTTTATTGCTTCCTGCTTTGTTAAGGTTGCCAGATCATCTTACAAATGCTTTCTTGTTATCCATTTGCCAGCTAGATAATTTATCCTGCAGTGCATGACTTCTGCAATGCGATGTGTGCAATGTGATCTGTTTATCTGCTACTGACTGTAGACTCTGTAATCATTCCCCACCCCCACTCCCAAAGGCATTATGGGTATGCCATGTTCCTAAGAGACCAGGTTTGTATTGCAATATTCTGTAATGTAAGGCTGTAACATCTGTGCATGCACCAAGAAATGAGTCGAAAATAATTAAATGCTGTATTTACTTTTTTCCCCACATAAATTCTATGAGGATGAATTTTATTCTATAACTCAAATTTTTGGTTAGCGACCTGTGAAATCTGTAAGAGCAAATTTCCATTATGTGAATGTGGAGATTGCATGTGTTGTTTCTTCCACATATGAATAATACCTTATAACCTGTCAAATAAATCCTGTATCGCTAGATTGTGACATCCACAGTTAAACTTTGAGCTTTTTTACCTGGATGACTCTTCTTGATACTTTGCTGTGTTCTCTACTTCAGTGGTACATTACCCTTCTTTGTTACCTCAAATCATTTTTAGATTTCTGATGAAGGGTTTGAGCACAAAACGTCGACTGTATTCTTTTCCACAGGTGCTGCCTGGCCTGCTGAGCTCCTCCAGCATTTTGTGTGTATTGCTTGGATTTCCAGCATCTGCAGATTTTCTCTTGCTTGTCATTTTTAGATTGTTTCAATTTGATGAATAAGTGTGCAACGCTTTATTAGCAGGTTGCCAGCACGAAAATTGACCTTTCAGAGAAGTATACGTATTTGTCTCCATTTATATCTATCTACCGTACAGTACACTTAGTGTGCATGATCATGGTCTTCTGCTGCTGTAGCCCATCTACTTCAAGGTTCGACGTTTTGTGTGTTCAGAGATGTTCTTCCGCACACCACCATTGTAACGCGTGTTTATTTGTGTGTCTCTCAATTTCCTATCAGCTTGAACCAGTCTGGCCGTTCTCCTCTGACCTCTCTCATTAACATGGCATTTTCATCCGCAGAACTGCTGCTCACTGGATGTTTTTTGTTTGTTGCATAATTTTCTGTGAACTCTTACGCATGAAAATCCCAGGAGATCAGCAGTTTCTGAGATACTTAAACCACATTGTCTGGCACCAACAATCATTCCATGGTCAAAGTCATGTACAGTAAATCATATTTCCTTCCCATTCTGATGTCTGGTCTGAACAACAACTGAACCTCTTGACCTTGTCCACATGCTTTTATGCATCGAGTTGCTGCCACCTGTTTGGCTGATTATATATTTCCATTAATAAGCAGGTTGACAGGTGTACCTAATAAAGTGACCACTGAGTAAACAGTATATTCTAATTGCAATTATGAACTTCCTGCCATCCTTACCAATAAACTTAGAGATAAAAGAGAAACAGATTCTAAGATCTGTCTTCCCCCTCTTTATACTGGCTACCTCTCCATGAAACTCTTAATCATCATGCAGATACTCAACCCAAAAAGTTGACTACTCCTTTCCTTCCACAAATGCAGCAGGACCCACTGGGTTCCTCCAGCAGCTTGTTCTATGCCGCTAATCTTTGTCATAAATGCACTGGTTTTCATTTTTAGGTATCTTGTGATTAGCTATTGTTTTTCACTATCACCAATGAAAATTACTTAACAAGCTGTCCGTGTGTAATCCTGAAATTTTATGAACTAAATTTACGAAAAGAAAGTGGATATTTCTGATATAATTCTTAAAGTTTTAGAATAATCAACAGTCTAGTTCAGGATACTGAAAGTAATCTCATAAACCTAATTCTATGTCTCTTTACATATTTTTCCAAATCAAAATGCTTTAGTTTAGTTGCCTATGGAAAACTTCGAAGCATGGCCTTGGAGAGATGTAAAGATGATGAGGAGGATTTTGAAGTCTTTCATCTAATTTGCATTGTAAATCCCAACCTAATCTTTCTCTAATCAGATGACTGTAATAAAGAGCCATGGGGTCCTTCACAGGCTTCTATTAAAGTCAGAAGGGACTACTTGAATGTTGCTATTTTAATATGTTAACCATAATGGAAGTTGAAAAAGATTATGTTTTTTGAATTATAATAAATTATCATGGCCAACAAAATCTGTTAACTGCTCTCTGTTGCCCTGAAAACATAATTTACAATAATGCAAAACAATTTTTTGACCATCCATTGATGGAAAAATGACTTATTTGTTTGTCATTAAAAGTCTGAACAGAGATGCAAACACAGCAACTTTCAACTGAAGCAAATTGAAGATTATCAACAATATGGAATAGAGTAAAGAGGTGAAGTTCTTTGTAAATAACTAGTGGCCAGTCACTCTGTTAGGTCCCTCCTATACCTAAGAAAATGATCACTGAGTGTATACTCGTGGTCTTTTGCTGCTGTAGTCCATCCACTTCAAGATTCAAGATGTTGGGCATTCACAAATATTCTACCAGTGTTGTAACACTTTTTTTTAAGTTACTGTCACCTTCTTGTCAGTTTGAACAAGAGTGGCTAGTCTTCTCTGACCTTTCTCATTAACAAGGCATTTTCACCTACAGAACTGCAGCTCACTGGATTTTTTTTTGTTTTTTGAGCCATTCTCTTTAAACTTGTTGGGCACCAACAATCATTCCACTGTTGTGCATGAAAATCCCAGGAGATCAGCAGTTTCTGAGATACTCAAATCAACCCATCTGGCACCAACAATCATTCCCTGGTCAAAGTCATTCAGATCACATTTCATCAGGTTCAAAGGTATATTTAATATGAGAGAAATGTATACAATATACATCCTGAGATGCTTTTTCTTTGCAACCATCCTCGAAAACAGAGGAGTGCCCCAAAGAATGAATGACAGTTAAATGTTAGAACCCCAAAGTCAGCCCCCAGATCCCCTCCCTCCTGTGCGTAAGCAGCAGCAAGCACCGATCCCCCCCCCTCCATCCACCAGGAAAACAATGCATTGGCACCCACCACCGAGCAATCAAGCATGCAGCTAAGCAATAGCAAAGGCACAGACTTGCAGTACCTCAAAGACTACTTGTTCACCCAGTATTTGATATACCATAGGCTCTCTTTCTCTCTAATAAGGGCGAAAGAGCTGTCCCTGTTTCATAGCGAGAGGGGAGACACAACAAACAACTCGCTGGTTTACCATGTTAAAAGTCTGTTGCGTCGCTTTCTCCAAGCTCTGTGCCCAAAGATCTTGGGTCTCTGAGTACATAGCCAGAAATCTTCCGACTCCCATGACACACCAATTTCATAGAAACATAGAAAACCTACATCACAATACAGGCCCCTCGGCCCACAATGCTGTGCTGAACATGTACTGCATTGTGGTAGGGAGGCGAATGAAGATATGGTTGGAAACTGAAAAGATATAAAAGCAAGTAACCCCTACGAAGGGATTGATATATCAAATTAATTTCTTCTCAGATCCTCTCTTAGTGTTACATCTGTACTTCCTTTGTGGGTTGGTGACTAAGTGCAATGCAAGGAAATTCAGTTCAGTGATTGCTGCTCAGTAAGAACATTGCCACTGTACATTTAGTGTTAGATATGTACAACACAAAATCTATATCAGCAATAAACTGAATAAACCCTTAACTAGATGGAGGAAGACTGATGTACTATCAACCGTGTGACTAACATCAATACCACAACAGTCATTAAAAACTGGCTGAGATTTCCCAGGTCTTCCAATTGAGCACAGCAAATATTGGGAGGAATTTGCTATTTGGAGGTTAGCAGATGTACATGATTCTCTTTCTCCTATGGTCCACTCTCCTCTCCTATCAGATTCCTTCTTCTCCAGTTCTTGACCTTTCCCACCCACCTGGCTTCACCTTTCCCTTTCCAGCTAACCTCCTTCTCCTTCCCCAACCTTTTTATTCTGGCATCTTCCCCCTTCCTTCTCAGTCCTGAAGAAAGGACCTGGCCTGAAATGTCAGCTATCTATTCATCTCCATAGATGCTGCCTGACCTGCTGAGTTCCTCCAACATTTTGGATTTGTTGCACATGACATTCCTGCTTTCCCGAGATCATTGAACACAGTTTAAAAAATAACAATGATAATTTATCATACCCCAAAATAAACCCCAGTTGGAGGTTCATGTATTTCTCTGTCATATTATAGTCATGCATTTTTTTCACCCTCTTTTCAAATCAGCCTTCAAAGACTCAATCCAAAGTGTGCAGCACCTGAATAAAGACAACTCTGCAGATCCTGGAAATCTTGACCAGCACACAGACAAATGCTGGAGGCACTCAGCAGGTCAGGCAGCGTCTACGGAAAAGAGTGAATTGTGAAGAGTGAATTTCAGGTCGAGGCCCTTCATCAGGACTCATCAGTCCTGATGGTGTCAGCCCATAACGCCGACCGTTTATCCTTTTCCATAGATCCTGCCTGACCTGCTGAGCTAGAAACATAGAAAACCTACAGCATAGTTCACGCCCTTCGACCCACAAAGCTGTGCCGAACATGTCCTTATCTGAGAAATTACCTTGGGTTACCCATAGCCCTCTATTTTTCTGAGTTCCATGTGTCTATCCAGGAGTCTCTATTGTATCTGCCTCCACCACCGTTGTCGGCAACCCATTCCACACACTCACCACCCTCTGCGTAAAAAACTTACCTGTAACATCTCTTCTGTACCTTTTTCCAAGCACCTTGAAACTGTTCCCTCTCATGCTAACCATTTCAGCACCGGGAAAAAGCCTCTAACTATTGTCATGATTAATGCCTCTCATCATCTTGTACACCTCTATCAGGTCACCTCTCATCCTCCATCGCTCCAAAGAGAAAAGGCCAAGTTCACTCAACCTATTCTCATAAGGCATGCTCCCAAATTCAGGCAACATCCTTGTAAACCTCCTCCGCACCCTTTTCTATAGTTTCCACATACTTCCTATAGTGAGGCGACCAGAATTAAGCGCAGTACTCCAAGTGGGGTCTGACCAGGGTCCTATATAACTGCAACACAATCGGCTCCAAAACACAATCCCACATTCCACCATTTTGTGTGTGTGTTACCTGCTTTAGAATTGTGCTTTAATGTATTTCTGACCAGAAACTGAGGGAGTAGAGAAGTTAACAGTAATTAGACTTTCTGGTGCCTTTGGTTTGGGAACTGACAGGAAGTTTATCCAACACATGACTCAGTGGAAATAATCCAAATAAAACCGGGGCAAGAATATACATTTTTATGTAATCTGGTATCTGTTTATTGTAAACCATCCACATGGCTATAATAATTCAGAATTTAAGATCTGTTATGACATCGCTCCCCTTGTAATGGTATTTATTTATATGCAATGCGTAGTACAGTAACACCTCAGTGAGAAGTCTCCGGGATTCATAATTTTGATATGAAGTGTCTGGGGAAAAGGACAGATGGCTGATGCCTTGGGTATTCGGTAGCTGTAACAAATTGCAGTTCTGCTTTTCAGATACACCGGTGGGAAATCAGTGAAGTGCATTTAAGAGTAATATGCAGAAAATACATTGCTGTTGCTTGCTCCTGCTGTGGTAATGTGGTTTGGTTGTGGTGCTTTTTGTGATTTTTTAAAAAAAATGTTCCAGCCCCTGAAGATGAGATTTCTGAAGAAAAATTCCAATCCTGTCATTTATGCATATTGCATTTGTTGAGCCCTCATCAAGGTTGTGACTCATGCAGCGTTTTATTCCATAATCAGTGATGGCCCTTGAGAATGTGAGCTTTGCGAGCGAGGGTTTGAATGAAGGAGCAATAAGCAGATGAGGAGGAGGGACATGCCGTCATTTGACAGCCTATTATACACATTACAGAAAGGCGTGCTGGATAGTGCTCATGAGTAAATCCGTTGAGTAATCTCCCCAAGTGAAACACTTGCCACCTTAGACTCCTGGCAAATATTCCATTTGTGATGGGCTAACCTAGAATGAACTAGGAATTGGATCTTTATCAGATCTTTCTATGAAACTTCATCTTAAAATATTATTAGCATTAAAAGCTTTCACAAGCCACTCAGTTCAGTCAGATCATTAATGCCGTAAATTTCCACTCCATTTCCTTGCTTTTTCATTATATTTTGATGCACATAACTCACAAAATATCTATCCATCTTGGTTTTAGCAGTTTTTTTTAATCTTGTTGATTTATTAAATTCTGCTAGAACTGTCTCTATTGTTATATCTATAATCATTTATCAAAACATCTCCATTTGCCATGTTTATACCTTGAATCATGGAATCTGAATTAAGAACAGATTTTGCATGAAAGTAAATCTTAAGACAAAAGATTGGATTTCAAACAATTTATTTTATGAATAATCACATGCACATGCAGATGGTCTCTTGTTGATATGAGTGCGAGTGTTGACTATATTGTCCTGCAGGAAATGATTAACTAATTATTTAACCACAAACAAATCTGCAGATGCTGGAAATCCAAGCAACACACACAAAATGCTGGAAGAACTCAGCAGGCCAGGCAGCATCCATGGAAAAAAGTACAGTAGACGTTTTGGGCTGAAGCCCTTCATTTATTTAAATGAATAAGCTAATTATTTAAGTTTGTTCCTGAAATTCACAGATTATTGTTTAGCAAATTTTAACTCCCCACCTGCAGACATAAATGGAAGAGGGACAGGCATATTCTATGATGTACACTGTGTAGTTTTACTCTTCAGGGGGATTTGCATTCCAGTACAGCAGATTCTGGTTACTTAGGCCATGGATTAATCAGGGCAGCCACTTATTTGGAACAACTCTTACAAAACAAAAACTAATCAAGAAAATAGCCGGGATTCCCTTTTTAAAAATTTGGGACACTATGTTGCTTGACCAGGACAGGAGACTGTTGCCAAACAGTCACTAACTAGTGTCAGACATGTGTACTTGCGTGGCTGTTAGTCACTACATCCTGCTTAGAGCAAACCGTTTTTAAATAAGCATGAGCTGCTTTGAGCTTGTGTTTAAAAAGTGGTGATTTTTGTCACTGGTGAAGCTTCCACTGGTTAGAGTCAATCACGGATGTTGTGCCTTGGCTGTCTATATACAGTGTACCATCTACAGCCGTACAAGTGCAAGGGACTGCTGCTAGTGAGAAGCTGTTCAATGACAGTGTCCTATCCCAGTTAAGCAACATCGTGTTCCGAATGAACAAAGAGAATCCCGACTGTTTTCAATTAGCTTTTGTTCTTTAAGAATGGTCCCAAATAAACTGCTGCCCTGATTAACTGATGGCACAATTAACCAGAATCCATGGCTTTTGCAAACTAGAAACTAACCATAACACAGTTAGTGTGGTTTTCACACAGAGACACGCACTATGAGGGAAGTTGTGCACTTCTCAACAAGACAGTGGTTTGTGTAAGTGACAGTAGACATCAAAGTTCAAAGTAAATTTATTATCAAAGTACATATATGTCACCATATACAACCTTGATATTTGTTTTCTTGTCAGCATACAGAGTACATCCAAGAATCAGTAAAAGACCGCACTCCGCAGGACAAACAACCAATGTGCAAAATGCAAAAACTGTGCAAATACAAGAGAAGGAAAAGTAATAAACAAACAAACAAACAGACAATAAATATCGAGAACGTGAGATGAAGTGTCTTGGAAAGAGAGCCCATAGGTTGTGGGAACAGTTCAGTGATGGAGCAAGTGAAGTTAGCCCCATGGGTTAAGATCCTAATGGTTGAGGGGTAATAACTATTCCTGAATCTGGTGGTGTGGGTCCTGAGGCTCCTGTAGCTTCTTACTGATGGCAGAAACGAGCAGAGAGCTTGGCCTGGATGGTTGGTGTCCTTGATGCATGCTGCTTTCCTGTGACAGCGCTCCATGTAGATGTCTCAGTGGTGGGATGGGCTTTATCCATATTGGACTGGGCTGTATCTACTACTTTTTCAAGGATTTTCCATTAAAAAAACATTGGTGTTTCCATACCAGCCTGTTTATGCAACCAGTCAATGTACTCTCCCCCACACATTTATAGAAATTTGGCAAACATTTTAGAAGCCATGCTGAATTTTTGAAAACTTCTCCAGTCCCCAGGATTCAGCAAACAAAGTCCTGCCACGGAGGCCCATATGGATGCGGATGGGTCCTGCTGGCCGGGAGGCAGCATTTTCGAGTGGACTACCAGAGATCAAACCACCGAATGGGAACGTTGACCAAGTGGAAATTTGATATAAGTTCCACCATGGAAAACCCTAAGCGGATGGATTCAGGCACAGGGAAGAGGCAATTAGAGATCCAACAGGGCCAATATTATAAGACTCTGGCAGGAGGTAGCTGGGATACTCTCAGTCAACAATGAGAATCACTTTACAGTAAAGCCATGAGTCACGCTACTTGTGCGTATGTACACATACACACAAAGTTACAGTTCTTACTGTCTAGCTGAATGTAGATGGCAAGGAGGATGGGAGAATCCATCTTGATGTGCACAGGAGACACAAGCCCATGTGCTCTTCTTTGTTTCCGTGATGATTCATTCCATCACACACTGACAGATGTCAGGGAAGCACAAATGGAGGCCACATGGTGCCTTTCTTCCTTTATTTATTTATTTAGAGATATCACATGGTAGTAAGCCCATCTGTTCCAACCAGCCTGCCCTGCCTAATTACACCCATGTAACCAATTAAGACCATAAGACATAGAAGCAGAATTAGGGCACTCAACCCTTTGAGTCAGTTCTGCCATTCCAACATGGCTGATTTTGTTATCCCTCTCAACCCCATCCTCCTGCTTTCTCCTCATAACCTTTGACATCCTGACTAGCCAACAACCTATCAACCTCCACTTTAAATAATACTCAATGACTTGATCTATACAGATATACATGACAATGAATTCCACAGATTAACCACTCTCTGGTTTAAGAAGTATTTCCTCGTCCTTGTTCTAAATAGACATTTCCCTAATCTGAGGCTGTGCTCTCTGGTCCCAGACTCCCTCACAATAGGAAACATTTGCTCCACATCCACTTTATCTAGGCCTTTCAATATTCAATAGATTTCAATGACCTCACCCCCCACCCCCGTTCTTTTAAACTCCAGTGTGTACAGGCCCAGAGCCATCAGCCACTTGTCATATGCAAACCCTTTAATTCCTGGATTATAATTCCACAATTATAATTGTGAACCTCCTCTGGACGTTCTCTAATGCAAGCACATCTTTTCTTAGATAAGAGGCCCAGAACTGCTCACAATACTCCCAAGTGCAGTATGGATTCCTCATGAAGCCTCAGCATCATGTTCTTGCTTTATATTCTAGTCTTCTTGAAATTAATGCTAACATTGCACTTGTCTTCCTTACCACCAACTCGACCTACAAGTTAACCTTTAGGGAATCACAAGGATTCTCAATTCCCTCTGCACCTCTGATTTTTGAATTTTCTCCCTGTTCAGAAAATAGACTATACTTTTATTTCTTCCACCAAAGTGCATGCCGATACACTTTCCAACATCATATTACACCTGCCACCTCTTCGCCCATTCTCCTAATCTCTCCCAAGTCCTTCTGCAGACTCCCTGCTACCTCAACTCTGCCTGCCCCTCCACCTAACCTTGCAACATCAAACTTAGACACAAAGCCATCAAGTTATCGAGATATTACATGAAAGGATGTTTTCCCAACATACACCCCTGTGATTCATCAGAAGTCACTGGCAGCCAACCAGAAAAGGACCCTTTATTCTTAATTTTTGCCTCCTGCTCGTTAGCCAATCGTCCATCCATGCTAGTATCTTTCCTGTAATACAATCGGCTCTTGCTAAGCAATCTTATGTGTAGCAGCTGATGGAAATCCAAGTAAACACACCCACTGGCTCTTCTTTGTCTATCCTGTCTGTTATTTCCTTAAAGAATTCCAACAGATTTTTCGGGCACGATTTCCCCTTAAGGAACTATGCTGCTTTAGGCTTACTTTATCATGCACCTCCAGGAACCCCAAAACTTCATCCTTAATGATAGTCTCCAACATCTTTCCAATGACTAAAGTTTGGCTAACTGGTCTATAGTTTCTTTTCTTCTGCTTTCCTCCCTTCTTAATGAATGGAGTGACATTTGCAATTTTCCAATCCTTTGGAAACTTTCCAGAACTTAGTGATATTGAAAGATCATTGCGAATGCCTCCACAATCTCCTCAGCCGCCTCTTTCAGAACCCTTATCTACCTTCAGGCCTTTCAGCTGATCTACCTTCAGGCCTTACAGCTTCCCAAGCACATTCTCCTTGGTAGTAGCAATTACAATCACTTCTGCCCCCTGACACTCAAATTTATGGCACACTGCTAATGTCTTCCGCAGTGAAGACAAATGCAAAATTTTTATTCAATTAGATTGCCATTTCTTTGTCCCCCATTAATATGTCTCCGGCATCATTTTCCAGCTGTCCGATATTCACTTTCACCTCTCTTTTACTCTCACTTTTCATATACTTTTTTATATTATCGGCTAGTTTACCTTCATATTTCATCTTTTCTCTCCTTTTGCTTTTTTTTTGTTGTGTTCTGTTAGTTTTTGAAAGCCTCCTAATCTTCTAGCTTTCCACTAATTTTTGCTATATGTCCTCTCTTTTGCTTTTCTGCTGTTTTTGACTTACCTTGTCACCCACAGTTGCATCATCCTCCCTTTAGGATACTTATTCATCTTTGAGATAGATCCTGTCCTGCACCTCCAAATTGCTCCCTGACACTTCTGCCATCATCCCTGCTAGTGGCCTCTTCCAATCAACTTCAGGAGCCCCTCTCTCATGCCTCTGTATTTCCTTTTACTATAACATTGATATATTTGACTTTTGCTTCACCCTCTCAAACTGCAGAGTAAATTCGATCATATTATGATCACTATCTCCTAAGGGTTCCCGTACTTCAAGCTCCCTGATCAAATTCAGTTCATTATACAACAACCAATCCAGAATTGCTTTCTCTTAGTGGGCCCTAAAAAGCCACCTCATAGGCCTTCTACAAATTCCCTCTCTTGGGATTCAGCACCAACCTGATTTTCCCAGTCTACCTGCATATTGAAATCCCCCATAACTAATTTACATTTACCTATTTCCTCTTGAAATTTATATCCCACATCCTGACTTCTGTTTGGGGGACTGTTGATAACACCTATCAGGTGTTTTTTTATTTTTGCAGTTTCTTAACTCAAGTATTCTACATCTTCTGATCCCACGTCACCTCTTTCTTAGGACTTTTCATTTTTGCATTTCTTAACTCTACCCACAAGGATTCTACATCTTCTGATCCCACGTCACCTCTTTCTAAGGACTTGATTTTATCTTTTACCAACAGAACCACATCTTCCCCTTGGTTTACCTACCTGTCCTTTCAATACAAGGGGCATCCTTAGATGTTAAGCACTGAAATATGATCGTCTTTCAGCTACAACTCAGTGATGTCCACAACATCATACCTGCCAATATCTAACTGTGCCAAGGATCATCTTTCTCATTCCGTACATTCAAATATAATAGCTTCAGTCTTTATTCATCACCCTTTTCAATTTTACCCAATGCTACATTTCAGCTCATCTCACTGACTGCAATTTTGCCCAATCACTGCAGTTCTCATCCCACTGCCATGTTAGTTCAAAGCCTCCCCCAACAGCTCCTGCAGACATACTTGCAGGTTCTCACGCTCCCTTGGGTTCAGTTGTAACCCGTTCTTTTTGTACAGGACCCCAGAAGAGATCCCAATGATACAGAAATCTGAAACCCTGCCCCCTGCACCACCACCTCAGCCACGTTTTCATCTGTACTGTCATCCTATTCTTAGTACACGGTACTGAGGGTAATCCAGAGATTACTAGCTTGGAGGTCCTGCTCGTCAGCCTTTCCTCTAACTCTCTTCCCCCCTTCCTACCCATGTCAACCACCTCTGGCTGTTCACCCTCCCTCATTAAACTACTAGCCCATGTCTTTGGATTGTGGGAGGAAACACATGCAGTCGAGGGAGAATGAACAGACAGCAGTGGGAATGGAGCCTGGATTGCTGGCAGTGCAAATAGCATGGATAGTTGTCCGTCATGTTCAATGATGACAGGAAACCTGTCTGGGAGAATTTTGAAAGCTATTATACCAGGGCATTTCCACTCTCTGAACCTCAGAAGTCCGAGTCCAGTGATGTGAACAAACGTCACAACTTGGGGTCATCATTGGTTGCAGTAGATGACCATGACGTCTTCTGTGGTTTGTCATGCCCCTTGTTTTCCTTGGACCATTGCAGTAGAGCCTTCCTGGCCATTGAGTCTCACTGTAGATCTCATCCGCCCAGCCCGCTGGAGATGACTTCGCATGCTTGGACAGACATGTCCTTATTTCACCGGGGTGTGAGGCCACTGGCCACCTCTCCTGGTTCAGCCCACCTGTCTAAGTAGTGTGCTGGGGTGTGGCCACTGCCGTGTGCAAGCAGCTACCTGGAGCTACAGGTGAGAGCTGAGTGTCAGCTGGGACGTAGGTGAGTGAGCTGCCCCGGAGCAGACGTGGCATGCACTTTCACCAGAGGTACTATCCCCTTCCATAATGACATTACACTAACTGCTATGCTGTGTGGACTCATTTTGACCCAGCTAGAGATCTGATTCCCCCTCTCTCCAGACCTTACCCACAAATCAGGTCAATGTGACGAGAGCCCTCAGCAGATTTCACAGGAAGCTGAGTCTGGAAAAAAGAGTGGAGACTGCAGGATCACACAGCCTTGACTCTGTGGTTGGGAAGCTGAAAACAGTGGTTGGAGGAGTCCGAGTGCCAGCAGAGCATTGGATTATGGAGGGTTTGCCTGATGTGCCCGTTCAGGACGTTAATACTCTCACTGATACTTGCAGGTAGAGTTAGTATTGAGGAAGGCAAATGCAATGTTGACGTTCATTTAAAGAGGCCTAGAATACAAGAGCAGGGGTGTGCTGCTGAGGTTTTATCAGACATTGCTGAGGCCTCGCCTTGAGTATTGAGATCAGTTTTGGGCTCCTCCAGTTTTGTGCTGGCGTTGGAGAGCGTTCAGAGGAGGTTCAGGAGGATGATTTTGGAAATTAAAGGGTTATCATACAAGAAACATTTGATAGCTCTGGGCTTGTACTGGCTGGAATTTTGAAGGATGAGGGGTGATCTCATTGAAACCTTTTGAATGTTATAAGGCCTAGACAGAGTAGATATGGAAAGGATGTTTCCCATGGTGTGGGAGTCTAGGACAAGAGGGCACAGTCTCAGGATAGAGGGACATCCATTTAAAATGGACACGCAGAGAAATTACTTTAGCCAGAGAATGGTGAATTTGTGGAATTTATTACCACAGGCAGTGTGGAGGCCAGGGCCTTGCGTGTATTTAAGGCAGAGCTTGATAGGTTCTTGATTGGACACAGCATCAAAGGTTATGGGGAGAAAGCCAGGGAGTGGGGCAGAGGAGGGGGACAAAAGGATTAGCCATGATTGTTGAATGGTGGAGCAGACTCAATGGGCCAAATGGCCTAATTCTACTCATTTTATATACAGAAAAGTGCCAGAAAATAGTCAGTAACATCATGGAGGATCCTTCCCATCCTGCTCATGGTCTGTTTGTCCCTCTTCTGTCAGGGTGGAGGCTACGTAGTATCCACACCAGGACCACTAGACTTAAAAAAAGTTACTTTCCCCAAGCAGTAAGGCTGAGCAACACCTCCACCCACTAACCCACCCTTCCACTCCCCCAACTACCACTACTTTATAATTTCCTGTCTGTCACCTTACGTACAGACACTCCTGTACCTCGCACTATTTTACAGACATACAATCTATATAAGCTATTTTATGTATTCATGTTTATTGTATTTCTTTTTATTGTTAACTTTTTTTATCTTAATGTGATTTTTTTTGTGCTTCCTCGTATCTGGAGTAACAATTATTTTGTTCTGCTTTACACTTGTGCAGTGGAAATGACATTAAACAATCCTGAATCTCAAATATTGATTCAAGGTTCAAGATTAAATATGGTTTATTTTCATTCTTTATTACAGGAGAATAAAGGAAAACAATGTTTATTACTTTGGGTCAGAGGGAGCATAGAAAGCATAGAACTTAATGATAAAAAAACAAAAATTTAAATATAAAATCAATCCTATAAAACAATGTTTGAGAGTGGTTGTATTTACGAAAGGTTATCTTACTGTGTATATGTAGACTGATTGTATGTACTTAAGGTGACATGAGTGCAGGAATGTTTGTACATAAAATTACTCTGACAGGAAATGATAAAGTGGCAAGGAGACTCTTGGCAAGAGGGACCTTCTAGGTAGTGGCAGAGCACATGAAAGCACAGCTGGACAGTGACTGCTCCCCTGTCGGTATGAGACATGGAAAGTGGGAATGCATGGGGTGATGAAGGGTGCTGAGGGCTGTGGAGAGGAGTGGCTATTGTGGACGTCTAGAATACAGTAATTGACCTCATAATCAATCTCAGCTAGTACACCTGCCCGTGGCCTGCAGCCAGCCGTTCCAGACCGCTCATTCAGTTGACCTTTGGCAGTAGTCTGAAGCTTCCCATTTAGGTCATAAGCTTCTTATGGATTTAGTGTGGACTTGAAGATAACAGAAGCAATCTTGGAGCAGTCAAATGCAGCCATTGGAGACATCCTGTAACATCATTCTCAGAAATACTCAGTTGAGATTTTTAAACACCAACTCAAAATCTATTTATTCATCTTGCTTTTAACTAATACTTTTCTGTTTTTTATTTTCATGTTTATTTTTATTTTTTATTTTATTTTCATTTTTTCACTTTACCCTATTGTAAAGTACATTCAACTACATTTTCTGTATGAAGAGTGCTCTCTAAATAAATTACTGTTATTTTTATTAAACCTGAAACAAGAAAAGCACTGGGATGACTTAATAGGTAATGTTATGATTTTCCATTGATGTATTATTTGATTTTGAAGTTTTATAAAGTATTCTGAAGATGATAGCACTGCTGAAATGTTTTTATTTATAATGTAGAGAACATCAAAATACAGAGATTAGTCACACAGTTGTAGCAGCTGCATTTATTTCTCTAAAGCTTGCTTGCCTCATCTAGAAAGGTTGCTGATGTTGTGCAGAATAGACTCAGGTTAAACCTTGATTGAAGCTAGATATTGAGTATTTTTTCTATAAAACAGAGATATTAAATTATTTTAGTGAAATACATAGACTCATGGCATAACTGCCATGCTCTGGCAATGATTACATCTGCTCCCCAATGCAAGGTTGACAGTTATCTCACTGTTCTTACCCTCGCTTGTTTTACTCTTTCAAGAGCTACCATGGCCACCTCTGAAAGAGGGACTGCATTGGGAGGCTGAGCAATGTGAGGGAGGCTTCTTGAAGAGACGAACCTTGCACTTTGTTTTACCTTTATTGTGTTTTTTGAA
Organism: Hypanus sabinus; assembly: GCF_030144855.1. Lineage (NCBI taxonomy): Eukaryota > Metazoa > Chordata > Chondrichthyes > Myliobatiformes > Dasyatidae > Hypanus > Hypanus sabinus. The sequence continues at coordinate 33,887,371 of NC_082727.1, read as the reverse complement.
GTCCCTACATTATGTGGACAATCAAAGGGGACAGAATTAGGTCAGAGAACATACAGGAAATTTGATCAGATTCTGTTATTGCACTCGGAGTGAAACATAGTGCTTCCACAACAGATTCTTTAGCAGGGGTGTGGTACTGTGCACTTAGAAATGGTCAGTTGTTGTAATGGGTTAAAGTGAACTTCAAGCTGAAATCAGTCTAGAGGAAGAACTCAGCAGGTCAAGCGGCACCTGTGCCAGGAAACAAACTTATGATGTTTTGGTACAAAGCCCAGCATTAGGTCATTCCTTCCCTCCATTTTCTTCTTGTATCTAAAATGAAGCTCAGTTAGAATGTGGTGGAAGGGTTCTCATCGCTGAATGATTGTGGACTCCGTTGGTCTGAAGTTCTAGCATTGCAGTGCGTGAACGCGTCCGGTGAGTGGTAATGTACTCAGTGTGTTGCTTTGTGCATTATTGCCTGCTGCTGTAGCTAGAGTTCTGATCAGCCCACGTCAGAGTTGTGCAGCAGTACTGAGGAATGAAGATCTGGGCTTGGGAGAGTGGACCTGATCTATGGTTTGTGTAGAAGGCGTGGTTGTTTAGGCAAGTTGTCATTTATCCGAATCACAGAGGATTTGTACCAAGTCACTGATATTGTTGGAATAAGGAATCATTTATTAGATTGCTATACTCAGTGTATGCAGACTAGCACTGCAGAATGTGTGGAGATCTTAGTGATTATCTGGACTCTCTTGGCTGACTACTGTTTTGCTGACATTATTGATTGCATTGTGAACAGGGCAATGATCTGCATGGGAACCCTTAAGAAAACCATTTATCAATGAAGGAGTATCTCAGTGGCTGTCTTGTCCTCTTACCTGGGGTGCTGAGAGAGGACATTCATTGATTAGTTGCCTCCTTTCTCCTGCTTCCCCACTGCTCCGCTTCTCTGTCCAAGGCATAACACACAGAAAATGCTGGAGGAACTCAGCAGGCCAGGCAGCACCCATGGAAAAGAGTAGACAGTCAACGTTTTGGGCCGAGGCCCTTCATCAGGACTGGAAAGTAAGTGGAGAAGTCAGACTAAGAAGGTGGGAGGAGGGGAGGAAGAAATACAAGGTGACAGATGATAGGTGAAACCAGGAGAGGAGGAGGGGTGAAGTAAAGACCTGGAAGTTGATTGGTGAAAGATGTAAAGGGATGGAGGAGGAGGAATCTGATAGGAGATAAGGTATTACCTCTGTACAAGGTAGTAGTTAATCTCTCCAAACAGAGGCACTGGATTTAGGATGACTCAGTAGACAGAGTCATCGCATACTCTTGGTGTTCGGAAGCAAAGGAACATTTGGCGTAACAAAACACGTGGTAGCGTAGCACTTAGCACGACACAGTTACAAGTTCAAATGTCAGAGTTCAGAGTGCAATCCCGGCATCCTGCATTCGAAAGTTTGTATGATCCTCCTGTGTGTATGTTGGTTTCCAAAGGGGCCTCCAGTTTCCTTCCATAGTCCAAAGACGTAACGATTAGTCGGTTAATCGATCATTGTAATTTGTCCTGAGATTCAGCGAGGATTAAATTGTTGGGTTGCTGGGCAGCTGGATAGGCCGGGAAGACCTGCTCCATGCTGTATCTCTAAATGTGGGATTCCAAATTAATGTCTTAACTTGTGGACAACTGTCTGTGCTCCAGTTGCTGTGTGAGGCCCTCCTGGTCTAGTTATTTGGTGAGCCACATCTTCCAGCAACTACTACCCACTCGGCCCAACACATTCACCTCAAGCAGCCCACCCTACCGTTACTTCTGTGCCTGTTCCTCCTTATCCCACAGTCCGATCCCTAGCAACCCACTTCTCCATCCCTGTCATTCTGTCTGTCTCTCTTCCTGGATACCTGCAAACCAATGGCTTAGCTTTATTTTCTGCACCTAAAGATAATAAAACATTAACTGTTTTTCTCAACAATTTGGACACTAAAAGCCAGTTTAACACATACCATTATCTCTGAGCAGAGACAATTTGTATCACCCAGTCAGACTATGACTTCCCACCATGTGTGACCACTGGACTAGGTTCGGTCTAGTGGGATGCACTGAGGAACTTTGCAATCAAACACCTGTTTCTCAGCATTTGCCTGACAATAGCTTAAAGCAGAAAATAGCACAATGAAACACAGTGATCGGGCTAAAAGCAAGTGTCCAAATAAATTAGATTCCACTTAAATGGGCCATTGGTTAACTGGGGCAGCCATTTATTTGGGACAACTCTTAAAGATAAAAAAAAATCAAGAAAATAGTCAAGATTCCCTTTGTTTATTTGGGACACTATGCTGCTTAATTGTGACAGGAGACTTGCTGAACAGTTCCGAAGCAGTGTCATTTCCATGTACTTAATTGTCCATTAGATACTGCACATCACTTAGAGTGATCAGTTTTTAAATAGCGCCAGTTATATGTGTTTGTGTTCAAAGGGCAGTGATAGCTGGTGAGAAGCAAGCACTAGGTCAATTCGGAACTTTTCTCGCCGCGGTTTCCGGCGTTCAGGCTTGGAGATGCCGGAAACATCCCGGAGTGAAAATGAAACAATTTCGCTTCTTCAACAAGTTAGGAATTATGAAGGTATTGATAATCATCTTGAATGCTATAATGAAAATGAAGATTTCGAGTATCCAATGTCTAAAGAATTGTAAGAAGGCAGTCCATTGTCTGCACTGATTTTGTTCATTTACTGTCAATCAAAGAACATGGCAGATGAGTTCCTATTAGGAACTAGTGTACAGTTTTATAGTACAGTAGAGGTACTTGTAGTGTACTAATTTGTTCTGTATTTCATTTAAAAACATAAATTGTTACTCAGTTAAATGGTGGTTTGCCTTTTTTAAAATATCTTTTAACTATTCCGTGAAACTTCGACTAATTGGGCAGCCGCTTCATTGGGTAAAAATGTACCAGTCCAATGTACCCCAATTAACCAAAATCCTTGCTATACCATTTGAAATAATGTAACAGTTCAATGGAGCATAACTGTTTCTTTAGAAAGTTACTGTAATGATTTTCTGGATGGAAGCAGAGGAAAGGTCACCTCTGGATTATCTTCTGACCTTGAAATCAAGGTGTTGCTTTGAATGCCTCTGCGCAGAAGAGACCTTTATATTAGGGTTCAGGATTAGTGCATTAATGCTTTCATCATGCTACTGAGGGTTATCGACGTGTTGCATGGCAACCACAAATAACGGATCAGTAAAGCGCCCTGAAGAAGAAAGATTCAGTCAGGTAATTCCACTCAGCCAGTTTTGCAAATCTTGTTTTAAATCCCTGTTGCTATGCAAATACAGCTCACTAAGGGCTAAGAGTTTTAATTTAATATAAAAAAACAAAAATTTCAAGCACTTGAATTAAAAATGGAAAATACTGGGAAGACTTGGCTGCATCTGTGCAAAGTGGAGGCCGAGTTAACGCTCCTGGCTGAGGAACCTTCAGCAGAACTGAGCTGTTGTGTGTTCCTAGCACATTACTGTTTTTTTATCTCAGAAAGGCAGTGCTAGCAATAAATAGAGTTGTGTTCTTCCAGGATGGCGTGCTAACACTCCCACTAATGTGATGCCCAGCATTTTTTATACACAATTTTGTCCGTGAACCCAGAGGAATCTCAGTGATTTTCATCCAAAATCTATTTGCATGCTCTGTTTTGTGATACATAAAGATTGTTATTATCCTCAAACAAGCATTCCTCTAACTTCTGCCATCTGCAATGGCATTCAACCACTAACCACATTTCCTCCTTCCCTCTACTCTTCACTTCCTTTGGGGAACAGTCTCTACGTGATCCCCTTGTTCACTTGTCCGTCCCCACTCATCTCCTTCCTAGCACTTAATCCTGCAAGCATAACAAGTGCTACACCTGCCCCTACACCTCCTCCTTCACCACCATTCAGGGACACAAACCATCCTTAAAGGGCGAGACAAAGTTTCACCTGTGAGTCTGTCTGTCGGGGTCATCTACTGCTCCCAGTGCAGCCTCCTGTACATCAGTGAGACCTGGCATAGAGCAGGGAAACCTTTGGCGAGCATCTTTGCTCCATCCGCCACAAAAGATGGGGTTTCTTGGTGGCCCCCCCCATTTCAAATTGACTTCCCATTCCCATATCGCCATGTTGGTCTGTGGCCTCCTTTACTGCCACAAAGAGACCACAGTCGTGTTGGAAGAGCTAAACCTCCCATTCTCTCTGTGCTACCTCCATTGCGGTGGAATGAACATCAATTTCTCTAACTTCTATTAATATCACCCCCTCCCTTCTGTTTTACCATTCTCTACTTTGGTCCCCTCTCACCACTTCCCTTCTTCTCATCTTCCCATACCTCTCTCTGGTTCCTCTCTCCCTTTCCTTTCCTTCATGCTCCTCTGTCCTCTCTGATCAGATTCTTTCTTCAAGCCCTTTGCTTCTTCCATCTATCACCTCACAGCTTTTTTTTATCCCCCGTCGTCCTCTCACCCACCTTCCCTGTCACTTGCTCTTACCTGTCGCCTACTCGTTTGGACTCCTTCCCTTCCCCACACTTTCCCTTTTTTATGGCTTTTGCCCCCTCCGTTTCCAGCCAGGCAGAAGTAGCTCAGATCAAAACACACTGACTGTTTATTCCTCTCCATAGACGCTGCCTAACTTGCTGAGTTCCTCCAGCATTTTGTATGTATGCTGTTTAAGATTTCCAGCTCCTGCGGAATCTCTAGTCTTTATGTGATCCATTGCAATTAGTTTTGTCTAAAGTACATTCGATCTTATAGCTTCCTAACAGTAGAAATTGGCAATAGGATCAGCAAACAAATAGTTAATTATCACAATAAAAATGCTGTAATTAGTCCCCAGGAAATAAAGAATGCCTAGCTGATTAGTGGGTGATTATTACAAGGGCCGAGGCCTAGTCTCCTTCAATACAACTGGCTGTCAGGTTTAAGGATATATGTCCATAATGTTACTCTGTTACATTTTCTGCAATTATTCCAGCCTGTCAGGTATTCACTCAACTGCATTGTCGGTTTAGAATATTCCAGTGAATGAGAGCACACTTAAGTAGTGACTGATAGTACAGTTTCAAAATTCTTGTCATTCACCTTCTATGTAAATGAGGTTTAGGCCTTAATAGCATAGATTTGATGAGGAACCTTTCTTTTCAGAAATTTTTCATTGAATGCATTGACTTTCTGAGTTTGATTTAGGAAATGGAAATGAGTGCAAATTTATTCTGAGAATCCACCCATGTGAAATTCAATATTGCATCTAAATAATGCACAAGTGGTAGTGTTCCTCCCCTGAAGCAGCCTCTGGCTGTGGTCTCGGCGTCACTGCTCCAACAGATCCTGGATTATCAGTCATGGAAGAGGAGAGGTCATTCACACAGAGAGAGAAACGGTAGCAAACAATATTTCAAGATAACAAAGCAACTTCCTTGCATTGTTATGTCAAGGTCAGGAAGTGTAATGTGGACCTTCGAAGACCCTTTCCATCATTTGGCATTAGTGTTATCAGGAGTCTTAATCCAAAAGTGATGCCGGCATTTTTGGTTCTGTTTTGAACCAGTCTTGCAAGAACTCAAAAATGACAGTCATTCCCCTCCATAGATACCGCTTAGCCTGCTGAGTTCCTCCAGTATTTTGTGTGTGTTGCTTTAGATTTCCAATATCTGCAAGACCTCTTGGGTTAATGACAGACTAAGGGCCATCCTGACAAAGCACTGCTGTTTTGTAGAGCTTGTGTTTTCCATTTCTGTTCCCCAATTTACTGATAATATCAATTTTACTTCAGCCTTTGGTATGTAATTTGAGTTGTTCTAAATCTTTGACTTTGCTTTGTAAATTCAGTATTAATTTTGTCATCTGGACTCTTCTATCATCTTTCTTTTCAATCCTACATTTCTTTTCATTCAGATATTTAATTGTCCACTGTTATATAAGAAATGCTGTTGAGGCAATTTGGACGTGGCTTCGGAAACACTGGGAAAAGAGGGTCAAATCAGCTAAGAGGGAAGACAGCATGCAAAAATTCAGAAAGGATCTAATGAGACCCAGAAAAAAATGGCTATCTTCACTTTCCTCCCTAATACAGGATCTCACACTTCTTCTCCCATCCCCACAGATGCTGTTTGACCGAATGAATTGCTTCAGCTGTTTATTTTAATTCCAGCATCTGCAGTCTCTTGTGTTGCCAGTAAAACAGAAAGGAATGTATTTTATAATATGTTCCATGGCCTGTGGTTGTCTTAAACAATTCTTACAATAATCAGGAAATGCTGAGGTAAAAATCAGAAGATATTGAAAATGCTCTGCTGGTCAGGTAGCAGCTATAGAGAGAAAACTTTCCGTCAGTTCTCATTAAGGCGCTTCAACCAGTAATGTTAGCTCTATTTCTCTTCCCATGGATGCATTTTGATTTACTGAGTATTTCTGGCATTTTCTATTTTTATTTTGGACCTTCTTGCCTGGAAAAGTTAGGATAAAATTTGTTATAAGTTGTAGAGAAGTTAAAGCACTTGAGAGTTGTAAAGAGGCATTTCAGATCAATGAGCGACCAAGAGAGACAGTGATCCAAATCATAAACACAAGAGATTTTGCAGATGCTGCAAGTCCAGAACAACACACATAAAATGCTGGAGCAACTCAGCAGGTCAGGCAGAACCTATGAAGGAGAATAAACAGGCAACATTGAGAGTTGAGACCCTTTATCAGGACTGATGGGTTTTGGCACAAAACTTTGAATGTATATTCCACTCCATAAATGCAGCCTGATCTACTGAGTTCCTCCAGCATTTTCTGTGTGTTCCTCTGACACAAATGCTGTCTGAGATGAGGCTTGTTAATTGTGGGTTGCCTTGTAGTTGATCAGTTAAAGTGCGCTTTAAATTCAAGGGGATAATTTGGGACGGAGGAGAGAGGAAAGGAATATATCTCCAAACAGAATGGTTTCCAGTAATCAATCCTTCACTGCCCTCTTAACCCAGCAGCGTCAGTCTCGTTTAGTCTGTACGCCAACACTGATTCTCTTTCTTCTGCTGTCTTCTCCCTCTTGACTGTGCCAACCTCAGATGAAATATCATCAAGTTGATACACTAATCTATTTTCATCACGTCGCATACTACCTTGCCTGCTGAGTATTTCTTGCAGTTTCAATTTGTGGTGTCTCTCTTTATTATTAAATTGCTGCGCAATGAAGAATTTGCATCTGCCAGCTTACCCACAGTAAGTTCCCACAAACACCTAAGAGAATCTTTTAATGTTTATTGAAGATCTACTTTTCTTTAAAATAATGTTGACGGATTTCAACAACAAGGCTTCAATATAATGTCACTACACATAGCGCTGAAGGATCAGCACTCATTTCTTGAAACTACAATGGGGTTTCAAGCCATTGCCTGCAACTCAAAGGGGTAAATGGTGCCAACTGAATTATGGAGTTGTATACAGATGAGGACAAAGAAGATCCAAACATGGGAAGTAAAACTAAATGGGAAGTAAGATTACTTAATGGTGCCCCATTTTTTTTTTTACAGAGGTTTCATGCAGTGGAGGTCCACTTTTCAGACTGAGGCACTTACCTTTCCAATGACAGACCCATTTCATTGATGGACAATTTGTACTGGCAACATGTTTGCACTATGTAGGGGCATTCTTCAACATGTGGGCACACTGCGGAGAGTTGCAAGGTCTAAGTATCATAGTAAGGTGAAGATCTGAACCTTCTGGCTTGAACACAGTCCGATTTTGGGCCTTTCAGCTAGTCCATTTTTCTGCTGGCCGAAAGAAAGTTGTTCAGTTGTCCCGATTCTCCCTATCTATAAGATTAACTCTTGACCTTATAGTTCAGCTCGTTATGATGTTGCACCTTGTTGGTTACCTGTGCTGTCTTTTCTCTGCAGAAAGTAGAATACCCCCATCTGAATAGAAACTAGTCAGTTAAGGCTTCCTGATCTGCTTATACTGTTTTCATGTCCCAACTTATTTGGACTTGGCAACGTTGCCAAGCTGAACATCTGCATCATAGGGATGTTTTAGATATGCTACATTTGACAGATGTTTGTAATGGATTGATGTTTCCTTCTTAAATTATCTTGTGACATCATCGGATTGGACTGATTCCTCATATATAAGATTATAACATGCTCTTTCTTGCTCTCTCCTTGGTAGGAACTGGTGCCTCATAATTCCAATGGCTTAGGTTCAATATACAGAGTTTTCACCCTTTCCCTGTGACCCTGGATACTCTATTTTTTTTCCTATATCCTAGAAATGTACAGGTCGGTAGGCTAGATGCCCACTGTAAATTGCCCCAAGTGTGTATGTGAGTGGTTGAATTGTCAGGGAGTTGGTAGGAATGTGGAGGAATAGCTAGAACACACACACAAAGTGCTGGAAATACCCAGTAGGTCAGGCAGCATCATTGGAAGTGAATAAACAGTTGGTGTTTTGGGCCGAGACCCTTCTTCAGGACTGGAAAGGAAGGGAGAAGATGCCAGAATGTGACGATGGTGGGGTGGGGGCGGGTAGGGGATGAAGTTAGAAGCTGGGAGGTGATAGATGGAAAAGGTAAAGGGCTGAAGAAGCAATCTGATAGGAGAGGAAAGTGGACCATAAGAGAAGGGGAAGGAGGAGGGGCACCAGATGGAGGAAAGAGGTAGGAAGCTAGTGTGGGGAATTGAAGAAGAGGGAAGGGGGAAAAATTACCAGAAGTTGGAGAAACCGATGTTCATGCAATCAATTTGGAGACTACCTACACAGAATATGTTCCTCCATTCTGAGAATGGCCTCATCATGGTAGAAGAAGCGGTTGGGGACCACCATGTCAGAGTGCAAATAGAGATATGAATCAAAATGGCTGGCCACCAGAAATCCCGCTTTTTGCAGATGGAGCAGAGGTGCTCGACAAAGTCCCCCAACAGATTCACAGGTGAAGTGTTGCCTGATCTGAAAGGACTGTTTGGGGCTCTGAATGGAGGTGAGGGAGGGGGTGATTGGGCAGCTGCAACGTTTTGCTGCTCTTAGACATAGTTAGGTGTTTTGAACAGTATGTTGCAGGTAGGTGGAGCTGAGGCCACGGACAGATCAGCCATATTCTATTGAATGGCAGAGCAGGCACGACGAGCCAAATGACTGACTCCAGCTCCTATTCCTTATGTTCTTATATTCAGTCCTGAAGGGCTTACAATCAATGATGCACATCTCAATTTTAAGCAGAGCTCAAAAACAAATTGTATACTTCAGTGATATTCAGCTGAACAGAAATTTGAAACCAATCACCCTTCTGGTAAACAAGCTTAACAGTGAAACATCATTCCATATTGTTCACCAGGAAAGGCCAACAGACAAAGTGCTGTGTCATCTCCCAACATCAGATCAATGGTGGAAGATGATACACCATCTCATTTCCATGTTGATGGTCTTGAAGATGTATCCAGGTAACCAGAACTAGCGACTGTACTTAGAAACCTTGTGTGTTTCTTATAATAACACCTAACACTGCATAAACCCCGTTGGCACTTTGGTCAGAACGTCAGTAAAGAGTGTAAGTTATGAATCCGAGTGCAAGTGTGATGAAGGGCCCTTTTTATGCTGGAGTTGTGTTCCAGTCAGGGAAAGCTAAACTACTGAGCTCTGGTCACAAGGAAAGGGCATTTATAGGTCAGTTTAAAATTGAATTCAGTTTTAAAAATCTGCTATGTTAAAGAGGGTATCAGAGAAAAAAGATCCTGATGATCTTAAGTCTGCCCAAAAATTCCAACTGGTTAGCAAATTCCATAGGTGTATCACTCTCTGGGTGAAGAAGTTTGTTCTCTTCTCAGTCCTTGCCTTGTAACCTGATACTCTGACCCCTTGTTCTAGAAACTCCAGCCAGAAGAAGCATTCTTCCATATCCAGTTTGCCTTGTCCTTTCAGAATTTTATTAGGTTTTCAATTCTCATTCTTCTAAATGCTACCTGATACAAATCAAGTTCATCCAACCTCTGCTCATGCAGCAGATTAAGCCCATTGGAGTGTAACGATTGCCTGGTTGGGTCAGTGAAGGGTGTTGGCAGCTAATTGAGATAATTTTCTTGTGCAGAGAAAGGTGACCTTGATTAGGGGTTGAAAGGTCAGAGTTTCAGCCAATCAGTGAGTGAAGTGTTTGACACAGGAGGGATTAGGGGAAGGAGTCTGAAGAAGAAAGGAGTCTGAAGAAGAGATAAGAATTTGGGATTTCATAAGTGGGGTACCAGTCTAGAGTGACATTATTGTAACTTGATTTTTTTCTGGAATATCCAATGACGGTTATTGCTTGGAACAACCTGCATTTACTTGCGGTGACGTGATAGTGTAGCAGCATTGTAATGCTATTACAGCGCAAGTCACCCAGCTTCAGTTTCTGTCCACTGTCTGTTAGGAGTTTGTACGTTCTCCCCATGACTGTCTGGGTTTCCTCTGGGTGCTCTGGTTTTCTCCCACATTTCAAATACATATATAGTAGACTAATAAGTTAATTGGTTACATGAGTGTAATTGGGTGGTGCTAGCTCATTCAACCAGAAGGGACTGTCGCTCTCTCTCTCTCTCTCTCTCTCTCTCTCTCTCTCTTTAATTAAATAACAATAAATGATCTATTGTATGCACTTTTGCTTTTGGTTTGTAGGATTCTGGAGTAATTTTCTTACAGATCATGGCTTTGTAACTGAAATACCTTGCTGGCTACCTATTAATATTGGTCCTGGATAAAGATTAGAATTTGCTTCATTGTTAAAGCCATGTACAACATCTGGCTCTTCAGAAGGAGAATCATTGTTCATTGTGAATGGTGAATTTGCTTTCCTATCTGTGCCAAGAAGGCATGGAAAAGATAAACCAAAGTGAAATGATTTAATTTCTAATTTCTTATTTATCTTTTGGTTATATCAATTTACTACTGGAAGGAAAAGAAAGGCATTTACCTTAAATTTGTAGTTTTATCGTACAGAGTTAATGTTTAGTGGGTTAATCTACAATAACAAGTTCTCTCATCCTTTGCTACAACCACATTCCAGTCAATATAGTTACCTGCATTCTCCCTTATTCACAGACACTTTTTACATTAATTTATGTTCACATGCTGTACATTAGTTCATATCACCAATATAATCTGCTGGCGAAACTTCTTGTGTTGAGTCTCCACTTGCAATATAGACAGGCATCTGATAAACAAACCAATATAAATATGTTTCAGGAAATAAAATAATTTACAGATTGCCATTATTGGGTAAATGGTGACCAGGCCGTAGCCTTCCTGTTTGTTTCTAAAATGGTCTTGTAGTTTATGTGCAATTCAATGAACTAACTCATTGAATGTGAGAAACAAAAAAATCATTACAGACAGAAGGAGTTGTATAAACAAATTTATCATATTTAATTTTCCCACATTTTGGAAAACTCATCTACAACTAAGCAGAAGTTATGATCGGAACTTGAATCATAGCCATGGCAAGAAACTAAACTCACTGAAATCTGATGGCGGATTTTGTTTAGATTAAATTTTAAAAATTAGATTTTTATGTTTAAAATCTTTTCATTGCTTCCCGGTACACCTTTTCAGAACAGATAATAGGGCAGAGTTTCCAAAAATTGCCCAAGTTGTTACAGTGAGAATATGGATTATATTAAATGTGCTTTGAATACTTTTGCATAAAATATAGATTAAATTGAATGGAAGGCACTTTATCTAGAGAAAATTTCTGATCCCAAAGGATGGTGTACATTTAAAGATATAGAAAGGTATATCCTGAAAGCAGGCTGTTCAGCCCATTGAATTCACATCAGCCATCAACCACCCTATGAGACGTAACTATTTGATTCTGAATTTCTAACATAAATCTAGATTTTCTCAACAATGGTTGGCCAATTGTTTGATTTACAGCCTGATTTTTTACTTAGATCTGATGAAGGACGCTAACTATGACCTCTCATTGAATAGTTTTGACTGGTGACCACTGACTCCTAATGTTCTAGTTTTTAAGTGAAAGAAGGTCATTTTAATGTTAACTATTTAAAATGGTTTTAGAAGGTGGGGATTATTGGTATGGCTATGCACACGCATTGGCTACTTTATTAAAAACACTTGTACATCTGTTCATTAATGCAAATATCGAATCAGCCAATTATTTGATAGCAACTGTATGTATGAAAGTATACAGAAATGGTCAAGTGGTTCATTTGTTGTTCAAAGAAAACAACAAAGTGGAAGAGAAATGCAATCTAAGTGACTTTGAACATGGAATGATTGTTGGGGTGGTTTGAGTATCTCAGAAACTGCTACTCTCCTGGGATGTACACAGTATCTAGAGCAGGAATGGGCAAACTACGGCCCGCGGGCCCGTTAAGCTTTTTAATCCGGCCCGCAGAACTTGATGAAATTATATTAATAAACCTTGTTAATGTTTTTTCCCCTCAATTCTGGCGTTTTCCCAATAGATGACGCACTCTATATACATTTGTGGCGACCCATTTCCTGGCACATCCGAACCGGCTCACAATTAGCCAGCGTTCCGGCTAAGGAGATAGCCTGCGGGGATTTGCGAGCACAGAGCTTTGGAGCCTCTGCGCCACGGGGGGGGGGGGCAGTTTGAGGGAGGCTTAAAAGTGAGGCTGGGGATTTCGAATAAAGTTTTTTTCTTCGACTGCAGTTACCGACTCCGTGTCGTAATTTTAGCGCTGCATGTAGCACACCGCTACACATTGACCTTTGTTGAGGTGCAGCGTATTACTCCACATTTGCGCTTTACTCTTTGTTCGGCTCGACCTATTTGTGTGAACAGGCGTTCAGCATCATGAACGTCAACAAAGCCAGCCACAGATCCAAGTTAACTGACCAACACCTCAGATCCATCCTGAGAATCGCCACAACAAAGCTAAATCCAGACTTTGATGCGCTGGCTAAAAAGGGAGACCAACAACACTGTTCCCACTGAAATTAAAAATAAGTTTCTTCGTTGTGTTATGTAAAAAATGCATTTGAAAATATTTTTTTCAATAAGCCTTACATGTTACATGTCATTTCTGTTAAGTGATGGACATGAGTAGTGCGCAGTTGCACGTACGTTCTCAAAATAAAAAATGCGCTCCAGATCAAATAACGCGCTCCGCATACTGGCGCGCTGTCACTGTTCTGTCCTTGTGCTGGTCGTTGTTGAGTTTTGGCACAGGGGACAATTGAATAAGAAGGAGCAGGACAAGTAGACCTGCATCTCCTACCGTTTTTGAAATAAAGACAGGCAGGAGGAGAGTGATGATGATAATATCTTGAAGGATAACAGAATTTTCAGTGCTTTAAAATAATAACTGTTACTATTAAAAAAAGCTGTATTTTATTCATTTAATTTTCAGTGTTTTAAAAGTCATTTCAATAAATAGCTAAATACTATGGGACTTCAAAGACAGATATTTTGTTGTAATGCATTTGTTCATTTTCAATTGAAATTAAAGCACATGTTTTCTACATATCCCATGATATTTTATTTTCTCTTATGAGGTGTATTACCAAAACACTCCGTCCATCTGCTCCTGGTCCGGCCCCCCTGTCAAATTTTAGAATCCTCTGTGGCCCACAAGTCAAAAAGTTTTCCCACCCCTGATCTGGAGTTTACAGAGAGTGGGGTAAAAAGCAAAAAAACAAAAGGTTAAAGGCAGTTCCATAGGTGAAAATGCCTTGTTAATGGGAGAGGTGAGAGGAGAATGGCCAGGCTATTCAAGCTGATAGAAATGTGACAGTAAGTCAAATAACCACGCATTACAAAGTGATGTGCAAAAAAGAGCATCTCTGAATGCATAACACATCAAACCATGAAGTGGATAGTTTACAGCAGCAGAAATCCACCCACATACTGTCTGTGGCCACCTTATCATATACCTCCTGTACCTAATGTGGCGACCAAGTGTCTGTTGCTAATTTCTTCTCTGCTAAGCTGCATTGTTTCAGAGAGGATTACTAACAGCAGCATAGGACAGGAGTCACAATAGGGGTCAGAAAAGCAAGTACCTTAAAATACAGATTGTGGCACTGTTTAATTTAGCTGATTTTGTCTGAAGAACATGTAGTATCTGAGGCTACATCCATACTAGACTGGATAATTTTGAAAACACTCGTTTTGCGTAAAAACGAGAGGCGTTCACACTATGCGTTTTAAAAAATATCTCTGTCCACATTGAAACGGAGATTTCGGCGAATCTCCTCCTACTGGGCATGCGCAGGACACATCTACCAAAAACAAGCAACATGTTTGGTGTCGAATCTCACCGTAAAAGTGCGCGTTTGTGTAGTTATAGACTAGAAAAACTTAAAACAACAGACAGCTGTTGGCTCTCGCGCAGGAGAACTTAAAAGTTAAAAAAAACATACTGGAGCGTATGGAGGCAACCGACAGGGAGTTCATGGACAGTATGAACAGGCTGACAACGAACATTGAAAAACTGACTAACTGTGTTGCATTAACAAAGCACCATGTTAAATGTATAAAACATGTCTGCATCAGTGTTATCTTGTATTTCCATACAATGTTACATAAGGCTGTTACACATCTATTGTCAGAGAAGTACTTGCATAAATAGATAAACCACCTTCATACGAGCAAGGACAGAAAATGGCAAAGTGAGTATACTTATTTATTCAGTAAGTTATGGGTCAAAGTATTTGGTGAGTACATTTCTAAATCTTCTGGCTTCAGTCTCGTTGCTGTCTGTTCTGAAATTGTTAGGTTGCGTTCAAGAAAGCAATGAAATAGCGCGCTGCTGTCTGACAGTGTTTTCAGATTTTTCCGGTTAACCTGTCCACACTGCTTCGGCCAATCCGGCGTTTTCAAAAATACCCACCCTGGAAAGCGTTTCTGAAAAGCTCCGATTTCGGGGGATGAGAACGCCGTTTTAGTGTGGACAGTGGGTAAAAACGAAGAGAAAAAGCTTAGGTTATGGATTTATCCAGCGTGGTGTGGACATAGCCTGATTCCCGGTCAAATTGTTCCGCTCCTGAAATGTAAATGGGTTTTTCAGATTGAGAATCTGTTGTAAATCTGCTTTCAGTGTAAATCAAATGGGATCCTTATTCATGCACCAGTGTTTTTGGAGAACTACAGAATTACAGTATTCTGTAAGTCATTTAGAGATCCAGCACATTAACAGGCCCTTTGGAATGGGAGAGAAAACCAGAGCACCTGGAAGAAATATACAAGGCCCGCAGTGAGAATGTATAGACGGGTGGGATTGCTGGCGCTACAATAATGCTCTGCTAACCACTACACTACTGTGTAATCCATGTTCAGTCATTTCATTTAATAACAGAGAAAGTATACAATATACAACCTGAAATTCTTGCTCTTCACAGACATTGCGAAAATAGAAGCGTACCCCTAAGAATGAGTGACAGTGAAGATGTCAAAACCCCGAAGTCTCCCCCTCCCCCCTCCCACACACAAGCAGCAGCAAAGCATCAACCTTCTCTCCCCCCCACCCACTTACATCAGCAAACAGCATCGGCACCCTCCAACACCAGGCAAGCAATGGCAAAGCCCCAAAGAAAGACCACAACGTGCAGTACAACAAAAACTAACCGTTCACCCGACAAATTCGACATACCACAGGTTCGCTCTATCCCACTAATAAAGGGGCAGAGGGGAGTCACGCAGCAAGAGGGGAGATTAACATGACATTACAACAATTCACTGAATAGCAACATAAAAGTTGTTTGAAGCAGGAATGCTAGAAACATATGAACCATATTAAAATATGTTCATCAGAACTCAATAAATAGATGCGGTTTTTGCCAGAAATTAAAGGTAGACAGTGACAGAACAGTATAGTTTCAAATAACAAATCGTTGCCCCTAATTAGCTCCACCAGTCTAAAACACAGAGCAAAATTCAGGAGCCACAAAGACACCAGCAGCACATCACAGCGTTCCTAAATAGTGGCTTTCCAGTTTTGGTGCATATTTATACTTAATTGACCATTTTGAATAAGATCAAAATAAAGATTTGTGCCAAGAATTTCAATCAAGTTGAGGTGCAAATCTGGAGACATTTGCTGATTTATCTTTATTGTCTCCGTTGGAGATTCTTTTGTATTTTAATGAAGCTTGACTCCGCTTTCTCACGGTTATAGTGAGTCATTCATGTGTATGCATCTAATAGGAGCCATAAGATCCACCTAGGCGAATGACGTTTTGCATCATCAGAAATTCAATTCTGATCTTCACAGGAATTTAATTTTCACAGAGGTCAATTTGAAATGTGAATAATCATGGGGCAGGCAACATCTTTCTGTTAACAGACCTTGCTCTGCAGATAAGAATGCGTTGTTACTCAATCGAGCCCTCTGTCACTCCATTCACAAGAGGTAGGTCAACATCCTCGAATGTGACCATCAATTCAGGTGTAAGTAAAAGTAAAAGAGCAGAAAAAAATCTCAAGTCTTGTTTATTTTATTTTTAACACATTTATCATTGGCTTTTTGACACAGCTAGTTGTGAATCACTCCAGTGAGTACCTTACCTAAGAATACTAAGGAGGCATAAAGAAGATGTTGCTGGGTAACTTCTTGATGGAACCCGAGTATCATTACTTTTACAGACATATACTTTATCCATAATGTATAAAGCAGATACAATTGTGACATGATTTTTTTTTCAACTTAACATTATAGTCAGAACACTCATTGACAGTGTGTCAGTACACTCATATTTTCCCCTTAAATAATGCACCCATGGAGCATTGAGCAAGATGATGCTTGGGGCCCAGCTGCTTGGTGTCCAGCAAGACCCCAGACTACAGATTTTTTGTAGTGGCTGTGTCAGATACCATTGCGTCACTGGGTGTGTACTCCTGCACCGTGGAATATGCTTCATCTGCGGACACCTGAAAGTCATTTGTTTGTGGGATTTTCACTTGCACTAACACCTAATTTCATTTTCACCAGCACCTAAACCTTCCCTCAAAAGACAACAACCAAAATCTGTCTCTAGTATGATCTTCAGTCTTGTTGATCTGAAAAATTACAGTTCTTTTATTCTCCCAGATGACCAACATCTACAAACCCCATTTCCCTTCGACGAAAGGGACGGTATTCAAACTATATACCCTGTCCTCACCGAGTTCTGTGACATTCTGTGGCTTCAAACAAAGGCTGTCACATCTGCTAGGATTTCTTTGTCCAGGGTCAAGGTCACAGTCGCCTTCAGCTTTAAAGCTTGAGGATCTTTTCAGGCTGCTGCAGCCAGTCCCTTCCACATCTTACAGTTTTCTGTACACTTTTCAGAGTTCACCCAGTTTCCATGTAAAACAAGTGAACATTTCTACTTACCCTTCAGCCCACACATGATTGAGTGCAGGTACAGGTAGTGCTGTATTTTCCCCAAGTTTAGATCATAGACTGCACACTCAGGGTATTACTCATGATGGAGATATCTTGGCAATCTGCTGCCTTGCTGCCACCCTTGAGTCCCCTCGGCCCAGTTGCATAAAGCCATGCTTCTTGGGTTTACTGCCCTTTGCCAACTTTACCATCTTATCTTATCATTGGCGCAATGTCTACGCTTTAAACAGCTGTACTCCTCAGTCATGGAAGAGTATTCATTTTGTGGCATATCCCTTTAAAATCTAGCCAAATGTCATTAGCTAGAAGAACATATGGTAGATCAATAGGGTCTTAAAATGGCACAGTGGGAATCTGACAAACCTGTGAGGGGAACTTTACATTTGAAAATTGTACTGTTAATGAGACTTGCAGAAGTGCATTAAGGTGACCTGTGACACTATTTAAACTGCAATAAATTATAATGAGGCAATTTCTAGGCACCTAACTTTGTGCTGCAACAAATTTGTGAAAGTTTAGTTTAAATAATATATTAATATTAATGAGATGAAAATTAATCATTGTGGGATTTCCCAATCTTTCATCTAAGATGTTACTCAGCCTTTGTGGGTTGTAGCAGCAATGATGATTTGTGATTGCTTTAATCTAACATCTGAATATGCAAATTGCTATGCATTCTCACTCACTGTAATATACAAAAAGTCACTGCAGTTACTAGTCATTTTTTCAGCAGTGCTCTAAAGTAATGCCTAGAGGTAGAAGAAAGAGATTGGCTAGCAGTGATCTTCTGGAGCGTGGTGGATTGAAGAGACGCCAATCTTGCTTTGTGGACAGTCTAACATGTGTTAGTGTCCTCAGTTGCTTGTCCTAAAGGGACCTAAATGATCTGAACACAGAAAAACAATCTGTAAAAATGAGACTTCTAATCCTTTCAGTTGATCACATTGACTCTGTAAGTTATGTTCAGTCATTCTTTAATCACAATTTAAACAATGAGATTATGTTGTGAGGGCATCCATACCATAAGCATCATTGTTCCTGTGCCACGTTCTAGATTATTATTGCTGGTACTTTCGTCTCACTACAGGAAGGATGTAGAAACCATAGAAAGGGTGCAGAGGAGATTTACAAGGATGTTGCCTGGATTGGGAAGCATGCCTTATGAGAATAGGTTGAGTGAACTCAGCCTTTTTACCTTGGAGCGATGGAGGATGAGAGATGACTTGATAGAGGTGTATAAGATGATGAGAGGCATTGATTGTGGATAGTCAGAGACTTTTCCCCAGTGCTTAAATGGCTAGCATGAGAGGGCACAGTTTTAAGGTGCTTGGAAGCAGGTACAGAGGAGATGTCAGGGGTAAGTTTTTTACGCAGTGTGTGGTGAGTGCGTGGAATGGGCTGCCGGCGATGGTGGTGGAGATCTTTAAAGAGACTCCTGGACAAATACGTGGAGCTCAGAAAAATAGGGTCTATGGGTAACCCTAGTAATTTCTGAGGTAAGGACATGTTCGGCATAGCTTTGTGGGCCAAAGGGCCTGTATTGTGCTGTAGGTTTTCTACGTTTCTATGTCTCTCTATTATACAGAGCCTTCTTCCCATTGGTGATCAGTGCCATCACAGAATCTCACAAATCTAAATCAGCCTTGAAAGCTTCGCTGTTCTGTTTTGCTTGTTTTTAAGATCATGAGAACCAAAATGGTTTAGTTTCTGACATTAGCCCTGTTTGAAGACCATACAGAATGGTTCAAATATTGATGGAGGAAAGGAAAGAAAAATCCATTTCTACAAATCATAAGTGCACAGAAATTGGTGTTTGAGTTAATGGATCAATTCCCAGGACTACTTCAACTTTTCTTCAATCATCAGTTTGTTCAAAAGTGTGCTATTGTTCTTGAAAAGTTACTTTTCTAAAGATCCACAGGATTGCTGCATTGCAAGAATGGTTAACATCATTTCACTATTTGAGTTTCAAAGTTCAAAATACTTTTTTGAGTTTCAATACGATTCACTCTACAGTGCTCTCAGAGTGATTTGCAGACCAGCAATTCAGCCGTGAACAAATCCCCATCATGGCTTCTCTAACCGCATCACTAGAATGTTAATCCCAGCATAGAAACTGCTGATGAAATTGGAGAAACCAGTCACAAGACCGTCACTGTATGGCCTAATGAGGCAATGTCCATGCTTCAGGATTGTTTTGGACGGACCAACTGGCAGATGTTGAAGGAGGCCTCCACAAATGGAATAGCCGCAGACACGATGAATTATCTGTCATCGGCTACATCAGTAAGTGTGTAGACAATGTTGATACCTTAAAAA
Source organism: Hypanus sabinus (assembly GCF_030144855.1). NCBI lineage: Eukaryota > Metazoa > Chordata > Chondrichthyes > Myliobatiformes > Dasyatidae > Hypanus > Hypanus sabinus. The sequence goes on along the minus strand of NC_082727.1, from coordinate 33,867,729 downwards.
CGGTCATCTCATGGCCCAACCAGATGCCCTGGACGTACAATGAGGTGCGATCCCTACTAAAAGCCAAGGATGTTGCCTTCATGTCTGGCGACAGAACAACTCCCCAAGCAGCAAGGTGAAACCACATCCCCATCAAGTAGGCAAAGGCCACCCACACACAAAAAATTCGGGAACACCAATCTGATATCAATCTTCAGTACGTGTGACTAGGCATCAAGGGCATTACTGACTATGCAAGGAAAAACGGTGTTGACTGTACCAGTGGCACCTCCATCCCTGATGCTCTAAACAATTTTTCTGCACGCTGGTGAGTCATGCAACACAACACTGGCCATGAAAGCTACCCCCCTCCCATGTGAGCAGCCACTGTTTGTAAAAACAGAAGACGTGATAAGGACTCTGCAGAGAGTCAACCTCAGTAAGGCAGCCGGGCCAGACAACAGCCCAGGCAACTGCTCAGGAAGTGTGCACACCAGCTTATAGATGTCTTCAGGGACCTCTTCAATACTTTTCTCATCCAGGCTGCTGTCACCACATTCTTCAAATCAGGCCCCATCATCCTGTCCCTAAGAACTCTACATGCCCAGAACTAAATAACTACTGCTCAGTGGCCATTCATCGTGAAATGACTTGAATGGCTGATAATGGCACATATCACAAACTCCATTCCTGCTACATTGGACATTCAGTGACCGGGTGATCTACAACAGATGCCATAGCAACTGTCATTCACCTGGCCCTGACATGCCTAGAAACCAAGGACACTTATATCAGAAGGTTATTTCTGGAACTCAGTTCGGAATTCACCATTATTATCCACAAACTTTGGTGAACAAACTCCTTCTCCTTGATTGAAATACACCATTGTGCAATTGGATGTTAGATTTCCTAACCAACAGTCCTCAAATAGTCAGGGTGCACAGCCTCCCCAACATCAGCAACGCAAGTGCTCCCCCAGGTCTTTGTGCTGAGCCCATTACTGTACACACTGCTCACACGTGATTACATGGTTAAATATCCCAACAGTCACATCGTCAAGTTCGCTGGTGACACGACAGTGGTGGGGCTCATCACCAAAAACAATGAGATGGCCTGCAGAGAGGATGTGAAAGATCTTGAGGCCTGCCCAACACATCACCGGCTCCCCCCTGCCTGCCATCAAAGGACACATAATAAGAAAGATGCCGGAAAAGGACCAGTAACATTATGAAGGATCCCACACACTCTGCTCATGGACTGTTTGTCCCACTTCTATCAGTCACCGTAGCATCCATGCCAGGACCACCAGACTCATAAACAGTTACTTCCCCAAGCAGTAAGGCTGATCAACACCCAATAACTCCACCACTGCTTAATAATCTCCCATCAGTCACCTTGTGTACAGCCTAGCAATACTTAATAGACATGCAATCAATCTATGGATATAAGCTCTCTTGCATATTTATATTTACTGTATTGGATGTTTTTATGATTATTATTACCATGACCTAATTAGGAAGAGCCAGCAAGGTTATAGGCGGGGCAGGTCATGTCTGACCAACTTGACTGGGTTTTGTCACATGGTGACAAGAGAGATTGCTGAGGTTAGGGCAGTGGGTTTTGTCTACATGGATTTTAGTAAGGCATTTTACAAAGTCCCTCGTGGGAGGCTGGATGCATGGGGTCTGTGACTCTGAACTGGTTTGCATTTAGAAGACAGAGGATAGTGATTGAAGGGACTTACACGAGCTGGAGGTTTATTATTAGTGGTGTTCCACAGGGTTCTGTGATGGGATCTCTGCAGATTGTGATGTATATTAATGACCTGGATGAAAATGTAGATGGGTGGGTTAGTGAGTTTGCAGATGATACCAAGATTGGTGGTGTTGTGGATGGTGTAGATGACTGGCAAAGAATACAGCACGATATAGATCAGTTGCAGATATGGGCAGAGAAATGACAGATGGAGTTTGATCCACATAAATATCGGTGTTGCACCTTTGTGGGGCAAATGCAAGGAGACTACACTGTTAAGGGCAAGATCCTCAACAATGTTGTTGAGCAGAGAGATCTTGGGATCCAAGTTCATAGCTCCTTGACAGTGGCTGCAAAGGTTGATGAGGTGAGAAAAGGGCTTATGGAATACTTGCTTTTATTAGTCAAGTCATTGAGTTCAAAGTCAAGAGGTTATATTGCATCTTCGTAAAACTCTGCTTAGGCTACATCTGGTTATATATAGTTCTGGTTCTGTCTCTACGGGAAGGGTGTTGAGGTTTTGGAGAGGGTGCAGAAGAGATTTACTAGGATGCCCCTTGGCTTGGAAGGCATCTGTTATCCTGAGAGGCCAGAAAAACTTGGATTGTTTTCTCTGGATTGCCAGAATCTGAGGGGAAGCCTGATAGTGGTTTATAAGATTATGAGAGGTATAGGTAGAGTAGACAGTGATTATCTGTTTCCCAGAGTTGAAATGTCTAATACCAAAGGTGAGAGGGGTAGTTTCAAGGAGAATGTGAGGGACAAGTTTTTTTACTCAGTGGAGGATGCTTTGAATGTGCTTCCTGGTATGGTGATAGATGCAAATATATTAGAAGCTTTAAGAGACATTTTTATAGGCATATGATTGTAAGGAAGATGAAAGGATATGAATATTGTGTAGGTAGGAGGGCTGGTTCAGCATAATGTTGTGGGCTGAATGGCCTGTTCTGTACAGGACTGTTATATGTTCTAAGTTCTCTACCATTTGTGATTTTTTGTTCACTGCATCAGATCAGGAGTAACAATTATTTCGTTCTCCTTACACCTGTGTATAGGAAATGACATTAAACAATCTTGAATCTTAGCTTTCTCCCCCCCTTATCTTCCTTTCTCTCCTCGCACTTTCATTATTGTTCCTTTTTCTTTCTTCATTTCAATGTTCTTGTATCCCTTTTCTTGACTGTTTCTTTTTGTCCCCTCCTTTAATTTTCACCCTTTGTTTCTTACCCTTTTCTTTCTTTTTTAATCTCTTTTGTTGACCTTTCACCATTCTCTTTTCCTTCCTTTCTTGCCATCATAATGAAATGCTCTGATCTAATGTTTTCTCTACTTCAGGTCAGTTTGTGATAATGATTTGCTTAATTAATATCTTTGAAATGTACAGGCCCAGAGCCATTAAACGATTCTCTTATGTTAACCTTGTCATTCCTGGAATCATTTTCCTAAACCTTCACTGGACCTTCTCCTAAACCTATCCTATCTTAGATAAAGGCCCAAAACTCCTCATGATACTACCAAGTGTGGTTTAACCAATGCTTTATAAAGCCTCAGCATTACCTCTTTGCTTTAATATTCTAGTCCTCTAGAAAAAAGTGCTAACATTGCTTCCTTACCACTGACTCAACCTACGAGTTAATCAGAATCCTGCACACGGTCTCTTTGCACCTTTGATTTCTGAATTCTCTCCCTGTCTGGAAAATAGTCTATGCCTTTATTTCCTGTCCATACATTCCTCTACATTATATTTTGTCTGCCATTTCTTTGCCCATTCTCCTAATCTGTTGAAATCCTTCCTACTTCTGCTTCTTCAACAGTACCTCCCCCTCCACCTATGAAACTCTCCTCTATAAGTTTCAATTATATTCAGAAACAATGTTTATTCAGCTCTGTGAACTAATCTCAAATGCAAGTTGGTTGCAAGATGATGAAAACTAAGCATGAGAGATATGTCTGCCCAGAAATTGAACTGCACCTGAATAGGGATACAATGACTAGGTCTACAAAAATCGTTAACTCTTAAAGTTTTACAAAGAGAGGGAGTGGGTAGTGGTGCATGAGACTTAAGACATGGTGTGCTTCACTGGGCACTTCATTGGTTAGAGCATAAAGGAAGTTAATGTGCTAGGTATGGAGTTCTGTAGGTTTCAGGCAGGCATTTGGTGACGTGTTGGATGAAAATAAAAGCACATATTGGTGTGGAGAACAGGTTGGCTGGTGAACACAAAATAGTGTAGACATAACTGTTCTTCTGATTTGCAATGGTGAGATACAAAGATCAATGCAGGATCATTGACATTTTATACTTATAAATTTTGGATTAGGATATTGGAGGCACGGGTGCTAATTTTGCTGATTCCACAAGAATAGGTTGTGAAGTGGGCGTAATGAGAATATTAAAAGATATTCGTAGGTAAGTGAACGGAACGAAGAACTGGCAAACTGAGTATATTGTGGGGACAGGTGACATTGTCCATCGTATCTAGAGAAATGAAAATTGCCGAATTGTGCAAGCTCTGAGAAGTTAGGATCTGGGTATCCATGATTGACAAGAGGCTGGTATACTGTTAATTATTAAAGCTAACTGAATATTATGGTTTATTACTTCTCTCACTGCTCTTTGACAATGACCGTTTCAAAAGTCATTAAGAGAGAAAAGTAAATCACCTTTCTCTGTCAAAATTGAGCATCCCCTTAACTTTAAACAGTCCCACCTTTTTCAAATTCTCCAACAAGAGGAAATCTCTTCTCCATGTTAATCTGATGGAGACTCAAAGGAACTCTCATGCTCCTGAAATCCGGCAGATACAAGCTGATGCTAAACAACCTGTGCTTATACAGTGCCTTGAAAAAGTATGCAGCCCCCACAACTATTTTCACATTGTACCCTCTTATTTTCTAGATTAAAAATGTATTGAAGTTGGATTTTGCGCTAATGTATAAAACATTGTACATCATGTCAAATCAAAAGAAAAATTCCAAAACCTGTCAACAATTTACTAAAAGCTAAAATCCAAAATAGTGAGGCTGAGAAAGTATTCACCCCCCCTTGTAATTACCACAATAATTTTCCTCAGGTTCAATACTGTATATTATGGAAACATAGAAAACCCCCGGCACAGTGCTGTGCTGAACACGTACATACTTTAGAAATTACCTAGGGTTACCCATAGCCCTCTATTTTTCTAAGCTCCATGTACCTATCCAGGAGTCTCTTAAAAGACCCTATTGTATCCACCTCCACTATCATCGCCGGCAGCCCATTCCACGCACTCACCACTCTGAGTGAAAAAAACTTACCCCTGACATTTCCTCTGTACCTACTTCCAAGCACCTTAAACCTGTGCCCTCTCTTGTGTTAGCCTGGGAAAAGCTTCTGACTATCCACACGATCAATGCCTTTCATCATCTTATACACCTCGATTAGGTCATCACTCATCCTCCGTCACTCCAAGAAGAAAAGGCTGAGTTCACTCAACCTATTCTCATAAGGCATGCTCCCCAATCCAGGCAACATCCTTATAAATCTCCTCTGCACCCTTTGTATGGTTTCCATGTCCTTCCTGTAGTGAGGTGACCAGAACTGAGCACAGTAATCCAAGTGGGGTCTGACCAGGGTGCTATATAGCTGTAACATTACCTCTCGGCTGCTAAGCCCAATCCCACGGTTGATGAAGGCCAATACACTGTACGCCTTCTTAACAACAGAGTCAACCTGTGCAGCAGCTTTGGGTGTCCTATGGACTTGGACCCCAAGATCCTTCTGATCCTCCACACTGCCAAGAGTCTTACCATTAATACTGTATTCTGCTATCATATATGACCTACCAAAATGAACCACTTCACACTTATCTGAGTTGAACTCCATCCGACACTTCTCAGCCCAGTTTTGCATCCTATCAATGTCCCGCTGTAACCTCTGACAGCCCTGCACACTATCCACAGCACCCCCAACCTTTATGTCATCAGCACAATACTAACCCAACTCTCTACTTCCTCATCCGGGTCATATTGGGTGAGTTGGTCAGGTGACAACATCCCTACTGTAAAGTATGTTGGAGGTAATATCGTGCTAGGTGGAGCAGCAAGAAATGGAAGTCTGGTCAGGATTGACAGGATGATGAATGCTGCTAAATACAGAAATATCCTGGTTTAAAAAAACATGCTAGTCTCTGCCGGCAAGCATAAACTTGAAGGAAGTTAATCTTTCAACAGGTCAATGAAGCAAAGCACACTGCCAGAACAACCATGGAGTTCAGATTCAGATTCAGTTTATTGTCATTTAGAAACCACAAATGCAATGCAGTTAAAAAATGAGACAATGTTCCTCCAGAATGATAACACAAAAGCATATGACAAAACAGACTACACTAGAAAATCCACATAACGTTCGGCAATCCCCAATCCAGAGTCCAGAGAGGCTGCTGCGTATTAATATCGCGCTACCGTCTTAGCGCGTTCCCCGGAAAGGAGCTCCAAATCCACCAGACAAACAGGACCAAAAACTAAAGCTACAAGACCTGCACAAAACCACATAGTTACAACAGTGCAAACAATAGCATAATTGATTTAAAAAAAACAGACCATGGGCACAGTAAAAATAGTCCAAAGATGTTAAAGGACTATAAGTTCAAAAGAAATCACCACACAATTTCCACAAGTCCCCAGGGTCCTGACAGACTCGCCATCCCATGCTGGCAGCAGAAGGGAATACCCCCGCTATGGACTTCCATGGCAAAGCCTGACTCAGCCTCACAGGCGCAGCACACAACAAAAGCTCAGTCGAACCCAGCCTCGCAGATGCAGCACACACCGAAAGCGACCTGTCCACAGTGGACTCCAAGTCCGTCGAACCTCCGAGCCAACAACCATCCCCTCCGGCACAGCTTCTCTGAGCACCATCCTCTGCCAAGCGTATTAGGACAGCCCTGCCAACGACCAACAGGGGCAACACGACCCCGAGGACTGGGGGCCTGTTCTTCCCAGCAGAGTCCTGGACCTCACAGCAGCAGCAGCAACGAAGAAGGTCTTCCTGGAGATTTCCTGATGTTCCTCCGTGCTCCCATGTCCGTTTTCAATCGATTATGATTGTGCACGGCACCCCACCACAAATAACAGATAATCAGCTCCGGAGTGGCTGCTGCAAGCTGCGTCACGCCGCCATCTTGGTATGAATTGCTTCATATGAAGAAAATTGATGTCCTTGAGTGGCCCAATCAGAGTCCTGACCTTAACCCGATCGAACATCTCTGGCAAGGCCTGAAGATCACTGTCCACTGTCGCTCCCTAACTAACCTGGCACAGCTTGAGCAATTTTGCAAAGATGAATGGGCGAACTTTGCTCCCATCAAGTTGTGCAAAGCTAATAGAGACTTGAGCAAAAAGACTACTGGCTGTAATAGCTGTGATGGGTGGTTCAAATTATTACTGAGCAAAGGAGCATGAATACTTTTGAACTGCTGACATCTCAGGTTTTAAATTTTTAGTTTTTCGTGCTTTACTATTTTCCTTGTTTATTGGGCTCTACTATGAAATTAGGAGCATGAGATTCACAAATAAAATTTCTTAGTTAAATTGATCGAATCCCTGATTGATCAGATAGATCACTCATTTATGTGAACAAACGGTTGGGTACTGAAGGACAATTTATTAATTTCATGTATCAGTTTAATATAAAGTTTTTCCGAATTACTTCCAATTCATTTACTTCCTTAAATAGAATCCAATTCTGTACACAGTACTCCAGATGAGGCTTCACCAATACCCTAGATAGCTGTAGCAAACCTCCCTCAATATTCTCCAGCAATAAATGAAAATATTCCTAATTTCATGCAACACCAGCATAATTGCCTTTTCTGAATCTGGCATGAGGTGGGACAGGAGGGTTACAGTTAGAATAATGCTATTCCAGTGCCAGTGACCCAGGTTCAATTCACGTCGCTGCCTGTGAGGAGTTTGTACACTGTCCCCATGATTGCATGGGTTTCCTTCAGATGCTCCAGTGTCCGCACACTTTCCAGTTAGTGGATTAATTGGTCAGATGGGTGTAATTGGGCAGTGTAGGTTCATGGGCCAGAAGAAGTAAATGCAGGAGGATCCTTGGAGCATTAATATACAGATGCATGAGGTGCCCAGAAGGAAAAACATAACTTTGTGGAACTTATAATCAGATCATAATTTTCCTTTGTAAATAATTTTTTTTTTGCAGGAACTGATTCATGAAGACTACGTGGTTTAATTTCTAAGCAACTGAGCTTCACATAAAAGGACACAAAGTACCCAGGGTCCACAACCATGTAGATATGTAGGATGCATTGTTCCATTGAGGCACACTGAACACGTGATTTATTGCTTATATCAAATGCAAAAACTGCTTTAACCAAGGTTCAAAGTACAGTTATTATCAAAGTATGCATACATTATACAACCTTAGATTCATCTCCTTGCAGGTTACCACAAAACAAAGAAACCCCAAAAGAACTGTTTTTTAAAAAAAGAGCATCAAACACCTAATGCGCAGAGAGAGAGAGAGAGAAAACAAATTGTCCAAAATAAGCAAAGTAAGCAAATAGCATTCAGAAGTGATGTTTTTTGAAAGACACAAAGCCAGGCATCACTGCAGCTGGAGCTGGACGTAGCCTCAGTTCATCACAGAGCTGAGTAAACGTCATGGAGCAGTGAGTATAAATGGCTCGTCCGTCACCGCTGGAACTGATACCTCGACCTGTTCAATCGGGTTCAAAGTAAATTTATTATCAAAGTACAGATATGTCACTATATACGACCCTGAGATTAATTTTCCTTGTTCTACTATCAGTGCCGACCGTAACGGTCTACTGCCGGTATTGACAGTAGAACGAAGAAATACAATAGAATCAATAAAAAAAAAACACCCAGAACAAAGACCGGCTAACAACAAATGTGCAAAAAAGACAAACTGTGTAAATATTTAAAAAATAATAATTAATAAATAAATAATACTGAGAACATGAGTTGTGGAATCCTTGAAGGTGAGTCCGTAGGGTGTAGAATCAGTTTGGTGTTGAGGTGGGTGCAGTTACCCACACTGATTCAGGAGCCTGATGGTTGAAGGGTAATATCTGTTCATGAACATGGTAGCATGTGGCCAAAGGCTCCTGTACCTCCTTTCCGATGACAGCGGCAAGAAGACAGCCTGGCCTGGATGCTGGGGGTTCCTTGATGCTGCTTTCCTGTGGCTGTGCTCCTTGTAGATGTGCTCGTTGTTGGGGAGGGCTTTCTCTGTGCCTACCTCTGTCCCGCCACTGCCTGTAAGCAGTTTGTACGTTCTCCCCATGACCGCGTGGGTTCCCTCCCACAGTCCAAAGGTGTAGCAGTTGGTAGGTTAATCGGTCATGTTGTGGCGACACATTTCCTGGCACACCCAAACCGGCTCACAATTAGATAGCCTACGGGGGTTTGTGAGCACAGAGCTTTGGAGCCTCTGTGCCACGGGGGGGCAGGTTGAGGGAGGCTTAAAAGTGAGGCTGAGGATTTTGAATAAAGTTTTTCCTTCGACTGCAGTTACCGACTCCGTGTCGTAATTTTAGCGCTGCGTGTAGCACACCGCTACAATTGGTGACCCCGACGGTCCAAACGATTTTTGGACCAGAAATGACCGACGCCGCCTCTGTTCATGCGGTTTCGTTGAAACTGCTGGGTTTCTGGACACAGCGACCGAACCTATGGTTCCAGCAAGCCGAAGCCCAATTCCACATTCGCCAGATCACCTCAGAAGACACCCGCTACTACTACGTGGTGAGCTCCCTCGACCAGGACACAGCGGCCCAGGTCGCGGAGTTCATACAGTCGCCCCGGCAGACGGCAAGTACACGGAATTCAAAGCCCTGCTCCTCAGGACTTTCGGACTCTCACGGCGCGAGCGGGCTGCCCGTTTACTGCACCTGGATGGCTTGGGAGACAGACCTCCTTCGGCTTTAATGAATGAGATGTTGTCTCTGGCTGACGGACACACACCCTGCCTCATGTTTGAGCAGGCAAACCTGGAGCAGCTGCCTGAGGACATACACCTGCTGCTGTCCGACGCGGATTTCAGTGACCCCCGGAAGGTCGCAGCCCGGGCGGACTTGCTGTGGAACGCCAAAAAGGTCCATCGCACAGATCTCCCAGCCACACTCCCAGCAGCAAACCAGTCCACGCCTGGCCGCAGAGCCCGCCAAACCCCGGCCCAATGAACACTGGTGCTTCTACCACCAGCGGTGGGGTGCAGAAGCCCGCCGCTGTCGCCCGCCCTGCAAGTTCCCGGGAAACGCCAGGGCCAGCCGCCGCTGATGGCTATGGCGGCTGGCCATCGGGATAGCCTCCTGTATGTGTGGGACAGAAGGTCGGGACGCCGGTTTTTGGTCGAAACTGGTGCCGAGATCAGCATTTTACCTCCGACGAGTTACGACACCCATAGCAGGGCACCAGGGCCCCCCCTGAGGGCCATGAACGGCAGCACAGTAAGGACCTATGGCACCCGTCAGGTGCAGCTACAGTTCGGCTCCAGCCAGTTCACGTGGGACTTTACACTGGCCGCCGTAGCCCAACCGCTTCTGGGTGCGGATTTTTTGCGGGCTCACAGCCTACTGGTCGACCTGCCCAGGAAAAGACTGGTACACGCCGAGACCTTTCAGACATTCTCCCTGGGTGCAGACCAGTTGCCAGCCCCTCACCTCGGCTCCATCACGCTGTCCGACAATGACTTCACTCGGGTCCTGGCGGATTTCCCATCGGTTCTGGCACCGCAGTTCACAGCGGCCATGCCCCGACACGGCGTACAGCACCACCCCTCCACGCCCGCGCTCGGCGGCTTCCCCCGGACAAGCTCCGACTGGTGAAGGAGGAGTTCCAGAGGATGGAGGAATTGGGGATCATCTGGCGGTCCAACAGCCCATGGGCCTCCCCCCTGCACATGGTGCCCAAAGCGACGGGAGGCTGGAGACCGTATGGCGACTACCGCAGGCTGAACGAGGCTACCACACCGGACCGCTACCCTGTGCCGCACATTCAGGACTTTGCAGCAAACCTGCACGGCGCACGGATCTTCTCCAAGGTAGACCTTGTCCGGGGATACCATCAAATCCCGATGCATCCTGACAACGTCCCCAAAATGGCTCTCATCACCCCGTTTGGCCTTTTTGAGTTCCTCCGCATGCCATTCGGCCTGAAGAATGCCGCACAGACGTTCCAGCGGTTAATGGACGCTGTGGGATGGGACCTGGACTTCGCGTTCATCTATTTGGACGACATCCTCATAGCCAGCAGCAGTCGTCAGGAGCATCTGTCCCACCTCCATCAACTCTGCGCCCGACTGAGTGAGTACGGTCTTACGATCAACCCCGCCAAATGCCAGTTCGGACTCGATACCATTGACTTCCTGGGCCACAGGATTACTAAAGACGGGGCAACCCCTCTGCCCGCTAAGGTAGATGCGGTCCGCCACTTCCCCGACCCACCACGATCAAAGGCTTTCAGGAATTCGTAGGTATGGTCAATTTCTACCACCGCTTCCTCCCTTCAGCTGCCCGGATCATGCGCCCCCTGTTCGCCCTGATGTCGGGTCCGAGCAAGGACATTACCTGGGACGAGGAATCCGCCGCCGCTTTCGTTCAAATGAAGGAAGCTTTGGCTGACGCCGCAATGCTAGTACATCCCAGAATGGACGCCCCTACCGCCCTCACAGTGGACGCATCTAACACGGCAGTCGGTGGGGTGCTGGAGCAGCTCATCGCGGGTCGCTGGCAACCCCTGGCGTTTTTCAGCAAACACCTGCGGCCACCCGAGCTCAAGTACAGTGCTTTCGACCGGGAACTGTTGGCGCTCTACCTGGCAATCTGGCATTTCAGGTACTTCCTAGAAGGCCGGCCCTTCACCGCGTTCACGGACCACAAACCGCTTACCTTTGCGTTTACGAAAGCGTCCGACCCCTGGTCGTCCCGCCAGCAACGCCACCTGTCCTACATCTCTGAATACACAACGGATGTCCGGCACGTCTCGGGTAAGGACAATGTCGTGGTGGATGCGCTCTCTCGCCCTATCGTTCATGCCCTTTCCCAAGGGGTAGATTTTGAGGCACTGGTAGAGGCATAGCAGGCAGATGAGGAGATTCCGAGTTACAGAACCGCAGTCTCCGGTTTGCAGCTCCAGGACTTCCCCGTAGGCCCGGGTGAGAGGACCCTACTCTGTGACGTCGCCACTGGCCAGCCCCGTCCCGTCATCCCGACAGCCTGGCGGCGCCGTGTTTTCGACTCCATTCATAACTTGGCGCATCCCTCCATCCGGACGACTGTCCGGGTGGTTTCCAGCAGGTTCGTTTGGCACGGGCTCCGCAAACAGGTCAGTGAATGGGCCAAAACTTGCATGCACTGCCAGACGGCCAAGGTGCAGCGGCACACCAAAGCCCCACCGCAGCAGTTCCATCCCGCCCACCGGCGTTTCGACCACATTCATGTGGATATTGTGGGCCCCCTGCCACTGTCGTGCGGAGCGCGTCACCTCCTGACTATCGTGGACCGGTTCACAAGATGGCCAGAGGCGGTCCCGCTCACCGACACCACCTCCGAATCTTGCGCCCGAGCCCTGATCACCACCTGGATATCTCGCTTTGGTGTACCGGCCCACATTACCTCCGACAGTTCACCTCCAGCCTGTGGTCAGCTATGGCCAGCCTTTTGGGGACACAGCTGCACCACACAACTGCCTACTACCCACAGTCGAACGGCCTGGTGGAGCGTTTCCACCGTCACCTGAAGTCGGTCCTCATGGCCCGCCTGAGAGGAGCCAACTGGGCGGACGAGCTTCCCTGGGTCCTACTCGGCATCCGCACAGCGCTCAAGGACGACCTGCACGCCTCGTCGGCCGAGTTGGTATGTGGCGCGCCCCTGGTCGTCCCTGGGGAGTTCCTACCAGCCCCACGGGGGCAAGAGGAAGATCCCGCAGCAGTCCTGGGCAGACTACGCGAGAAGCTCGGTAACCTGGCCCCCATACCCACTTCACAGCATGGGCGGAACCTGACCTGCGTACCCAAAGACCTGCAGAACTGTAAGTTTGTGTTTGTATGAAGGGGCGGGCATCGGCCACCGCTGCAGCGGCCATACGAGGGGCCATTTATGGTGCTCTGGAACAACGGGTCCACGTTCGTGCTGGACGTTGGGGGGAAAGAGGAGGTTTTCACAGTGGATCGCCTCAAACCGGCCCATGTGGACCTGGCGCAACCGGCCGAGTTTCCGGCACCTCGGCGCAGAGGCCGACCTCCCAAGCAGGTTCCGGCCCAGACTGTGGACATTGGGGTGTGTATCACCGGTTCTGGGGGGGGGGGGGGGTTATGTGGCGACCCATTTCCTGGCACATCCGAGCCGGCTCACAATTAGATAGCCTACGGGGGTTTGCGAGCACAGAGCTTTGGAGCCTCTGCGCCATGGGGGGCAGGTTGAGGGAGGCTTAAAAGTGAGGCTGAGGATTTCGAATAAAGTTTTTTCCTTCGACTGCAGTTACCGACTCCGTGTCGTAATTTTAGCGCTGTGTGTAGCACACTGCTACAATGTAATCTTTCCAGTGATTAGGCTAGGATTAAATTGGGGGATTGCTGAGCAGTGTGGCTTGGATGGCCAGTATGGCCAATTCTGTGCTGTACTTAGTTAGTTAGTAAGTAAGTAAGTAAATAAATAAATAAATACATTTTTGTCAGCTTTTCCATTCTTGGACATTGCTGTTTCCATATCAGGCTGTGATGCAACCAGTCTCCATTGCGCATCTGTAGCAGTTCGGCAAAGTTTTAGGTGACTTCTTTGAAATATGTATTTAGTTCTATAAAAGATAATCAGTTTCATATATGGACTGTGACTCTTTAAAGGTCTGCAAGTGAGCATTGTCAGTGGAAGTTGCCATTTGGGATGAATTCACTTTGAGAATCTGGTTAAATTCATTGCTGGCTTGGCTTCTAGTGCATAGCATCTAGTACAAAAGACCAAGAGCCTCAATTTCCATTGCATATAGGTGATGCCAAAATTTTGTACTTAGTTTGTATGCTGTCTTCTTGTAAAATCTGTCAAGAAAATTAATTCAGAATCTATACCTCACTATTTAGAGCAAAGAGCTGAGGCATTTGACCTAAACACTGCATCCACCCAGAACCCTACATATAAACTATTTATGATAACCTATTCTTTTAACCTTAGTATGTTTTCCTTTGTTTATTGAAGGTAGTGGAGCAAAAACATGACCTATTCTCTTTTTGATGGAAGGACCACACTGTGAATTGCCATATATATACTTTCTGCATCATGCAGCTTCAGTTATTTGTGTACAGGACACGTACCAAGGCTTCAGTAAAACCAACGGCCCAAAGATTTTCTAGTTCAGAAATTATGGGTTATAACACTGCCTATTTTTGTTCACCAGTGCAGTGTCTTAACAGTGCAAAACCTGAGTGAATGTTGAATATAGATTCTATAGAAAGTTGAATAGGGAACAGACTAAACCAGAAGGAAATTATTGTAAGGTAATTGTTTACAATGACACAAGACATTCTGCTAATGCTGGAAATCCTGAGGAACACATGCAAAATTCTGGAGGAACTCAGCAGGCCAGGCAGCATCTGTAGAGAGGAATAAATAGTCGATGTTTCAGCCAAGGCCCTTCATCGGAACCAAATAAAAGAGAACAGAAGCCAGAACAGAGTACATCTTGTCCCAGGAGCAGTACAGCCACTGAATACTTACTTTCCTTTCTGTAACACACCGATTCTCAGAAAAAATACTTTTTCATCTCTTAGTGGGGAAGCTCTTAATTATAACTTTCAAAAGGTACTGAATTGTTATTCAGTGTATTTCTAGTTATATGTTGGCCTTTTTACCATGGCTTAATGCTATAGTCAAAACAAATGTGACACCCCTTATTAAAGAAATAAGTGAATCCAAAAATAATTGTTTACATAAGAATTTTCATTGTTGAAGAGGAATCAAGCCAGGTGATATTTTAAATAAAGGCCACATCAGGTAAATTTCAGCTGAATATGGATATTTTCTAGTGATTGGTTGGCACTAAAATGTCATATACTTTTTTAACTAAAAAATTGTTTTTGTTGCTATGATGTCTGTAGCTTAATATCAAAAAAGTGTGATGTTCTACTAGAATATATATTTGTAGTGTGCACTGTCAATTGTAATCATAGAACATCGAGGCCATCACTCAAATCACAGCTTGTGATATATCAGGATAATCTCTTAGATATTGAGGGAGATTAAATTATCAATGTGTTTCATTAAGCAGTTGTTTTAAAGAGCGAGAGAGGATTTATTTTCTCTGTACTGTTGACCAGGCAGACAAACCAGTTCCAGCCTATTTGACGCTGAGAGTGGAACAATGTGTACATTAGGAAGGATAAGTACAATTGTTTAAGGGAGTGCAGGGCCAATATTAGATTAACCATGTATAATACAGCTCTTCTTCAATAATGAAAAATAGAGGGAGATGTCCAATATAATGTCCAGACTGTGAGTACTTTATCACAAAGTCTTCCAGGTACGTAGATCAACAGAGATCTAGTTTAAGAGATAAGATTAAAGATTAGTTTTATTTTTACATCAAAGTATACAGTGAAATGTGTTGTTTGCGTCAAGTCAAATCAGTGAGGATTATGCTGGCCAGCCTGCAAGTAATGCCGCGCTTTCAGTGTCAACATGAGATGCCCACAACGTAATAACCCTAACCCCTATGTCTTTGTAATGTTGGAGGAAACCAAAGCATTTGGAGGAAACCTTCACAGTCACAGGGAGACAGCAGCGGGAATCGAACCCTGATCTTACTCCAGGCTGCTGTAAAGCATTATGTTAACTGCTATGCTACCATTCTGCTCATCGTTGCAGCTCTCTCTGTGCAAGTTGCCCATTTCTGATGTTTTTGTACTGGGTTAGTTGAGCAAACCTCTTTCACGGTCTTTGTAAGGTTGAGCCTGTCATTTTGGACACGCTGCTCGTTCAGACCTTATGTGATCAATGAGTGAGTCAGCACTGCCTTCTGGAGCATCTGGTGTTGGCCTGATATATGCTCTAATTCTCAATGATGACAGATTCTTGACACAGCTATCGTGACAGTGTAATACACATTCACTGAGTTTGTCTTTGTTTATGAGTTGTGCAGATCAAGACATTGCTTGCGTCGAAAGAAACCTTTTGTGATCCTGTCATCACATCTGCTTACTAAACTATATCCACATATTATGATGACAGTGTTCTGGTCTTCCACAATGAAAACCACCTTTTACGTATTTTGATATCAAAATGAACTAGCAATGAAGTCACACACCAAGGCAGCATCACAAATTTATTAAATAGCATTTCTTATCCATGTCACAACTATTTATTTTACTATTTGCACAATTTGTCTTCTTTTGCACATTGGTTGTCTGTGTTCGTTTACTCGTATGTAACATTTTGTTCAAAAATTCTATTGTATTTACTTTTCTGCAAATAAATGAATGTCAGGGTAATATATGGTGACATATACATATTTTGATAATAAATTTGCATTGACTTGTTTTGACTTTGAGCTGTCATATCACACTCATTTTGGATAATATCAGTGTTTCAGTCATTAATTCTATTGTCTTGGTCACTGACTTCTCTACCAATTGTAAACTGAGATACCTATACAAAACTAAACTAAGGCAGCAGATCAGTTTTCCATTCGTCTTTTTTCAGCTTCATTGAAAATAAGCAAATGGACATTTATTTTGTAAAGGACAAGTGGTTTTAGATCCACTGCTACCTCCCAGGAGCTTCTGTGTTTTCTTCCATGTAGATAATATTGGTTTTAACTGCGCAACATCAAGATTGATGGCTTACTTCAGGAGGACATTGCACAATTGTTTGCAATTTCAGTAGCTGCCTTTGCACCAGCATCTTGTTACAGATATATCTAACAATTGTTTCATTAATCTGACAGCTAAACGCTATAAACAGGCTGATCTCTGATCTGATCGGTCCTTCAAATCTGCAGGCTGCTATTATGTACCAACAGTGTTAAGACATTTTCAAATGATTCTCCTTGCTCTTGATTGTAAGAAGTATCTGGAGTTAATTGTTTTACTGATAGATAGTCTGCCATGTGTTTTTAGTGCATTGTATATATATTCTCTGGGGTTTTATTTGAAGGGTCTGTGCAATGATGCATTTCTTTATCCTTGTGACCATTAGAACATTGGTGAGTAATCAGTAACGGGGTGTTTTATTCATTGAAAGGAACTTGTAAAGAAAAAGAGAGCATTTCTTACCTTCTGTCTGAATGTTTTTAAAATTTATTTTGAGATACAGTATGGGAACAGGCCTTTCTGGTCAAAGAGCTGGTGCTACCCAGTTATCACCCATGTGACAAGTTAACTTACTAACCCGCACAACACACACAGAATGCTGGTGGAACACAGCAGGCCAGGCAGCATCTATAAGGAGAAGCACTGTCGACGTTTCGGGCCGAGACCCTTCGTCAGTGTCTCGTAACTGCAACGTCAACACAGTTTCTCGTTTCACACATACTGCCTGACCGGCACCTTCTGTTTTTATCTCAGATTTCCAGCACTACAAGGTTTTGCTTTTCGTTCTTTTCCGTCTGACATTTCCCGACATAGTCAGACCTATAAATAAAGTTTCCTCTCACTATATTTATTCTGCAGACCAAAATTACTTGCCTGGAGTTCAAGTGGCTTGGGAATTTTACTTGTTCTACAGTATATTTAAGCTAGCAAGGCCCTTTAGAGCATACAAAAGAAGCAGGCATTGGCTTGTTCTGTTACTCAATAAGACGTGACCTCGGGGCTTCATTCCTCTGCTACATACACATCATTCATAACCAAAAATCTCTAGTTCTCTATCTCGAATATACTTCCTGACTGAGTCTCCACAGCCCACTTTGGCAGAGAATTCCAAACATTCACTTCTCTCACTCCTCAAAAACCACTCCTGAGATGTTGGACCCTGTTCTAAACATCCCAGTCTGGGAACCATTTCAACATCTATCAGGATCAGAATCAGAATCAGCCGAACCTGTGAGGAATCTGTACAGTTGAATGATATTATCTCTCATTCTGCTGAACTCTAGTGAGCTTAGTTGCAGTTTGCTAAGGCTTCCTCAAATTCCATGCATCAAAATATTAAAGATTTGTTTTAATAATTCTGTTGCAAATCTGTCTTTCCTTATGTAGGCACGGCAGATCTACAGTCAGTGGCACTATTTAAGTACAGGAGGTACCTAATAAAGTGGCCACTGAGTGCGTGTTTGTGGATTTCTGCTGCTCTCGCCCACTCGCTTCAGGGTTCAAAATGTTGTGCATTCAGGGATGCTCCTCTCCACATCACTGCTAGAACACATTCTTATTTGAGTTGCTGTCACTTTTTTTCACATCTTGAACCAGTTTGGCCATTCTCCTCTGATCTCTCTGATTAACAAGGCATTTTCTCCCACAGTTCTGCTGTTCACTGGATTTTTTTGTGTATCTTGCACTATTCTCTGTAAACTCTAGAGAAGATGTGCGTGAGATCAGCAGTATCTGAGATAGTCAAACCACCCTGTCTGGCACCAACAGTTATTCCACGGTCAAAGTCACTTAGATCACATTTCTTCCCCATTCCCCATGTCCTTCCTCTGGGTGTTCCAGTTTTCCTCCTACAGTCCAAAGACGTACAGCTTGGTAGGTCAATTGGTTATTGTAAATTGTCCTGTGATTAGGCTAGGATTAAATTGGGGGATTGCTGGGCAGTTCAAAGGGCCAAAAGGGTCTATCCCATGATGTATTTCAATTAAAAAAACATGCATGTCTCTCTGATCTTTAACACTTTTAAACTTTGTGATATTCAAAAAATACTTTTCTGCTTTTCTATCAGAATAAATAACCTCATTTTATTCCTTCTGCTATGACCTCACCGATATTCAATAAGCTCATTCACATTGCCTTGAATTCACACCACAACTCAGACTGTCATGAACCTTTCAATTACTAGCAAACCTGGATATGCTCTCCTCATCTAAGTCATTGATGTGGATGGTGAATGGCAATGATATGTGTGGGATTCTGCCAGTCACACCTTCCAACCTGTAAATGACCTATTTATGTTCCTGTTTTCTGTTTTATTAAAAAGAGCTTGCAGGGGAAGAAAATATTTATTTTCTGTGTTGACAGACAGTAAAGCAAACCTGCATATTTATGTAAGACAAAGGGCAATTGCTGCACAGTTACTAAATGAGCATACAGACATTTCAGGGAAATAAATATTTTACTTTTGGGTACAGCTATACCCTAGTTTTAACTTTTCATTTGTTTTAGTGTAGCAAGTTGAGGATAAGATGGTAGCGGAGGGGTGTATCCTCCCACATTCTGAGGACTTAAGGTTTAGTAAAGTGACAGGGTTAGTAAATTGTGAGCATGGTATTTTGGCACCGAATGTGTGGCAATATTTGTGGGCTTGCCACCAGCACATCCTTGGACTGTGTTGGTTGTGGACACAATGACGCATTTCAAATTGACTCAAAAATCAAAACATGTTTAATTATCATTCAACCATACATGGATACAGCTGAACGAAACTGCATTCCTTTGAAGCCAAGGAGCAAAACATACACAGTACTTTCAAACAACACACACAAAATGCTGGAGGAACTCAGCAGGCCAGGCAGCATCTATAGAAAAGAGTACAGTCGACATTTCAGGCCAAGACCCTTCGGCAGGACTGAAGAAAACAAGATGAGAAGTCAGAGTCAATCTTTGTTGTGATTAGAGTACTTTCAAAATAGCGAGGAAAAAAACCCATATATAATCCAAGACACTGTGCATTGAATGTTTCAGTGTTTTGATGTACACATGACAAATAAAGCTAATCTTTACCTTTATCCATACAATTTAAGCATTTTTCCTGATCCTTGCATTGATGCTGACTGCTGTGTCAGATGCATGCAGCAAACAATGCCAATGCAAGTTACTAGCTGTACATTCAGTCTGGGACACTTGTTGTGGATGTAAATCTGCAGCTCTGAAAGGATAACAGTGCCCTGTGACAGCAAGAAACAATACGCGCCCTTTGTGAATTGAATCTGTGCTCAAATGAATTAGAGAATAGCCAAACATTGAAGAAAACCTCCAAAACAAAAGAGTATGTCTAGATACAACTTGTGTGAACTTTTTGTGCTCCTGTTTAACAGATCTTGGGATGGTGGGTGGGGTTGGTGAGGGAGAGCAGGCTGTTTAGTAATGGGTTGAGTTGGCTATGGAAAGTATGGTTGGAAAATGGGAGTGGACATTTCAGATCATCATTGCCCACTATTGCAAACTGCCGGTGATCGACAGGAACTCAGGCCTAATTCTGGGGACAGTATCTGCTGACTGATAATGAAGGATGCATGTCCCAATGTACTTTGCTGGGAATCCAAACAACCACACACAATAATGCTAAATCAGTATTCTATACTGCATTTAAAGTCTATCTGTATATTTGAAAATTAAATCTAAAGTCTCCTTTATTTAGTCATTTGTATTACTTGACTGAAAGAATTGTAGTGAAATAGATGTTCTCAGTTGAAAGCAATCGTGTAGTTCTTGCACAACAATATCTACTGGAAGAACTCAGTGGCTCGAGCAGCATCTGTGGGAGGAACGGAATTGTTGATGCTTCACATCAACACCTTGTCTGAGTGTTAAGAGTGGAGATGCAAAATGGCTAGCATAAAGAGGGGGAGAGGCGTGGTGAGACAGGAGCACAAAATGATGCTGGACTGAGGAGGGGCAAGAGATGACTGCAGGTGGTGTCAGATAGTGGGGGTAACAGGGGTGATGTTGGGAGACGATGCAGATGAATGACAGATGGAGACAATCAGAGTAAGGAAGAATATTGAGAGGTGGATGAAGCAAAGTGAGGGGGTGGAGGGAGTGTGAAGCTGGGAGACAGCTTCAGGAGGGAAACAAGCAGGAACGCAAATTGCTGAGCTCTGAAAAGGAAAGGAGGTGTAATTGGGAACCATTAGGAGTGCGGTGTGTGGCAGATGGAGCCAGAAGGAGAAGTGGGAGACAGGAGGCACGCGTAGGTGAACTGTGTGTGTTGTCAGCAAATAAAACCAGGAAGGAGGGGAGGATGAAGATGGGTGAAGAGGGGCTGGATGGGGATGAGAAAAGGGGGACAAAAATGAGAGGACTCCAAGGTAGAATATAAGATACTGTTCCTTTAAGTTGCACTACCATTCTTTTACCATCTGTCAACTGAATGGTGAACTGAGTTGGCATGTCTAATAAAGTATTTACCTGGGCTCTTGACTTCCCTAGCCTGGTAAGTCAAGGGATGTTTTCATTTGGTGACAGCATGAATTGTGAAATCAGCAGGATTTGCCGTGGCCATTTTCTTCATTGTGCTAGTGGTTGTAGGTTGGTAATGTCAACCTCCCAATACAACCTGCTTCTCGAAAAGCAGATCCAACTGGAATTTGGATGTAGGAGTGAGGAGGAGAGTGGGGGAGGTTACGCAGCCTCCTCCTCATCTCAGAACATAAAATTAGTGTTAGTGAGGCTTCACAACAGTCTTACTCTGGAATGAGTACCGCCACTCCACACATACTGCGATGGAAAGGGTTATCTGCTATTGTAATGCTTCAATTGCTCTTTTATAATTTCATCTTCTCAGAGCTCAGAAGGGATACAGGGAAAACTGGTGGGGGAATGGGTTGGCTTGGTGAGCCAGCATCAACTGGATGGGCCAAATAGTCCCCTTCACTGTCACAAGGAAATATGGAAGAAGAGGCCTAGTTACAGATATGTAGTAGGCATTAGGGTGACATTGTGAAGCTCAGCTGTAAGTATTTGAAGGATATCATCTGAGTCTGTTTCTGGGCTGGTCTTGTAGGAAATAGTACTCAGTGTTCAGTATAATGCTTTTCTTCAAATTCGTAATAAGCGTACCTGACTAATGCTGATGAAAGTAATGTATAAAGCATAGAGACCCAGAAATTCTGTGTTTTATTTCATGTTTTTGCCTGCTATCCTAAGGAATTTAAAACTTTTTAAAGATAGTCTTCATTTGACACGTGTACATTGTCGTTTCTGTCTAATCAAATTAAGGGTTTTGCCAGGCAGCCTGCAATTGTCACCACAGTTCTGGCACCAGCAGAACCTGCCCATAATTTATTATTGCTAACATCATTGGAACGTGAGAGGAGACTGGAGTATGTAGAGGAATCCCTCATTGTCACAGGGAGAATGTACAAACAGCTAATAACTCAACAGGGGTGATTGATAAGTTTGTGGCCCAAGGTAGAAGGAGGTGAGTTATCCTCAAACTTTGTGCATGTAACGAGAGCTGTATAACTCATCTCCTTCTACCTTAGGCCACAAACTTATCAATCACCCATCTGTGTGCTCCAGAACCGCTGGACTAAGTGTTCCAATGAAGGAGGGGATAGTTGAAAAATAAATGCACTAGGTTTTCTAAAATTCACTCCTTCTATCTTAGGCCACAAACTTATCAATCACCCCCCCCCCCCCCCCCCCGTATAATAGAACAAAATTTAGTGGGAAGTTAGAGGATTGGGAAGCCTTTTAAAACCAACAAAACACAATTAAAAAAGTTATTAAGAAGGTAAAAGTGGTTGGCCAATAATATTAAAGAGGATACCAAAAGTTTCTTGAGATACATTATGTAAAAGAAAGGATATTGGACCATTGGAAAACAATGCTGAAGAATTAGTAATCAGGGGGACAATGAAATGGTGAACAAACTGAATAAGTATTTTGCTTCAGTCTTCACTGTGAAAGATGTTAGCAGTATGGTGCAAGTTCCAGGTGTCAGGTGTCATGAAGTTGTGAAGTTATCATATTTAGACAGAAGGTTCTTGGGAAACTGAAAGGTCTGAAGGTAGATAAGTCACCTGGACCAGATGGTGTACACACCAGAGTTCTGAACGAGGTGGTTGAAGAGATAGTGGAGGCATTAGTAATGATCTTTCTGAAGAAGAAATGGAAAATTGCAAATGTCACCCCGCTCTTCAAGAAAGGAGAGAGGCAAATGAAAGAAAACTATAAGCCAGTTAATCTGACCTCAGTGTTTGGGAAAATATTGGAGTCAATTATTAAGGATGAAGTCTCAGGGTACTTGGAGGTACATGATAAAATAGGCCGTAGTCAGCATGGTTTCCTCAAGGGAAAATCTTGCCTGACAAACCTGTTGGAATTCTTTGAAGAAATAACAAGCCAGATAGCCAAAGGAGAATCGATTGATGTGTACTTGGATTTTCAGAAGGCCTTTGACAAGGTGCCACAGAAGAGTTCACTTCACAAGTTACGAGCCCAATTAGAAAGCCACTTCAATGGATAAGGCATAGAAGGTAATGGATTTCATGTGGGCAAATGATGATTATTAATGGATA